>NC_140958.1:95771552-96174052 GCF_014529385.1 Adiantum capillus-veneris
ACACACACATTTCTCTCTCTCTCTCTCTCTCTCTCTCTCTCTCTCTCTCTCCTACACACACACACCTCTCTCTCTCTCTCTCTCTCTCTCTCTCTCTCTCTTTCACACACACACACACACACACACACACACACACACCGCTCTCTCTCTCTCTCTCTCTCTCTCTACACACACACACACGATGTAGAGAGAGACAGAGAGAGAGAGGGGTTGGGGGGGGGGGGGGGGGGGGGCATAATACCTACACACACACACACACACGATGTAGAGAGAGAGAGAGAGGGGTTGGGGGGGGACATAATACCTGCGCAATAGATGGAGGCCAAGATTTGAACAGAGCACAAGCGAAAATGGCCCCTGTTGCTCGCGGGTTTCGCTTTTTTCTCCCAAATTTTTTTGCGTCGATATACGTGTCGCTATAAGCGTCGATATACGCGTGAAAAATAAAACCTTTCCACGTGTATATCGATGCGTATATCGACGCCCGCTAATTTCGTTGATATATGCGCGTCGATATCTCCATGTAGTGTTGTAATGACACGTCAAGGCCCTCTAATTAGAGTGGGGGGTTGCCAGCCCGGGGGGGAGGGGGGGAGCTTCTCGAGGGAACAACTAGAAGCATCCAGAGATCTTAGCAGAGGGTATCCTTCCAGAGGCGGCATCTCTGACAAATTTACATTATGACTGATGTCAAGGCTCTCCAAGAGAGGTAGGTCCCAAAAGCAAGCTTGGAAGCTCTGAGCTGACGTTCTTGTTAACGAGAGCGACTTGAGCTCAGACACGATCTCTCGATCCAAGCAGAAAGGCGCTAAACCATTACCAGGATTGGATGGGAAACGAATATCCCCATCCAAAACAAGGTACTCCAAGGCCTTCCACTTGCATTCCAAAGCCGGACTATCCAGCTCTAATTCGGGCCAGTGTACAGGAGAATCATAGCTGAATCTCAAACCCAAGTTCTTGAGTCGGGATAAACTGGCAAGGCTCTGCCAGGGTATGGGACCGTGCAGTGAAAAACCAGAGAGATCCAGGTATGTCAGGTTCTGCAGGTTGCCCAACCGCAGGGAGGCGATAGGTACAGCATAACCCATGTCAGCCAGGTCAAGGTACTCGATGGCATCGCCGGGCAGGAAGCTGAATAGACTGGAAAGGTTGAGCTCCAATGAATTGCAAGAGCTATAAGATTGAGGTACCTGAGCTTAGGCAGGAAGGGAAAATGAGGGAGGTTCCCAGAGATTTGGGTGCCACTGAGGTCCAGGTGGGTGAGGTTGATCGGGAGGGCAGCCAAGGCGTGCCGGGACGGCAGAGGACCGGAGAAGTAGGTGCCTCGCAGGTCCAGAACTTCCAGGGACTCCAAGCTTGCAATAGAGGCAGGTAGTTGCCCACATGGGTCCGGTCTGCAATCATAATAATCTGGATTGCAGTTATAAGGGAGCTGGAGGGCGACCACTCTGCGGGTTGTGGCATCACATCTGACACCCTGCCACTCAGTACAACAATCTGCAACCCCATGATCCCACTTGAACCACGCATCCTGCTGCCCTTCTACTATCATAGCCAAGAGACGTCGTTGCGGCCGTCTCTAGAGCAAGAAGGGCGGATCTGTCTTCTGGATGACATGAATATTGGAGGTTTGAATTATACATATTGGCCGTTGCTGCCAAACGAGACAGAAACAGAGAAATTACAGGAAAAAGAAGGAAGTGCAATGGCGATGATCTGAGTAGAAGCTGATGATAAGACATTCTACTTCCTGCACGCTGCGCCATCTTTTTAGGCCCTGACAACCTGCAGGTTATTTATACCTTCATTGTCTAATACCAATACCAATGGCCATCTGAATAAGTAACTTTACCAAAAAGTAAAAAGATAACGAGCACTAGATAGAGTCTAGCGCCACTGTTAAAACAGGGCTCCGAAAAATGACTTTACCGAGCCACCTTTGGATCCTTTTCACCCCTTTGTCTAAAGGTGAAAACCATCATCAATAGGAAAATTCTGTATAATTTTGAACTTTTCAACTAAAAATCTTCTTGCAATTTTTTGTTTGCCGCGGTCACTTTTTCATTTCAATAGGATTTTGGATAGTGCGAACCTAACTTTTCTTGACAGGTGCTTTAAAAAAAGCCCTACAGAGTGCATTGCAATGAGATATTATATCCTCCACTGAAAGCTTGGATGAGGCTGGGTTCACATCGAAGCAACGGAAAACAAGACATTTTATGAGCTCTTCCAAGTGGAAAAGCTTGCAAACCTTCTCTTCCATCGGCCATGTGTTCACATTGCTGGCGGAGGAAAATGTGAGGCAAAATTCTACCACCGTCTTATGTGAACGCCGGGCGACGGCGGAAGAAAGAGCAGGAGGCAAGTGTGGACAAAAGGGTGGGAAGTTTAGTTTAATGTGATTGGTGCCAACATGGCACTTTTTGCCAAGGTGGAGGGTGGAAGAAATAACTTCAAGGGGGCGTGGGAACAAATCTCCTTTTTCTCTTCACGATGTGGCACTCTCCATCTCACATTTCCGCCGCCCTATGTGAACAGTAAGGTCCACATGGCACTTTTTTGTTGGTTTACAAGCTTTTCCAATTCCTTCCACCACCCGATGTGAACCTAGCCTAAGTGTTAGCACTCCAACCGATCTATGGAATCTCATGCAATTTTTAAAATTCAAATCTGAGCAAATTTGTAAAATCTCACCCAAAATTACACTTTTTTTCTTGAGTGTCTCTAAACTGGCTCCTTTACCCTATGGATGCGACCAAATTTTTGCTAGTACATTGTCAACCCTACTAATGTTGGGCCGACTCGGCTCTAAGGCTGGTTTCACACCGAACCGGCGAAAGAAACAAGCTTTCCTAAATGTGCCCCGCCTGGTGTGAACAGTGTGGAGGAGGAAAAGTGAAAAAGTGAAGGGGGTTGAGAGAGGCCATCAACTCTTCCGAGGGGGGGGAGGGGTCGGAAGAAAAATGGAGGGCCCGACGAAAGAGTGCCTCAACTCCAACCAATCAAATTTTGCCATGGAGGATCGACGCCCCTTTCCAGTTTTCTTTCGCCGCCCAGTCTGAACCCACCCTAAGTAACTTTACAAGTGAAAATAACGAGCACTAGCGTCACCTAAAGACTTGCATTAAGCAGCAAAGTCGAAGATTCTACCACATGGGTGGATGTCCAGCTTGTAGTGCTCTCTCGACGTCAAGAGTAGGTGATGTTTATGGGCATGGTCACATAGTAGCCGAAGGATTTGCCTCACTTTGTCGGAGGTGAGGGCAATAATATATAGCTTGCAGACCCTTCATGGGCAGAGGAAGAAAAGAACATTTCCTCCATTATTCGAGGGTGTTGGCACATGCCTCGTGGGTAGAGGAGCAAGAGGAGAGAATGGTGCTAACGAACGCAAACCAGGTAATTCATCTTTTTTCTACCCTCATTAAACATGCATAAACCCATTATTCAATAGGAGATCACATGGGTCTTTGGACCTAAGGAAACCATGTTAAGATGAATATGAACATCAATTCACTCTCTTAAATGTGGACTAAGCATGCAAGCTATTATTTGGACATTAACTCATTACCACATGATATAAGGGATTGAAGGAGAATCAAAAGGTTGTGGTTTTCTTTATGTGTGTATTTCGTCATAAAAATTGGCATGTGAACATTTTTTTTATTAAAGGAGCATCAAAAGAGTTTTATAGAACACTTGTTCCCTGTCATTGTTTTTCTCATTTTATAATTATTCGGCCAAAAGAATCAGAATGTGGAAGAAGTGCATCACCATGACAACACTATTGTACAAGGTTTTCCACCAAGAAAGGAAAAACATGCACCTTTTGCGCTTAGTTGAACCTTACTACTTGGTTTATTTAGTATATAAGAGTGAACGTCTTTTATTAAAGAAAAATAATATGGATGGTATATGTAAAACCCCCTTTTTGTACATACAATTCTAAAAGGACAATATAGTCTTTGAATTAATGAAGCCTATTTGTAGGTTTTGCATGAAAATATGGGCAAGATGCAACTCTTATCATCACTGAATGTAGGAGGTTTAATGCAAACCACATGGGTTGAAATTAATTATGAGTTGGTTGTAGGCACGGTATTGATTATTCAAAGTCTTGAATGTTTTAAACTAGTGCTTTTTTTAATATATTTGTTAAATACAAGCATGGATAGGAGGAAGGCATGTGGTAATCCACCCTACGGTTTAGAGAGAGTGACTTGATTCAAACAAAACTCTTGTAGGTATACCTTTGAATATATCGGTACTCTTGCAACCACGCTCTTTTGCAACCACGCTCGTCAAAGTTGATTCTAAGTTTTTAAGCATACATAGGTCACTCAAGAGTCTATTACATGTAATGTTGGTTCAAATGCATAAGCTGAGTATAAGCATAAACACATTGAATACTTGCAATATTGTGATGCACTTCCTTATATGTACTCAATCTTTCATTATGTAAATTCAATGGTAAGCTTGGATAAAACATCTTTTATGGCTAATCTCCTTTATACTTAGCCATGTGCATGATTGCTTGGCGGGAGCAAAAACAAGTGACTGTGAAGATGACAACTAGGCCCTATCTCCCTGATCAAGCAAAAAATGGGCCCTGCTAACAAATAATCACTAGTACATTAGGGATGTCTATACTTGATGCAGCATCAGTAACACATATTGGTGAGATAGTCAAGTACTTGTCTTCCCATAGAAAGTGATGAACGTTCTATCAATTTCATATTTATGGATGGTGGAAGGTACCTTTTCTCACCAGATGTCAAATCTATGTGCGATGGTGTAACTATGAGTAATTTGTAGTTCAACAAAGATTGTACATTCATGTTGAGTATTTTCAATAAAGTTTTGCTTCTCGAGGAGTGTCAATTTTTGGGCAAATTCTTTATCTTTAATGTTACTCTATCCCCTATATCGTGTTTTTAACAAAGTCTTGGTATGGTTCTTGAAGAAGGGAAATAAACCATAAACACTCACATAATGCCTTGTTCTCAATGAGCAAGAAGTTATAGGGTGGAAACTTGTAGACGTGGATGTGTCTAGGCCACCAACACATGGAGGTTTGATTAATGTATATGCTGGACTGGAGATTCTATTTTTGCAATGACTCTCAATCTATCACATCCAATATGGTTGGATTTTAAGATTAGCATATTCGGAAATAAGAACTTATAGTGTCCTTCACGGGTATGAAAGCCCTTGGGATAGCTTTGAAGGAAGGGAAGTTGCCCTTGCCCTTGCCCACTTATGGAGAGTCCATCTCTCCTTATCTGCCTCCCTCTCTTGCCACATCTTTAGCACTTGATATTACCCATTCATTGCATTCTAATTTCCCTTATCTTCCTCTCTTACCACTTCGTGATATAGTATCCACTTGCAGGCTCTCCACACACGTCTTGCCACATCTTTAGCACTTGATGTTACCCACTCATTGCATTCTAATTTCCCTTATCTTCCTCTCTTACCACTTTGTGATACAGTAGACACTTGCAGGCTCTCCATGCATGCCTTGCCTTGTTTGGGTAATCACCATCTAGGGTGGCTCTCAGGTTACTCATTATCCACATGAAGGCAGCCTAAGGGCATATCCACCATGTCTTTGCTCTTGCTTTCCCCCTTTGCATGGTTGTCCTCTATCTATCTCTACCTCATTACCGGTATGAGGGTAACCCGAAAGCTTCTCCAACCCTTCTCTCTCTTTCTCCTTCCCAACAATATTGAGGCTCTACACACAATCTAGTCAAGCACTACAAGGCTTGGGCAATTCGTGATAATTTTTGAATGCTTCTATGTTGCTCACTATAGGTTCTTTCACATTAATTCAACTTTTGATTAAATAGTCATTTGTATTCGCACCGTGCACACACACTCACACCTACGTGCATACATATCTAGAAACTTTGTGCAAAATTTGTCTACTCTTTTTTTCCCATTATTCCATATTGGCTGCTAGCTTAGCTTGCTCATCATCTATCACATGCCTCAAAGTTTCTCTCTATCTCCGGTTGCACAATGGCTCATATAGTCACATTCATCTATTCTCTTCATGAGCTAATTGCCTTGCCATGTCATTTTGCTATACCTTGGAATGGTAGTGGTGTGCATGTATCCTCGTTTCACAAGCCTCATCTTTCCCTCCATGAACAGAAGGCAAAATAGTTGAATTAGTCACAAAGATAATTGAGACTAGAAAATAGTCATTGAGGAAGAGAACTATGTTTGATGATCATGATATGTGGGAATCGCATAGGAGGGATATTAGAACCAGGGATTTGATATTCACGTGATCATGTGAAATTTCTTGTGATCACAATGTTTATTATCATATTCACATAAGCACAACATTACAACACGCCGTGCAAAAATCGATGCGGATACAGATGACTCAGAGCTGTAAAAAGCCCTGGAATAAGCGTCGGAATCGTGTCATCGATATATGCACCGGTAAACAAACCATCAAAATAAGCAATAGAACTTGCACCAGAATACGCGTCTTAATATGCGTTGAAATGTAATTTTGCTAAATCAACGCGTATTCCGAGGCTTATAAAACAACGTGTATACTGAGACTTGTACCGACGGCAAAACCTACAAAAAAAAAGAAAAAGGTAGAGAGGGTTGGAAACTGATGTTGTTGCAGTAGAAGAAAATAGCCCTCTCTGCCCAAAGGAAGAGTGCACAAGCAACCGTAGTCCACCTACAGTTTGACGCTAAAGAGCGAGAGTATACAGATTAGAAAAATTGTAAGAATAACAAAACCACAAAATCAAAAGCTTAATCATGACAAGTTCCCAAAAGCATAACCATAACATTGACTCCCAAACCATAGGCACAACAACATGAATATTTTATAGCCATAATTAAAACATGACTTGAAAATTGCAAAACCAAAAACATAACCACTTTCCATACCATAACCATAACCATAACATGCGTGTCATACCATAACCATGACAGCACCATCATTGCAAAACCATAACTATAACCATAACATGATTGCCTAACCATAACCATAACATGATTACCATACCATCATTGGAAAACCATAACCATAACTTGATTGCCAAACCCTGACCATAACATGATTTCCATACTATCATTGCAAAACCATAACCATAACTTGATTGCCAAACCATAACCATAACTTTTGTGCCATACCATAACCATAACCTTTGTGCCATACCATAATTGCAAAACCATGACCATAACCTGATTGTCATACCACAATCATAATCGTAAACGGAATGCAAAATTATAAACATAAGCATGAAACTATACATGTATAGAATAAATGAGTACAACTCTATCAAGAAGACCACAACTAAAAAAAACATATATGGAGGATGTCACCCTCATGGTAATGCCTCCCAGTCGATGGCCTCTAGGCTCCTCCTATAGTTGGGTCAAAAGGGCCACAAATCCATGCTTATACCCATACTTCTCCTCTCTGTGTGTCGGAGGGCGCTTCACTGCAACTTCCTGCAAAATGATGGTTTAATCATTAGATAAATATTCAAATAACATATACATTTTTGAAAATTTAAAGCATACATATATTACTTACAAACTCATGCCGAAGTGTGTCGTAGCCTCCACTCCCAAGGTGTGACTATCCAGCAGACTCCAAACGTGCTCTGGCCGTTGCACCTCTCTACTATTGAAATCTCTCAGGATTGTCTTCTTTCTCTTGTGCAATCCTCACCCACTCCTCTGCATCCAACTATGCCAACTTTGGACTGTCGTCCTTGTACCAATCTCTCACCTCAGACCTGTTAAATATGGAGCCTGATTTTCCCCTTGTAATTTCCTATATTAAAAACGCACATTTGTAAGGCCCCCGTTATGAGGAGAATCCATCGTGCGGTGAAGCAAAATCACTCGTCAAAAAACAATTTTTTCACGGCCCGCAATATTCCTTTTCACCCAAATATTATGGCCGGACGACGGTCGAAAAGCGGTCGAAAAACGATCGATCGTTTGGCCGGTTGGCTGATGACCGGTAGTCAATGGCTGGTGACCAGTGGTCGAAAGTCAATGATCAGTGGCCGGTTTCAAAGGTGGACTTGTCTTCTCAAGGGCGGCCACACATGGGTGGATTGGATGGTCCAATTTGAACTTGTCAACACAAGGACGGCTACACACTGTAGCCCTTTTGGCCTATAAAAGGAGGCCTCTTCTACACACAAAAATGGATTGTGAAGCATTGTGGTGCATTGTGAAGTTGATGTGAGGTGGTGAGAGTGAAGCAAGGCAGAAGCTCCAACAGGGTATAATCCCTTTGTAATCTACTTCTTGTTTTGAAGTACTAAGGCTATTGAGTGGCTTCTTTCTCGTGGACGTAGCCCACATTGCGTGAACCACGTACATCTCTCTCTCTCTCTCTCTCTCTCTCTCTCTCTACACTCTATAATCTCTCACATGTGAAAATTATCTCTCTCCATTAAATAAACTACTCAATTATCTACTTAGCTACGTCCTATTGCCTAACAACTGGTATCAGAGCAAGGTTTGCTTGTAGCTAAAGTATCTTAAAGAAAGGATTCCTTGAATTGAGTGGAAGTAATGGCGGAGGAAGGAAAGCTCAAGATCGAGAATTTCATCGGCAAGAGCTACCAACACTGGAGATGCAGATTGAAGACTATCTCTACCAGAAGGGCCTCTATTTTCCACTAGGCGGTCTTGCAAAGAAGCCCCCAACCTTGGAAGATTAAGCATGGATTTTCCTTGATTGAAAGACACTAGGAACAATCCGGTTAACCTTGGCGTCAACGGTGGCCTTCAATGTTTTGGAGATGAAGACCATGGAGGACTTTGTTAAGTATGGAGCCTGATTTACCGTTGTAATTTTTTGTGGTAAAAGCGCACATTTGTAAGGCCCCCATTATGAGGAGAAGCCATCGTGCATGAAGGAAAATCACTCACCGGAAACCAAAATTTTCACGGACAAGAATCAGGGGCAACTTTAAAGGCCTCGGGGGCGGAGGCCCCCGAGACTTTTTTTTCCCCGGAATATTATGGCCGGACGGCGGACGGAAAGTGGTCGGAAAACAATCGGTCGGTTGGCCGGTGGTCGGTAGTCAATGGCCGATGGCCGGTGGTCGGAAGTCAATAGCCGGTGGCCGGTGGTCGGAAGTCAATGGCCGGTGGCCGGTGGCCGAATTCAATGGCCGGTGGCCGAATTCAAAAGCGGACTTGTCTTCTCAAGGGCGGCCACACATGGGCGGATTGGAGGGTCCGATTTGGACTTATTCGCACAAGGGTGGCTACACATGGCTGTCTCTCATAAGAGAGGGCAGCCCTTTTGGCCTATAAAAGGAGGCCATTTCTACACACATTTCATAGTGTGAAGTTGATGCAACAAGGTGAGTGTGAGGTGGTGAGAGTGAAGCAAGGCGGGAGCTCCATTAAGGGTATAATCCCTTTGTAAACTACTTCTTGTTTTGAAGTACTAAAGCCATTGAGTGGCTTTAGTACTAAAGCCATTGAGTGGCTGCTTTCCCGTGGATGTAGCCCACATTGGGTGAACCACGTATATCGTGTGTACTCTCTCTCTCTCTCTCTCTCTCTCTCTCTCTCTCTCTCTCTCTCTCTCTCTCTACTCTATAATCTCATGTATATAAATATGTTGCTCTCCATTAAGTAATCTACTCAATTATCTATTTAGCTACGTCTTATTTCCTAACAGACTTGATGAAGTCACTTGACGGCCTCTACAAGAAATCATCGGCATCTAATAAGGTATTTCTCATGAAGTGCTTGTTCAATCTAAAGATGGTAGAGAATGGTTCAGTTGCGGAACACCTCATTGACTTTAACACCAACATAAGTCAACTTCGATCGGTGAAAATCAATTTTGATGACAAAGTGTGAGCTCTCCTTATACTATCATCTCTATTGGATAGTTGGGACAGCCTTGTGATGGTTGTAAGTAGTTCTATCTCTGGCACAAATACTCTTAATTTTGATGATGTTGTGGGTGTTCTCTTGAGCAAGGAAATACAAAGAAGAAGCACAGGTGAATCATCAAGTGTTGCATTGTCAGTGGAAACAAGAGGAAGGCCTAAGGAGAGGTTCAAAAACCAAAAAGGTCGTGATCACTCAAGGCAGAGCAAGTCACACACAAAGTCAATTCTTGAATGTTAGAAGAACTACGGCAAGAAGAGCCACATCAAGAAGGATTTTTGCTCCAAGAAGAAGAAGGAGTCGGAGTCTCAAGACAACAAGCCAACATCAAAGGCCAATGTGGCAGGTAAAGTAGAGCAAGATTCTCTAATTCTCTCACTGGACAATGTGTCTAATTCTTGGATAGTAGATTCCGGTGCTTCATTCCATACGACACCACACAAGCAACATTCAAGATTACACCAAAGGTAATTTTGGGTATGTATACTTGGAAGATGATGAAGCTTGTGAAATTGTCGGTAAAGGTATGTTTGTATCAAAACTGCTAATGGAAATGAATGGAAGCTTAAAGATGTTAGGCATGTTCCTTCTCTTTGCAATAATTTGATATCTACAGGACGATGAAGGTCACAACATTGTATTTGAAAACAAACAGTGAAAGATCTCAAAGGGATCTTTGGTGGTTTCCAAAGGAGAAAAGGTTGGTATACTTTACTTATGTAATATCAACTCACAATCTTCAGCTTGTGCAACAACTACAAAAGTCGACAATGCGGTGTGGCACTACCACCTTGGGCATATGAGTGCCAAAGGAATGCAAATCCTTCAAACAAAGAAGCTTCTACTAGGTTTGAAAGAAGTGGACTTAGAGTTCTGTGAAGATTGTGTTTATGGTAAACAAAAGAGGGTAAATTTTCAAAAATCAAAAAATGAAAGATAAAATAAAAAACTTGAGTTGGTTCATTCTGATGTTTGGGGTTTTGTAATTACACCATCACTTGGTGACTCATTGTATTACGTAACATTCATAGATGATGTGACTAGGAAAACATGGGTTTATGTAATGAAGAATAAATCCGATTTGTTTTCTATATTTCAAAGGTGGAAAGGCTTTGTGCAAAATGAAGCAGGTACCAAGGTTAAATGCCTCAGATCCGACAATGGAGGCAAATATTGCAGCCAAGATTTTGTGCTAGCAATGGCATTCGGAGGCAAAGGACAACCCCAAGGACACTTCAAAAAAATGGAATTTTGAAAAGTATGAACAAGACAATCATGGAGCGAGCACGGAGCATGTGGCTACATGCAAGCTTATCGCTTGAGCTTTGGCCGGAAGCAGTAAGTATGTCTGTGTATTTAATCAACCGCTAAGCCTCAATGGCATTGGATGGGGGAGTTCCAAAGGAGGCATAGACAGGTAAATTGGTGAATTATTCAAAGTGTTTGGGTTGTGTGAGGCTTTCATGCACATAGATAGAAGCCTAAGATCAAAGGTAGATATAAAGTCCAAAAAGTGTTTCTTCATTGGCTATGGAGAAGGCTACTTTAGGTATGCCTATGGAATCCTGAAGATGGAAAAATTTTTAGAAGTAGGGATGTAATTTTCAATAAACAAAATATGTACAAAGATTACTTGAAAAGAAACAAACAAAAGAAACAGGTGATGAGTACATGGAACTTGAGGACGGTGAAGACTCAAGGTACAACAACGTCAACCAAATGAGGAGCCTGAACCTATTCCTCAAAGATCTACAAGAGCAAGTAGAACTCCAAAAAGGTGTATTCCTTCCTTCAACCATCTCTTAATCTCAGATTTTGGAGAACCGGAATCATACGAGGAAGCTATGCAACACAAATCCAAAGAAGAATGGATAAAGAGCATGCAAGTGGAGATGGACTCATTACATTGCAACCAAACATGGGAGTTGATTGAGTTGCCTAAATGTAAGCGGACACTTCAGAACAAATGGGTGTATATGTTGAAGGAAGAAGAAGGTGGGAAGAAAAGGTACAAGTCTAGGCTTGTGGTAAAATGGTTTTCTCAAAAAAAAGATATTAACTTCAATGAAATATTTTCTCCTGTTGTAAAAATGAACTCAGTTATGCTTGTCTTGAGCCTTGCAGTTGCTCATGATTTAAATCTTGAGCAAAAATACGGCATTCCCTCACGGTGACTTAGAGGAGGAACTTACATGCTTCAACCAAAGGGGTATGAAGTAAGGGGTAAGGAGAAAATCGTTTGCAGATTAAAGAAGAGCTTGTATGGTTTAAAGCAAGCGTAAAGACAGTGATACTTGAAGTTCGATTGATGGATGTTGGATCATGGATCAGAAGATGCAACTCAGACAATTGTGTCTGCACAAAGAATTTGGGAGATGGGAAGTTCATCATCGTAACGTTCAACATGCTAAGCAAGTACTAACATGCAGGACATCAAAGACCTAAAAGAGGAGCTGTCTAAATCTTTTTCAATGAAAGATTTAGGTGTTGCAAAGAGGATACTTGGTATGAAGATATCCAGGGACATGACGAAGAAGACAATAAAGCTATGTCAAGAGGATTACATCAAGAAGGTACTAGAAAGGTTTGCAATGCAAAATGAAAAAATGGTTTCTACACCTTTGGCTGGTCACTTTAAACTAACCAAGGATATGTGTCCAAAGACACAAGAGGAGATAACCTATATGTCTAAAGTTCCATATGCTACAACGGTAGGTTCTCTTATGTATGCTATGGTCTAGACAAGGCCAGACATTGCATATGCGGTGGGAGTTTTACGTAGGTTCATGGAAAACCCAGGTAAAGAGCACTGGCAAGTTGTGAAGTGGATACTTAGGTATCTGAAAGGGAACAACAAATGCTTTGTATTTTGGAGGAACTGATATTTTTCTTCAAGGGTATGTTGATGCAAATATGGCATGTGACAAAGATATATGAAATACTTGGTCAATAATGCAACTGTGAAGAGTATTTCATATACAAATGTCTGAAATGTCTGTAATTGTTGTTTTGAAGTGTTTTTGTTAAAATATATACTATCTAACCATATTCAAAAGAAAATTTTATTCATCAACCATTATTGCTATTTTGAAATGCTACATTTATAGAAGTCATAAAAATTATAACATATATGATATCACTTCAGAGATTCCACCAAAGCCTACTATTATGAAAGTTGATAGTTCAATGCTTGATGAGCTTGTTAAGGGCATGTGAGAAATGAAGTTAAAGCTAACAAGGCATGAAGACAAAGGACAACCTGCAGGACATAAATCCCAAAGCAAAGAAGGATTTGTGCACAGATGCATATGGTGTGATGGCATAGACCATGGTAGAAGGGATTGTGATAGCTTCAATGATGCCTTAAAAAGAGATCTTGTGTTTTTTAAGGATGGCAGGATCCATCTGCAGGAGACAGGTATGCCATTAGGAACTAACTTTGGAAAAGGGGATATGCGGAAGTTAGTGGAGGATATGGCGACCAGTCATGCTATTTTTACAGTGGAGACTGCTACCTATGGGGAAAAGATAGAGCTCATTCCAAAGAAAGCATTAAAGTCTACTCCGAATGCTTTTGAGGAGGTTGATAGCTTGCGGCCATATGTAGTAGCCTCTACTAAAACAGGGAAGGTAACTAAATAAGAATTACATGAAGCTGGTGATTTCATACGCCATACTACAACAGGTTGGGATGACCCTGTGGATTAGTGCATGCCTATCTTGCAAAATGCTATAACAATGAAGAAATTGTGGAAGAAAAGCATAGACGTGAGAATGGAGATGCAGGTCCTTCTACTTCAAAGAGGTCTACAAGAGCTGGAGGATGAAAGGATCCTGGACCTTCTTATGAGGCTCCACCACATGTGCCTCCTCCTCCTGAGATTCCTATGGAGGAGGAATCTACAGGGAAGAAGAAAGAGCAAGGAAAAGCTAAAGCGAAAGGCCCTACATACAAACTACAATCTGACATTGAAGCTACCACAAACTTAAAGCAGGTATTGGAGGAAAGGATTCTGAATAGCAAAGTTGAGTTTACCTTGGGTGAAAACACTCAGTCATCAAAAATTACAACAGTGCATGAGGTGTAGTTTTGATTGCCACAAAAAAAACCCAAAAATAGCCCAAAAAACTCAAAAAATGAGCATTTAAGCTCGCAAGTTTTTTTCAAAAAAAATTATGGCTAAAAAATCTTAAAATTTCTATGTCATGCTTCATTTAACAATGAATGATCTTGAAAACAATGGAGAATTGACAAATTTACAATCACATGTTTAACTCAAAAAAATTACATTCCCATAATCACATCAAATTTTGACCAATTAATAAAATACAAACTTTGTGATTTCACTATTGTGATGAAAAATGCAAATAAAACACATGCTTATAATTTACAAACCCCAAATTTTGCATGTAATTTTTCAAAAAGTTAAGTAACAAGATTATCTCTACTTGTAACAAAACTTCTTAAACAAAACTAAAAACTAAAATTATGAAGCAAGTTTGAAAGCATATTTTTTCTCTTTATCATTCACAATTTGTTTTTCTTCCCTTCTAGAATAAATATAAGATATTGTGCGAGGTGTTTTCTCTGACATCAACAAGATAACCTACCACTTTGAAAAAGCTTTTCTCATTGTTGAGACCTTTATCATCGACGACATCAAGAAATAATAGGTTCAATATTTGTTTGATTGTGCCCAAAAACACCTATCCGAATTGACCAAGCATGACCTTCAGGCTTCTTTTGTTGTGCATGCTCTCAAAGGATTTGAACATCATGAGTTGATGGGTTTTTTTTTTGTTTATGAGAGGTAGCAAGCATACCTCTAGGGGGAACAATGACTCTCTGTAAAGGCACCATCGGTAAATTCTAGTCAATAACTTAAGATTGTTCTAGAAATTGATGAGCAGCCTAACAAATGTCATCGAGGAGCACCACTTTCAAAAGCAAAAGGAGGTGGAAGCAGTAGTCTTCTAGAATCTACTCCAGCTATTGACACATGCATCCTAAGTGCTTGAAAGTGAAGACTGATGGGAGCAAGTTTACTACGTGAGGGAGTGAGTGAACTTGTACAACCTAAACCAATTAGAGAAGATGAAGATTGATTAGCAAGATTAGATTGTTGAACTCTTCTTTGCTTCATAAAAACATGAGCATCACCAAAAGGATAAGGCTTTACAAAGAAGAAGCTGCAAACATCGACAAAAGAACCATAAATTCTTGCGATCAAGCATGCCAAATCCAAAATATATACTTAAAAACAACAAGAAGGATATAAGATTTGCAAAAAAATCAAACAGAGAAGATTAAAAAATCCTTCATATTTCAAGGCTTTCTTAAGTAGAAAATTAAGAATTTATGTGTAATTTAGGCAAAAAGATCAAAGTATGTCTTAAGTATGGCACAATAGATCTTTATATGTTAATAAAATGATACCAAAAGCAAGTGTATTATGCTAGTTACATCTCCCTTGCTCTAGTGCCTCAACAACAATAGATGTTACAATAGTACTCACACTATCTCTTTGCGGAGTGGCTAGAGAAACACTCAACGGTTCAATCTCCAAGCCAACCACATAATCTCACAAATCTCTTACGACAAGTACTTGTTTGACCAAGGAAGACCAAAGAGAGTAGTTTATACCATCCAACCTACACTCATTGAAAAGTACATCAAGAATGGAAGAATCACACCTGCTTTCTTGTTGTGTCCTTATGAATATAACAATAAATCCGCACCATGTGTACAACGATCTACACAACCAGTGTATCAAACAACCAATGGAAACTTTCTCTGCACAAGATTGACAAAACATAGACCTCTTTGTATCTACAATCGATCATGCATGTGTAATTCTAACCTCCACACCAATACATGTTCTCTATAAGATACAAAGAAAGTTTTTTTGTATGGTTGAAAAATGTGATGCTCAAACTTCAAAATTCTGAGGGCATAAACAGCTCCAAAAAGGGGGTAAAACCCCATGACACCTGCTGGAGAATTTCTCAGAATGCTGAATATGCTTATCCAAGTTTTGGACCCGAAAATCTCCTTTAAAATTTGTGTGCGTGCTCACGAAAACATAAAAACGATTTGCACACAACCATGCAAAGTACACACGTGAACATAAAGCAAACTCACACAAAGAACAAGGAGATGGAAACCACATACCTAGATTACGACCTTTGGAGAGAGAAAAACCTTCTTCTTGTGTTTTGAAATACAAGATTGCAACAAAATTGTATTCTAGAATATACCTATGCTACAAACTTGTATTCCAGAATACACTTGTGCTTCAAACTTGTATTCCAGAATACACTTGTACTTCAAACTTGTATTCCAGAATACACTTGTGCTACAAACTTGTATTCCAGAATACACATGGGTTACAAATGTGTATTCTAGAATATACCTGTGTTGTAATTTTGTATTCTAAAATACAAAATTGTTACAATCTTGTGTTGTAAAATGGAGAAGTGCTAAAACTTGTATTCTGGAATACAAGATTGAAGTACTCCTGTCTTCTAGAATTAAAAAAACTTGAATCCTAAAATACTTATACACAACAAATGAACAAAAACCTTCATACTCATGTATTCTACGATACAAGTGTATTGCAAATCTGTATTCAATTGATGTTCATTGATACAAAGCAGTTTGAGAAGATGCAAATACAAGTAAGTACTGCTTGAAATGATCAAGGTGACTAAGAACAAGAAAACAAAAAATAGCCAACTACGTATCAATAAATTAAACTTGGAGAATATAAAAATTGTTGTTTATGGTCTCACTTTGAAGAAGTTTGGTCATCTTTGTCAACAAGCCATAAAACTTTTGATGGAAAAATTTTAAGGATTGTAATTGAAAGCCTTGAGTCTTCAATTGTAAGATTTCAAGGATTTAATTGTTTTTTCAGTGGAATGTTATGTAATGTTTTTAGGAATATTTGCACTTTTTCATCTTACAAAACTTTCTATATTGACTTTAGCTCAAAAAATTGGAGTCTTTTTGACAATGTTCACTATTGTTTTTTGAGGTTGCTCAAAAATTGATTTTTTTTTAGTTTTTTTAGAACTTTTGGCCAAATTCAAGGTGAGGTGTATTTTTTGTGATTTAGGTGTACTTTTTTATGACCAAGTGTTTGAGGTTCTTAGCATTACTAAATGCGAGTTTCATGAAGAAATTATAGATATCATAAAAAGAAAGAGGCAAACTCTCATTGAATCTATTTCTCCACAGTTTGAGGGTGAAGGGGAGTCACTTAACTCACATGGAATACATGTCCAAGAGAGTGATTGCGATGAGAGTGTGGTAGGATGCTACCAGTCTTCTTGAAGAGATGCACATGCTAGATTTACAGATGATGAAGATGAAGATGAAGCCTCCTATAAAAGCCACTACTCTAAAAGTCATTGGGAAAGAGCTACAACAGAAACTTTAGTCAAGGTGGGTGATCTTGAGGAGCCATATGTTGCATTGATAGATCATGGCTCTCAAATCAATCTTATGTCAAAGAATCTTTACATGAAGGATAAGTGGCCGATAGACATAGAGCATAGGTGGATGATTAGAGCTGCAAATAACTCATTAGGAGAGCTGTATGGGGCTTGTCCAAAAGTGAAAGTGACAATCGATAATGTGAAGGATGAGCAAAACTTCTTTGTGCAAGATATGTCTACCTATCCTCTTATCCTTGGGCAGCCATACATCACAGACATTTGCATAGAAACAAAGGTCTTGGATGATGGTTTTGCTTATGCTAGGGTAAATACCAGAGATGGGAAGCGAGTTGTGCAATCTTTGACTGTGTGTGTGAATCACAAGAGGAACCACAATAGTCTTAGTGAGTATCCTCTACCAAAAGCGAAGAAAGATTTCAAAGAGTATAGGGAGACAAGGGGTTTTGGCCATGTACCATTGTACAGCGGGATTGAAATGGTGCAAGAAGAAAAAGTTTCTTACCTGACCCAAAGCAAGAAGAATCTTTTTCTACAGGTTTCCAGGGATTAACAGAGATGGTTCAGTATGTTTTATGAAGCTTGAGGATATGAACATAAGTGCACGACAATATGTATATAATGTACAGAAATACATGAAAGAAAATGGTTTCATAGAGAATAGTGAATGCATTTCAAGTTTCTTTGAACAAGTTTCTCATGCAGATACTATGCTTGAGCTTGAGGCTATAATGGACTCTAGCATGCAAGATGGAACCCACGTTGTGGAAGTATGCTCTATGGAAATGTATGATGTGATTGAGGCTTTTGAAGATAGGAAATATTTCAATGCTAATGAAGGACCGAAAATGCATGTGGAGACCAAGTACAAAACGATGGCAAAGAAAGTGAGACTAGTATCCTTACCTTTACCATCAGATTGCAGGAAAAAGATAGAGCAAGCTTCTTTGCAGCCGAGTCTCAGGGATCCAAAAAGAACTGGACAAAAGTTCACAATGGAATCCGTAAAAGAGATAAAATTTGGTTGTGAGGAGTTTTTAACAGAATAAGAGATGACAAGTTTTAAAGAAATGCTTTCAAGAGATGGTAATGATTTTTCTTTCCAACTACATGAGATAGGGTGTGTTGATCCTAATGTTTTTGCACCTATGGTGATCTTCACTATCCCTCATGTACCTTGGAATCTACACCCAATTCCGGTTCTGAAAGCACATTTGCCAAAGTTAATAGAACTACTCAATGAAAATATTAGCATGGGTATCTTGGAGCCTTCTTGTGCACCATATTTGAATAGGTGGTTCACTGTGCCTAAGAAGAATGGAGCCATATCAAAGATTGTGAAAAGATTTTGTCAAGGCTGGAAGAAGTTAATCTTACCTTGTCAGGACAAAAATCTGAATTTGGAGTTAATGAAGTGTTGATCGTGGGGCATATGTGTGGTCCTTATGGTAGAAGCCTTGTCCAAAAAAGATGGATGCAATCAAAAACATGTACAACTATAGCTGAAGTTCGAAATTTTTTTAGTGATTTCATCTTCTATCTTATTTGGATACCACATTATGCACATGTAGCAGATCCCCTTTATAGGTTTTTGAGAAAGAATTAGAAGTTTCAATGGGAAGAAGAGCACACAAAAGCCATGAGGAATCTAAAAAAGCTACTTCTTTCATCGCCAACCTTGAGAAAGGTAGACTATGCAAGTGAGAGACCTGTCATTGTGACAATGGACACGAGTCCTACAAGGATAGGATGGGCAGTAGGGCAAAATGATGATGAAGGAAAAAGGTATGTGGTGATTTGGAGCCAAGATTTTGAGTTCTCGCCAACGAGATTATGCACAAGTAAAAAGGGAGCTATGGGGGGTGGTTACAACATTGAGGTGTGACAAGGAGTACTTGATAGGGGCATCAATGGTTGTGGAAACTGATTGTTTGCCTCTTCTTGGAATGATCACAAACTTTTCAACTCTTGATATTGCAATTTTTGTGATGGATAGCCTACATAAAGTCCTTGAATCCTGAGTTCAAGCATATTGCAGGAAAAGACAATCCAATGGCAGATATGCTATCTAGGGCAAGGTATGAAGATGAACAAGACTTGATTATTGAGGAGATGATTTAGGCATAGAGTTTTACACTATTGATCATGCAAAGAGTAGTCATGCATGTTTTGTGTCTTCACTTGAGTCCTTTTTAGAGGAACTATATGAGGATGAATGGCTCTTGATAGGTCGCTACTTAAGTACTCTGTAGAAGCATGATGATTGGACTGAGCAAGAATTTAAGAGGTTAAGAAGAAAAGAATATGGATACTTCTTGAGGGATGGTTACTTATGGAAGCATCCTAAATGAAGAGATGGAACACCATTGCCCATAGTATGTGATAAGGTTACTCAACAACAAATCATCAAGGAGTTCCATGAAAGTTTATGGGCAGGACATCGAGGTGTATGGGCAACATTTGCCAAGGTAAAAGAAAGGTATTGGTGGAAAGGGATGTACAAGGATGTGGTTGAGTTTGTGGAGTCTTGTGTGACATGTCAAATGTCAAATGTCAAACGGAGTTGTGATGGACTACATCCTACTTATCCACTAGCCATGCATTCCAAATGGGTTGTGGACTTGGTCACAATGCCTTTGGGACTTTGGCAAAGGAGGTATTTGGTGCTTGCAAGAGAAGATATGTCTAATCAAGTTGAAGGGCGTGCATTGAAGACAAAGAGTACACAAGCTGTATGTAAATTCCTTCTTGAAGATGTGATTTGTCGCTCTATGGATGTGTGGAAAAGATAACTACAGATAGAAGACAATTAGATGCTGATGGAGTTAGGGAATTCTTCTCTACAATGGGCATCAAACTAGCTTTAACTTGTGCTTATAACCTAGAGGGAAATGGAAAAATTGAAAGATGGCATCATCCAATAATCAAAGCTTTAGCTAAGTCTTGTGAAGGTTATCTTGGAGAGTGGCCAAGGTTATTGCCATTTGCATTGTGGGTGGACCGTACAACACATAGTTCAGTCACTGGCTATATGCCTATTGAATTGATGTATGGTCAAAAACCTATGATGCCAATTGAAGATGTAGTTCTTACATGGAATGTATTGCCATGGGAAGATGGAATAGTAGAGAAGAAATTCTTGCATTGTGCATAAGGAAATTGGAAAGAAGGCTTGAAGACATTGAGCTTGCAAAAGCTCGACTAAAAAATTCAAGGTTGAAAAACAAAGACAGATTTGACAAGAGGCATAGGCTCAGACAAAAATACATTGAAGAAGGTGATTGGGTGTTGGTGTATGATAGTAGCCTTGAAAACCAGCACTCTACAATAGGAAATTTGCAAAGAGATGGTTTGGTCCTTATGTTGTCAAGCATGTGCATGGAAATGCAAATTACACCTTGTGTGAACTGGATGGGACAGAAATGAAAATTCCCACTGCAAGAAAAAGAATAAAATTATTCAAAAGAAGAGGGGATGATGATCCATTCGATGCACAATCTAGTGAAGAAGATGATGGGTCTAACTATATGCAATTTGAGGATGAGAGTGAAGATGTGGTGTCTGACCACGATTTTTAATGCTTAACAAATATTATTGTGGCACATACCGGAGGATATGCAGGTTCTAAGGGGGTGGATGTCGTGTTGTGGTACGTACATAGTGTGAAATAAAAACATTCACCTCACTTTTGACACTTCTCAATGTATTCAAATTAAAGCAATTATGTACATACTGTGATATATGTTGAAGCGGCTACTACGGTCGCTATCATGTACATACTTATTCGGGAAGTTGTGGCCCTGGATGTGGCACCTTTGCGTGCTTTTCCACTTGATAAGATGACTTTTTTTTGTTTTATGTTGTACATACTCCAAGTGTTTCATGGTGGCACACTCATCTTGCCTATAAAGAATGATACGGGCGAAAATTGCCAAAAATAGTAGCTAGCAGATGTCGTTGCAGAATTGCATGGAAAGTGACCCAAAATGGTATACTAATAAAAAGTGATGCTTATCTATGATTTTTATGATTATGTCAGTGATCCAAAAACTTAGGGATTTTTTTGACTCTGCTTGGGATTATTCACATAAAAAATGACATTTTTTGGGTAAAAAATGAGCTGAAAATGACCTAGTTTTGGTCCAAAGTGGCAAAATGGCCCAAAAATTAACACATCAGCACATATTTCTATGAGTAATAAAGAGAGTGATTCTTTTTACAAAAAAAAAAACCTGCAATTTTTCTCTACTATGCATTAGCTTCCATGGTTGCCCAATCTATGTGTGCTACAGCCCCACCTCTTTGTAATCTTGTATTTGAGCTTGTGAGGGAGTGAATTAGGATTTCACCTTATCAAAATGGTGTGTGGAATTCAATTTAGAAGCTCGTAAATCTTTGCAAGATTATAAAATCATCGCCGTGAAGGTGGAATCTCATGCATTCCTTTCAACTGTTTGATGCTACGATTATGTAATTAGGGGCGAGGCTACATGATACCATGAAAGAGGTTTGGGTTTTGATTGAGAATTGTGCTTGTATGAGCATTGAGGTTTCATGGATGAAACTTTAGTGTTTTCAAATGGTCTTTTTAAGTGAAATTGAATGTGATTTGGTGATCCTCTCATCATAATCTCAACTACGAAAACAAGCAATTTCCAAGCACGATAGGAAAGAGGGTTTGTGACTTTGCTGTCACAAATGCTCTTAGATTTTTAGTCACCCTTAGAAAGATGGTTGGTGATTCTCCACAAATGCTTTTTCACAAAGTGTTTGTGACTCTCATAACAAACTCTCACAGCCAGAGGTTTTGCATCTTCCCAGCTAAACCGCACACATTCCGACACCGGTTCAAGGAGTTTTAAAGTTGTGCTTACTACTGCAAATGGCAGTTATTTCACTTTATGTTGATGGGATCAAGAAGGATCTTTTGTCTGTACCTGCACTTTCTAGACTTGGACTTGTAGTCAAGTTTGTGGATGACAGATGTACAATACATGATCTCAGTTTTGGTGATGAAATTGTTGCATCTAAAATTTTATATTGTGGGTTGTATAAGCTCACTTTGTATGACAAGTGTGGATAGAATTTTGCAAATGTAGTTGTGCATTCTAAGGCTATTTTAGATGCAAAACTTTGGCATGCATGTTTTGGACATCTGAATTTTGCCAATTTGCTACATTTGCAAAAATTTGATATGGTTGCTTCTTTGCCGCCTCTTGAAGCATATGTCAAACGTGTTTGTGAAGGCTGTATTTTGGGTAAGATGCAACATTCTAATTCCAAAGGATGGTTCAATTAGGACCACATGCAGGTTGCAGCTTGTGCATAGTGATGTTTCTGGGCCCATGCAAACTCTATCCTTGGGCAATTACCTTTACTTCATGAATTTCATTGATGTTTACTCTAGGCATGCATGGGTGTATCCGCTTAAGGCAAAGTCCAAAGTATTTATGTGCTTCAAAAAAATTCTGGCTATGGCTGAAAATGTCTTAAAATGTACTATGGACACCCTCCATTCCGATCGAGGGGGGAGTATATGTCTCATGAGTTTAATGCATTTTTGGATAATCATGGGATAAAACACCAATGTATAGTGCCTTATACGCCTCAACAAAATGGTGTTTCTGAGAGGAAAAATAGGTCACTTATGGAAATGGCATGATGTATGGTCAAAAGTCAAGCTTTTTCACACTCGGCTTGGCCTGAGGCCATCATGTGTGCCACTTATGTACTAAACAGGTGTCCTACAAAAGCTTTGCAGTCTCTGAGTCCATATGAAGCATGAAATGATAGAAATCCTTCTATTGATCACATGCATGTGTGTCACCTATGTACTTATAAATAGGTGTCCTACAAAAGCTTTGCAGTCTCTGAGTCCATATGAAGCATGTCATTATAGAAAGCCTTCTATTGAGCACATGCGTGTTTTTGGTTGTTTGGCATATGCTTTGGTGCCACAAACGCAGTGCAAGAAATTGGATTATAAGACTATCAAATGTATTTTTGTTGGTTATAGTGCTGAAAGCAAAGATTACAGGTTGTATCATTCACAAACAAAGTGTTTCTTGGTCTCACTAGATGTTGTGTTTGTGAAATATTCTGTTCAGCCCTTGTTATCATGTACTAGAAACAATAATGTAAGCTCAAAGGACATTTGTGACACTTTGTTGCCTCTTTTCAGTGGTGTAATTTCAAGCATAAATTCCAATGAGGAAAATGTACAACCTGTGGGGGTATCTAAAAATGTTATAGGTCAGGCTATTATTGATGCAGATGTACATGATGTACTTGATGAGGAAAGGGCTGAAAATGAGCAGGCTAGGGGTATGCCAAAATGAATGGTGCATACTTTGTGTGACAATAAATTTGATGCACCTTTTTCTAGTCAAACTCGTTCAGGTTCTTGCCATGCATTTTATGCATCATATTGTTAAGCTTTGGTTGTGTCTAGCTTACATGATGTTGAGGAACCTCTATCTTTTAATGAAGCACACAATTCAAAAAATTGGATGGCTGCCATGCAATCAAAATATGATGCACTTATAGAAAATGACACATGGACTTTATGTGACTTTCCTCTTGGAAAAAAGGCCATTGGTACAAAGTGGATTTACAAGTTGAAATGCAAGCCGGATGGTGAGATTGATCGCTATAAGGCTCGACTTGTTTATGCACAACAAAAAGGCATAGATTATGAAGAGACTTTTACTCCCACTTGTCGTATGACTACTGTACGGAGACTGTACATTTTCTATATGCATTGGCAACTCATTTTGGTTGGGATGTACATAAGTCATACATTGTTACCGCTTTCTTGAATGGTGACATATTTGAGGAAGTTTATGTAACATAGCCCCACGGTTTTGTCAAGAAAGGACAAGAGGATAAAGTGTGCAAATGTAAGAAAGCTTTGTATGGGTTGAAGCAATTTTATCGTGCTTGGTATGAGAAGGATGAAACTCTTTTGGTCAAGCAAGTCTTTCGTAACAATCCAACAGAAAGCACATAGTATGTAAAGTGTGAGGGAGATGTACTTCTCATTGTGGTTCTCTATGTAGATGATTTGTTGATCACTGGACCAAATGAGAGACATTTTACTGAATTTAAGGCTGATTTGAATGCTACTTTCAAGAAGAAAGATTTGGGGTTGTTGCATCATTACTTGGTATACAATTTAAGCAATGTGATGTTGGTATTTCCTTGTGTCACAAAAGTTACATAGAGACATTGCTATGTAAGTTTGGACTTGAGGATTGCAAACCTATTGCGACTCCCATGGAAACAAGTTTGAAATTGAGTCTTCATGATGCTTGTGATCCTGCCAATGTCACTCTTTACCAAAATGTTGGCTATCTCATTTTTGTATGCAACACAAGGACGGATATTTAGTTTGCAGTCTCACAGGTCAAAAGATTCATGCGTAGCCTAGGGTCTAAGCGTTGGCAGTCTATCAAGAGGAATTTCTGCTACTTGAGTGGCAATTTACATCTTGGCTTGTTTTATCCCAAAGGGGGATCATTTCCACTAAACTTACATGATTTTTTGGACTCAGATTGGGTTGGTTGTTTTGGCATGCGAGTGGCTTGTTTTATCCCAAGGGGGAATAATACCCACTAAACTTACATGCTTTTTCAGACTCATATTGGGCTGGTTGTTTTTACACGTGAGTGTCCACAAGTGGTTTCTGTTTCATGCTTGGTAGTTCATGTGTATAATGGTTGAGAAAGAAGAAACCTATTGTGGCCACTTCTAGTTGTGAGACTGAGTACATAGCAGTCTTCACAGCTACGATTGAGTGTGTATGGCTCAGTTGCCTTATGGATTATTTGAATGTTGGACAAGACACTGCTACCACTATCTACACTAACAATCAGAGTGCATTGGAAGTTGCAAGGAACCCAATTTTTCATGCTTGCACAAAGCACATTGAGGTGCGTTACCACTATGTCAGGGAGAGGCTCTCAACAAGAGAGATCAGTTTGGCTTATGTGCCAACACAGGACAACCTTGTAGATATTTTCACAAAGGCATTTTCTCATGAGAAGTTTGAAGATTTCCAAAAAGCTTTGGGCTTATTCCCATTTGTGGATTGATCATGTCCTCAGGACATGACACTTCCCTTTACACTATGTGCCAGCTCTCGTTCATCGCATCAATCCAGGGGGATTTGTTACCATATACATGTGGTAGTGATGTGTGCAAAAACACTTAGGACCGTAAGGGGCATTTTTCCCTAACTAGGAGGTTTTTCCCTCGTGCATTGTATATACGCCCATCATTTTAGGGCTATCTATTTTTTCATTGCATACTAAGTAAAATACTCTCTGTTGTGTGCTTGACCTTCCTTCGTCTTCTCCAAGATGTATGTGTTCTCTTGCAACCCTGATTCCAACAAAAGGCAGCCCTAGATTGGATGCCAAATGGATGCCTGAAAATTTCTTTTTGCAACTTCACAGACCTTTTCCACACTTTCCATCACTCACGGTCTAGTTGATTCTCTATTGAGCAAGTGAGGACAATTGCCATCCCTGGTGAGAGGGATGTTACAAGACTGGGAACCCTCTTTTTGTATGTGGCTAATTGCAATTGGGATAGCTGGATTAATGGTTAATTATGTGATCTCTGTTTGATTTTACTAATAGTGAGTTGATGATTATTTATAGATTGGAATTTTGGGAGTTGAAAAAGAGGCGCTGGAAAATAATAACCCTCTCGACCATTTTATCTTTGCATAATATTTTAGAATTTTTATTCAATAAGCCACTATGGCTTCTTGTAAATAGCTCTAGTGAGAACTCACCCTTATGGGACATGCAATAAGTGATGTGCTCCACTCAAGTACTAAAGTGGACTAGATGTAAACGAGGGGCCTCCAGTTTTGGAACCCAAAACTAAAATAATAAATTAAATACCAAACTCTAAAAGAAGGGGTGCCATGGAGTTTGTGGCTATGATTTTAGGCCATTCACTTGCAAGATTCTTTGCTCTTATCTCTTAGACTACGCTAAATCATGTTGTGTACCCTCTAATTATGTCTACATCTCTTACACTCTCTCCTTGTAAAATCTATTCTCTTTATTTGTGTGTGTGTGTGTGTGTGTGTGTGTGTGTGTGTGTGTGTGTGTGTGTGTGTGTTGTCTAGTCAAGGTGTGTGTGTACTTGGAAATTGGGATAGATGGTGAGAGGTTGATAGGGAAGTGTGCTAGCAAGATTTGAAATTGGAAGCAACCATTCTCCCCATCTCCTGGTTCAACACTATCCTCCTTGTTTTTGCTTAAGGTTGTAGATGTATGTTGTAGATCTATGTTGTAGATCTATGTTGTTGTACTATTCTTGATTCCCATCTTTGAATAAGTAGCAAAAAATCTTTTAGCCAATGTTAGTAGATGTATAATGGATCTAAGAGGTATGGTCTAAAACCCGACATAAATTTTGGCAAGCATTTTTTGATGAGAGCTTTTTTGGAATTCGACAAGCAGATTCCAAGAAGATTCTTTCCTACCTTCTCAAATTTATTCTCTCTCTTGATCCTCCATCGGTCTCTCTCTCTCTCTCTCTCTCTCTCTCTCTCTCTCTCTCTCTCTCTCTCTCTCAGGTGCGTGTGTGCTTTGCCGATGGTTATATGTGTGTTTAAAAAAAGTGGTAAATGGTTCTATCATTATACCACCCAAGCTTCTTCTTCTCCATCATCTTCTTCTTCTTCTTCTTCTTCTCTCTCTCTCTCTCTTTCTCTCTCTCTATCTATCTATCTCTCTCTCTCTCCTCTTAGTCATACATGTGACTTGTCTTCTCAAATGTTGTGATATGTACTGGGTGACAAGATTAACCACCAATGTGATAAGTGTCCTTCTATTTTGTCACACTTGTGAGCACTCATACATATGCACATTTGTATACAAACACAAAAAATATACCCATAGCAGAGCACACACACTCTCTTCAAACATCATGCTATACACCGTGCAACATGATAAGCCATCAACCAGACAACGATACATGCACAAAAAACTTTCTCAACAAATCAATTTCAACGGTTAACACCCGATAAGAATGAAATTTGATTTTGAACAATATTTAAAGATTGAAATAAAAAAACTACACGTTGGTATTAAAAGGGTTTAAAATACACAACATAAAACAACAACTACAATAAGATAAGTATGAAAAACAACAGTACAATATGTTAATATGGTGTCAAGGCCTTATTTCTCTAACATTAGTGAGGAAAGGTGAGATCTAGTTGTTGTTGTTGTTGGCTCCATTGGCTATTCCTTGCACAACAATGTATACCATCCACACTCCTATCCAAGCCTCCATATGTCGTTCGAAGGATGCACACTCCTATGGGGTGCAAAAATCAAGTTCCCTCAAATCCATATTTGCATTGTTGGCTAGTGTGAAAACTTGATCAATATCCCCTTCTGTTGAATGTGTATTGAAATCAAGGTTTTGCATGGTGTTGAATATTGATCTTGTCGACTCGTTGACTACACGGAGAGCGTCAGTGTAGTTGTGTGCTCTCTATTGTGTGCATACAACATTCATAGCATATACACTGTTGAGAATGTAATTGACGTGCACATTGTTGATGGGGTCAACACAAGAAGGGCGTTGAACACGCTAATCACATTGTCCACGATTTCCCTTAGGCATGGTAAATATGTAAATGAGAGAAAATGAAAGGAAGTTAATAACTTTAGAAAATAGATACTTAATTAGCATGACTTACGCATGAATGAATGAATGAAACTAGTATTCTTTTGGCTATTTATAAAAAAACCCCAAGTGTCTTTACTTCAAAGGTCATTTGCACCATGTCCTTTGTAATATTTTCACATAAAATATTACGAAGAAAAAAAACTCACTAAAAGATTAACTACCTTCGATTGCTTGCTTTAGAAACTTAAACATAGTTTTTTTTTTTTAAAAACATAGTAACAAACACATAACAACATAACAGATGGTGCAAAATTAAAACATAGTATGACCAACCAATAAGTTTGGGTGTGACATTACATATAGAATAAGTTAATTTGGAGTAATCAATACAAGTTGGCATTTAGGTTCCCGGTGGCCGCAAATCCTGTAGGGGTTGCGCTACTAGGGCGTGTGCAGGCGGGGCCCCATGAGCAGTGTGGGAAATAGTGGTCGATAGAGTGGTTGACCATAGCTTGGCCAACCTAGAACTATGGCTGAAGGTCTACTCAAAGGAGGAGCAGATGGCACAATTGACTCTTGACAATGTCGTAACGGAGACGGGGGTGGCTGTGACTGTGTCCTACATAATACCTCGTCCACATGAAGAGTTGACCTTAGACCCATAGGAATCCGTTGCTATGGTATAAATAAATATATATATATATATATATATATATATATATTATAGACACGAACGCGCGTGAACTTATCTCTCTGTTTTTTGCTATTCTTAACTTGTGCTTTTGGATCTTGAGAGCCTATATAAAGGCCCCTCTTCCCCCCCCTTTCAAGACACACACACACAGAAGTTCTCAGAAGCGGAATCTCTCTTGCCATAACATCAGAGTTACCCTCTCTCCCTCAACATCTCACACTCAACCCATCTCCATCTCCAACGCCCTCTCTACCATCGTCGTGTTGCTCTTCAGATTCTTGAGTTCTCTTTCTCTCTTTCTCTTTTGAGATATGATGGTCCCAAAGCGGGTGACTCCAAGATCTAAGGGCTGAGGTTATTGGCTCTCTTTTGTTCCTTGCAATTAGCGAGATGCTTGGCAATTAGAAAGATGCCTGGCGGTTAGCAAGATGCCTCGCAGTTAGCAAGATGAAAAGGTTGCGTAATTTGAGCTTAACAAATAAATCCTTTGCAAAGGCTTTGTTGTCTAGACAAAGAAAGTCCGCAGGTAGCGATAACTCATAAGAAATTGGAAAAGTTATTTTTTTTGAGATATAGTATTGTCTTCATTAGGCCTTGCTTGAATTGTTTGAAGGGTTTTATAAAAGAACCCATGTCCGGAATTAATTAGAGAAACATTATATGTATATTGTAAAACAATGTGGTAGAAATCAGAAAATAAGAAGAACAAGCGAGTGTGGTGTGGAAAGTGAGAGACTAGTATCCTAACTGATCTATGTGTATGAATGGGTGGACCCGATTAGTTGGGTATTTTTCACAAGATTACTAGTTAGTTTACACTATGTCTCATATCATATTCATGGTTTATGAATGGCAGCCGTGCCTCTTAAATGTGCGAAAAAAGGCGTTGTTTATGGATTCTAAATATGTGCATGGGATTTCATCTCTATGTTATAGGAAATTGCTTCCATTAGAATCCTTGATTTATTGACTTGGCATGTGGCGTATGATCCTTATAACCACAATCACTATGGATAGAGGACTTCCTTTCTTCCATTGCTTGTATCTCTGCTTCGTGGAAACAGAGTAGGGTGTTGTCAAAGAAACTTGAGAATAAAGGAAGGCCATCTATCAATTCGCCCCAATTTTCTCGGGGTTGGGGACCTCACAATTCTTCTTTAACACAAGGAAATTTTGATTGATCTATAATCAAGCAACACAATTATATTAATATATGTTAAATTTTGGATGGCACAATTGCATGGTAGAGATTTTGCCAAGGTTTATTCCTCATATGTCATTTAGAGATTGGAATCTAATCTATTATACCCTGTTATGTACAAATTAGCCAAAGCAAGAATAAATTTATACTTAAAATGTTACAATTATAATGTAAGTTACTGATAAACTCAAAATATGGTAGAGATAGGGTACTCTTGCACAACAAAAAAAACAATAGGGTCCAAATTGCTTCTTATTCATCTTGATCAAGATATGGTGATGAAAACTATACAAAGGGCAGTGTAGCCATAGTTATTGCATCCATTCCATGACATAGTGTACTCATTGTAACCTATGATGTAAAATTATCTTTGGTGGGGGTGTTCCTAATTAGAAAAGAATTTTTTGCTCAAGAAAAGCTTTTTTGTTTCCCTATTAAGCATCCTTCCATGTTAGCATAATGGTTGTTATGGTTGGAGCTACATTAAATTATACAATGAAATTGCTTGAGGAGAGCTTGTTCCGCCATAAGTGAGTCATGTTATGCCAACAGCTTGAGCCATTGTCACAAAGACCTCCACTCAACTAACATAGTAAGAGGTCACCCTATACCATGATGGTTTAGAGACCTGCTCAACAAAAGAACACATGCGTTCTACATTTGCAAGTATTTTCTAACTTGGACTAAACAATGCTAAAATATATATTATGATGAGACTATCGACCTCCAACAAGCATGGATTTGAAGAACCTACCTACAAGATATAAACTATGGGCGGTTGTACTTTTAGAGGAAAAATAATGTAATCTCTAGTATGCCAAAGATTAGAAGCTTATGAAAAACTTAGAATGAAATCCAAGGAGGTGTGTGTGTGTGTGTGTGTGTGTGTGTGTGTGTGTGTGTGTGTGTGTGTGTGTTTGGGTGTACATATACACAAACACATACACATACACATACACACAAGAGTTTTTGATGAAAAACGTTTCAAATTTGAATTGAACAATTTCTAAGGAAGAAAAGTAATAGAAAACAAATTAGAGTGTATATGCTATTTCTTACATTATCTCAATAGACATGCCTTCCCTCTCCCAACATATTGAAGAAACTTTGAGAGACTTCTTAAAGTAGGATGGGAGTGGAGGTCGCATGGGTACAAATGTTATCCACTCAACGGTTGACATTGGTGTCAACCTCTAGCATGACATTGTTTTCATGACCTCTGGTCACCCATGTGTGACACCTTTGATTAAACCTTTATGGGCAAGGAAATATACACACTTGCGGTGTGCATGGTACATGATTTGTGATAATATTGTTGAGCACTATGGCTACTAAACTTCAAGATGCAATGGAAGCGAGAAGAGGGAGGCAGGGGAGAGGGAGGGGAAGAGAAGAGGGAGAGCATAGGAGAGAGAGAGAGAGAGAGAGAGAGAGAGAGAGAGAGAGAGAGAGAGATAGAGATAGAGAGAGGTAGGGAAGAGGGAGAACAAAGGGGAGAGAGAGAGAGAGAGAGAGAGAGAGAGAGGGAGAGGTAGGGGAGGAGAGAGGAGAGGGAGAGAGTTACTGTTTTGGAGGGAAAAATAAAAAATAAAAAATTGGCCTTTTAGTGAGTGTAAGTTTTAAAAAAAGGTCAAAAATGGTTTTTTTGTTATGTATATAGGTTGAGAGTAACTTTTAAGTAGAAAATATGTGAAAATGGGATTTTTGAAAGAAAATATATTTTTTGAATCTTAGGTTTATGCACATTTTTGCTTATGTGGCATGGGAAAGGGATGGAAGTAGGTATTTAATGCCACAAACATTTATCCCTTCACTTTCAAAGAGCTAGAGAGAGAAAGGGACCTCTAGGAGGATCACAGCGTACATGGCTTTAAAAAAAATTCCTAGAGAATCTTACTCAAAAGTAGCCTATTGAATGCACTTGTCTTCCAAAGTCTACACAAAATTAACATAAACCCCTAAAATTAGGGATCCTGAAGAGGCCCATGCAAAGTTCATATTTTTTCTAATGCGGTGGATCCTAATGAGTCTTTTTAGATTGCAAAGTATACTTTCTCTTTGAAAATTTCTCCGTTTGGATTCTGATTGCAACGTTTTTAAAGATTTTGCAATATTAGGCTTCATGGGCCTAATTTAGGCCTCCCGTCACCATCGTCAAAATTGAACCAAATTTGAAATTCCTATTCATCATGGTTCCCTTATCGTCATTGTATCTTTCATTCATCAATTTCAACCTTTTTGATATTTCTTTCTTATTTTCAACAATTTGATTAGAAAAATAAAAGGAAATTACAAAACCAATCTAAAAAATAGAAATCCAATCCAAAAAATATCAAAACATACATAAATACTGTATTTGGTTATATTTTTGTGGATTGCTACATTTTGATCACTTTTTGTCAAAAAACCATACAAAAAGAGTGAAAATTGTAAATTATTTGACTTTTTTGATGATATTTATATTATGTACACACCTAGGGCTTATTATACTATAGTTTTACCATTCTTTTTACTTATAAGGACATTTTCAATGAATGTTGTGGAAAAATTAGACATTAATACATAAACACTTCAAACATTGCCCTTTTTCTAACCGAATTCATATATTTGGGTCTGCATTCAGAATGCCTCTCCCTTGAGGTCCTAATTGCAATCCTCCAAGATGATAGTATGTAGAGTGGGTAGTGCAGTGCATGGGCTGATAAGTTGTGTCTATACATAGCCATGATTGGCTCTTCCATGCTGGTGATGTCAATGCATTCTAAAACACTATTTTGTACAAGAAGAGGGTCTTAAGCAGATTGTTCAAGGGTTTTTGAGGCTCCATGATTATTGATTCCCTTAAAAAGAAGATCTATAAGTAGTTGATTTTTTGCTCTGATAGTCCTTGGAATTAGGAATCTTTATTTGCTAAATTACTCTATTGAGTGACTAGTTGTCGTCAGTTGATTGAGATGGTGGTTGTTCAAGCTTTTTGGCACCCATTTGCAAACCATCTTGGTGGTTGCACTTTCTTCTTTATTTTGGGTTGTGGTGTTGGTTTTGGTGGTTTACAAGTACTATCTATGCTTTTTTATTGTTCCTTGGGCACCCAAATCTGCTTAAGATTTGCCTAAAGATGAGCCTTTAGTGACCAATATTTCCTGGTTCTTTGCATGCCTATGCTATGAGGATAGATCTTGTGCTTAGCAATCAGGTATTTCACTAAAATGATCATGATCGTGTGATTGACATGTTAATAACACAAGTAATTACACATGAAAAAGACGTGATCATGTTAATTGTTAACGTGATTCTTATGGTGCCTGCAAAAACCAATAGAGCCGGTGAGCCTATTGGGTTTTTGCATTTTCCCAGCGGGCCTGCCAAGCTTCATAGTTTTCTCAGTGGGATAAATTGTATATAGTAAGACCTCTTCTAACTTTGGCATTTTGACTAGGAAAATCCATGGGGAGTGTATCCGAGCGTCGGGTACAATAATCTGCTTGTGAATTGACCTAAGGTTATAGAGTCACAGGTCCTTTTTTTGGGCCGAGCATGATTCTTAATACGTTAACCACCTCCAAAAACGTTTAAATCCTTCACCAAAAACAAAGGTACCAAGCCAGAACAATGGAAACTTTGGAGAGTTGTGCTCATTGCGACAAATCCATCGGTCCATAAAAGGGCCGAAGTTGGTTTTAGAAGATAAGCACATATAAATAATGAGTTGATAGTCAAGGGTCGGATGCCCTGGGTATTTAAAGATCCTTGAAGTCTTGCATTTTACACCATCATAGGTCTAAACTAATATACATTATCACTGTACAATATGAAAGCTATAATCCTTAACAAGGTGAAAATAGCTTCTATATATTGAATTGGATGCATAAGGGGGCTACAATCCTTGATTGAGTATAAGTAGTCCTCAATTGTGTAATTCTATTGAAGATTTCATTGCCTTGTTTTATGCATTGGTTTATATAGGGAGTGCATTATGTATTATGAAAGATTGCTAGTGCATGAGATGGACAATCATAGATATTATTACTTTTGTTTGTGTTTTGCAAATAATGATCATCGTTTCAATGTAGAAGTTGATTATTCTTTGTAGCATGTGAGAATATATGTGGCTTATTGTCTGCAAATCGTAGATGATGTATAATTTATCCTCATATTTATAATTGCATTGAAAAATTCATAGCATTGTTGTATATATAATGTTAGGTATAGGTGCATTGCAATGCGTTGATATGTGGATTGACAAGAGTACATTGCAAATTGCATATTGTGTAGATTTGATTACTTTCTTAGTGATTGTTTTTCTAATATATATTGAAATGAAGAAAAATGTTTTCAAAATTGAACATCTAGTTCTTATGCCTTTAGTACTATTGGAGCAAAATGTGGGCACAAGTGGTACAAAGAAGGCAAAGAATAAAAAGGCCCCTGGCACTGAGTAGGATTATGCTCACAACATATGCAATCGATAAATGGAGTGGCAATGTAAATTTTGCTTCAACACCAAATCTGGTGGTGCACCATGTATTAGGGACCATTTTTTGGGTAGTCTTACAAAGATTTGTAAGAAATGTGATCATCTTAGGCACCTGCAATTGCAAAGTGTTTGAGAAAAGAGCTCGCCAAAAAGGGCGGCAAGAGACAGTGGGTACATAAATCTATTATGGATGCATGTCAAGAGCAGACAAAGCCAAATATCAACTCTCTTAATCCTATGGTGACACCAACTAACCCTGTAGAACAGCCTACACAAGGAGAGGAAATGCCAAGTAGTGTTCCTTTTAAGTGCCACAATGAAGGTAGACTTGGGTAAATGCGTCAAAAATCATTGCATCAAAGCTTTTAAATGCAGTCACTAGAAGAAGCACAAACTGCACTCGCCAAAAAAAAAAGAATTCACTAGGAGTGCTCTAGTCATAGTAGACAACAATCATTGAAACATGCATGGAAGAAAATTGGTAAGTTCGACCCAGGATTTTCAGCCCCTTTGTATCACACAATACGAAATGATCTCTTGGACAAATGTTACATCAAAGTCAAAGAGCATGTTTTCAAAATAATACCTTGAAATATATCGCTTTCAGGATGCACAATTGTGAGTTATGGTTGGTCTAATGTTCAAAGAAGACCATTGATCAATGTGATGGTGATTTGTCCAAGGGGAGAAATGTTCATAGAGGCGGTTGATAATTTTGGTGCAATTGAAAATGGTAAATACATTGTTGAGGTCTTGATTAATGTAATTAAAGAAATCGATGTTGAACATGTCATTCAAGTAGTAGTAATGGACGATGCAAAGAACTATAAAAATGCTAGCAAATCAATAAAAAGTGCTTTCCACACCTTTTTGCCAATGGTTGCAATATGCACAGTTTAAACTTGGTGCTAAAGGATTATTATACTAGTGAAGAAACCACATGGTTTATCAAAATAATTAACATAGCACGACAAGTTGTGAAGTCGTCTTGAAACGACAAAGAGTGCTCGATTTGCACAAGTTGTGCATATTAGTCATGTAAAAATTACCTACTAAAACCCAATTTTTCATGCACTTTTATACATTGGAATCACTCCTACGCAATAAATGAGTTGTGATTGACACTTTCAACTACACTGCCTTTGACGAATGGCAGCTTGAGTAGACCCAAAAAGTGAAAGACAAAAGTACATATTTACATGGGTATATAAACAAGCGTGCTTGGTGGAGAAGTGTAATGGATGCATACCATGTAATGATGCCTGTTATGTTCATGATTTGCAACCTTGATCAGAAGGTGCCAAATATGGGCAAAGTGTGGATGATCTGGTGGTCAAACCAACAAAGTCTGTGAAATCTTGAGGAGTTAAAATAATTTGTATGAGAGAGAAGAGTGGCAACTACCATTGTCTGCAAAACAATGAAGAATTTTGGCCATGTATTTTCATGCAAGATGGAAGAGCACTCATAGTCCACTCCATAGTGTGGCTTACATGCTCAATCCAGAGTATTGGAATTTAGATCCAATGTCCAATACAGAGGTGGTCGGTGATTTCTATCACGTAGTCAACATATTATACTCCAATGTTCAGGATCGAATTGATCACATCAAAGAAATAAGTGCATTTAGACTAAAAGAAGGCCCCTTTGCAAATGATTTTGTACAGTCAATGGCAAAAGAGCAACCTGCATGGAAGTGGTGGACAATGAATTGTGGAGAGCATCAACCTTACACCCTCTTCCAATGAAATTACTAGCATAATGTACAGCAAATTCAAGCTTGGAGATAAACTACATTATGTACAAGTATGTTCATAGCACTACTCAAAATAGATTATTGGTAGACAAATTAGTGTATATGTTTTGCAACAAAAAGATATTGCATCACATTGAAAGTGTTGGCTACAAGGAGGATATGCCAGTCTAGGTGTATGATTGTCAAAACGAAGATGAAGAAGAGCTCAATGTCGATGTAGCTTAATGCACTATAGAAGAAATCAAAGAGAACCTGACAATAGATGTGGAAGTTCAATTACAAGAAGACCCACAATACTCAGACTCAAAATAAGATAAAAACCTCATAGAGTCAACATAGCTTGAGAGTAGAATGATGATTGCAAAGTTTGAAATTCAAGAGCTTGTATTCAATGTGTTCTAATTGTATGCAATGCTTCATAGAAGCAAAATTACAATATCTGCTACTATCAATTGTTGTTCTCAAAGCTGGTATCTTCATTACTAAATAGATTTCCAATTGCACTAGGGGTGTCTTGGCGGGCTTGCTTGAATTTATACTCATTTGCCATGCCAAACATATAATATATCCCTTGTGGAATATCTTGTGGGAAAATTACACATCAGCTATTGTTTTGCAAATTAAACACACGAGGTGATAATAATGGCCACATGCCAATGTATAGTGTCCACTCCATCCGCCAAAATTCTTGTAGCATATTGGACAGTAAGAAGATGAAGATGCATCTGACTGTGATGCAAAAACTAACTCTAGATGCAAAACAAGATGACTAATGTGTGTCCCTTATAGAGGTGGAGGATTCGCTAAAGATATTTGATCCAAATATACTTCAAGTGAGGTGAACCACCTAGAACATAGACTTCAATGCAAATTAAATACCGAGACAACAAGTCAATAGCAAAGTACAAAATGTTCAAGCCGGGTAAAAAGACGGTGCAAGTTCAATAAGTGGTCGTTGGGACAGGATTAGGGTCTGTCTTTAAATTCTCTCTGAAGAATAACAAAATATTAGATGCATTTCACTACAAGAGGTACCTCACGTTAGCGACGCTCGAAGTGCGACGCTCAAAAGTGAAAATCCACGACATCGTTATGGGCATCGCTATGTTCTTTGTTGCATAGCGATGCCCATAGCGACACCGACAGGGGTAAAAAATAAACCGAGAGCGCCAGAAACTCAGATCTTAGATCTGAGTTTTGGTGCTCAAGTGAAAGAGATAAACATGATCTCCCTCTCTCTCTCTCTCTCTCTCTCTCTCTCTCTCTCTCTCTCTCTCTCTCTTTCTTCCCCACAAACACACACACACACACACACACACACACACATGAGGAGAGGAAGGAGAGCCAGGTATGCTCCTTCCCTCCCTTCTCTCTCATGTTCCCTTCCCCTCTTTCTCTCTCTCTCTCTCTCTCTCTCTCTCTCTCTCTCTCTCTCACACACACACACACACACACACACATTGTGTCTTTGAAAGAGAGAGTTTGTGTTTTGAAGTAGTTTTGTAGACATCTTGGCCAAAAAAATTGACTTGATGATACCCTAATTTGAGGTCAATTTTGCTAAAGATGTTTTCCTCTTTCAGCTTTTCCAACAAATCGTCCACTCTAGGAATAGGAAACCTATTCTTAATGGTGATCTTGTTTAAACCTTGTAGACGATACACATATGAAACGTTCCATTTTTCTTCTTAACAAGAAGTAATGGAGGTCCATATGGTGAACTACTAGGCCTTATAAGTCCTCAATCAAGCAAGTCAATGATTTGAGTTTTTATCACCCTGTTTATAGTCAGATTTACACGGTAGGTGCTCTACAAGGAGGTTCACTACCCGGTATAATATCTATTTTGTGGTCTTTTGGGAATGAAGGTGGAGTTCTAGGCGGTAGGTCATTCAGGAAATAACTTTTAAATTCTGAGAGAAAATCATCATGTGAGGAGTTATGTGAAGTTTCAGTTTCAGTGGAAATTTGATTTACCAGCACCAGATATGTTTTCCCTTATTCTTGAATTTCTCTTTTGGCTTGAGTGTGAGAGAGAAGTGGAAATTTTTGATGTGCTAGTGTTGCTTGGATTGAAAAAAATTTATTATTATGAGTGAGGATCATGGTACATGATTTATAATTAATCAATGGATCAAATTCATGACGGAATGGCATTCTCAAAATCATGTCAAGACCATGCAATGGTGCTACCAGAAGTATACATGCTTGAGTAAATTCACCAATGCAAACTTCAACAATGACTTGGGTTTTTCAATTAAAATGCTGATTATTAAAAACATTTTTGACTTTGTGAGGTGAAGAAATCTTAGAGAGAGAGAGAGAGAGAGAGAGAGTTGTTGTGCTAATCGTGTAGAAATAAAATCATGGCTACTACCATCATCTAAAAGAATGGTGACATTTTCACCCTTGAGTGTGCCTTGCACTTTAAACAAAGTGTGAGGAGATATAAGAGTACTTCAAGATGGGTTGTCATCATGATCATATTCAGGATCATATCCCTCATTATAATTAGATTCCACTTCATTGTCATTGGGATTATCATCTTCAATGAGGCTAACTGTAGCAACATTGGGGCGGTTGTTGTTGAAGGGTCTTTGGTTTGGATTTTGGGTGACTCCATTAGATTGGCCATTGGGTTGGCCATTGCCTTTAGCAGGACCATTTGGGCACTTATATGCATAGTGGCCACACTGCAAACATCTAAAACACTTCACCTTTCTTTTACCATTAGAGTTTTGAGTAGGAAATTGGTTGGAAGAATTTTGGTTGCCTCATTGCTGTGTGTTGCTAGTGTTGTTGCCATAGGGTTGAGAAGTTGTAGCAGATTTGTCAAATCTGCATCTCTTGAAAAAGTTATGGCTTTGATGTTTGTTCATGTCAAAGTTAGGAGAGAAAGAATCTCTCTTGTTACGGTTAGTGCCAGTAGATTGGTCAGTGTGAGAAGGTTATCCACCTTTCTTCTTCTCCACATTAGGAGCCAAATTAATAGCCTTTGATAGTGAATCTAACTCATACATATCGACCTCAGCACCAATTTGTAGTGCTAAGCCAGACATGTTCAATAGTTTGCAATTGAATTAAACAATTTCAAAAACTATCAGTGTAGACTTGTACATCTTCATTTTGAGCCTGTCAAATTAAATCACATTGGCTTCGTGTTTAGCTTTATACTATCTAGGTAAAAATTGAGATAAAAATAACTTTTTGAATGCTTTCCAAGTACATTGTCTTCTACCATGATGTTTGGTGGCGTTCCACCACAATGCAGCACTACTGGTGAAATGATTTGATGCACACTTATTTCACGTTTGGAAAAGTCTTCGTCTCATGAAAATAGTCATCTAACTGACTAACCCATTCTAGAACTGGGCTAGTGTCCTTAGTCCCATCAAAATCCTTGAAAGTGAAGTCTTTTCTACTAGTTTTCTTTTGCTTTGGAGCAGGTGTAGATTTGATGCGTGTAGAATGCAGTAATTTATCTTCAAGTTCTTGCCTTTGCATGCATTCATACATGAGAGATTGTTGCAGCTTAGAAAGTTGTTCAGCAATTGTGGGTGGTTGTGGAAGATGTGCCATGATTACGTGCTTTTCTTTCTTTCTTTTTAAAAAAATTATTTTTTTTCCTTTTTTAGGTTTTTTTTTAATTATAAAAGAAAATGACTCTGTAGTGATAGATATATGTTCAATATGCGGAAGCAATGGTAAAATAAAGTAATTAACAAAATAACTCGTACTTAGCTTAATGATGCGTGGTGGCATCAATCCAAATGTACAGTACTAGGACAAATTCAAAAACGAAGAGCGATTGAGTGAGTCGCATGCAAGTCAATTGAATTTTTTACATTCGATCTCCCTCACCTGGTTTTTATCTCCGGTTGAGCAATGTCTACTGACAAAATCAAAGGTAATTGAAATTTGTGTATCTTGAGGAATCTTGGACAAGGCGAGGCTAAAAGAGCTCCAATTGGAGTATATATATATATATATATATATATATTCAATCAGTTCATTTTCCTTGAAATAATAATCATAGCCAAATGGAAAATGAAGAGTAGTCAATCAAGAGATTATGAGGGTGAGTTGCGAGGGTTGTGGGTGATGGTGGCCATGGTTTTAGTGCTTGTGTTCGCTGCCAATCAAAGAGTTGAGAAGAGGGATATAAACTATCCCTTGTTCATCTGCCCAAAATTAAAGAATTTAGAAGGGTTATGAATTATCCCTTAAGTGGGTGGTTCTTAGAATTTTGGTGGGCGGCCAACCAAGCTTAGCCACACCTTTTTTTTTTAAACGTGTGAATGTGAAGTCGAAAGCGGTGAGAGAGGAGAGGACAACAGCATGAGGAAGGAAGTGGGAGATGGTGATGAGCATGGCAGTTTTGAAGTCTCAAGGCAGGAGGATAAATTGATGCCGACCCCAGGCGCTCCTTCTCATGTAAGATTTGCACAATTTGGCAGAGGTCGACCTTCAAGCAAGGATGTGTGTAAGCGGCCAGGATTCACATGGCAAGTGTTAGCCAAAAAGCCTAATTTGGTTGGCTTCTATTTGACTTCCTTTGCATAGGGAGCCTCTTGACGAGCAGCCTTTGAAATTGTATCCTCAAAAATGTTTTAGAATTCCCCCTTGCTCTCTGTCAATTTTGCGATGCATCTCTGCAGCCTTCTAGTTGCTTTATCAATCCAATTTAAACACCTTTCTTTGATTTTGAGCTTCTTAGAATTCCGATTCTTATTGTCTCTTTGCTCGTACTTTCAATGTTCAAAATAAATTTCAATTGCTTTGATTAAATGCCACACATACCCAATTTTGACATTCGATAAGCAAAAGTTACCAAATAAATTGTCAATTAAGCTTTGATTTTCAAGTTTGCTGTTGTTGATTCAAAAGATCCTTCATAAAATTTGAAAATCAATTGTAATTTTTTTCTCTAATCAAAAGCAGAGATACCACTATTGAACCAAGAGATGGATCTGGTGCCAAAACCTTTTCTATGATCTCTTACAACCAACACCAATTTTGTCCTTATTAGACAACATTGGTCTATCTTCACACAACATTTGAGCTTGTAAGGATGATTGGTCTCTCCGCCTATCTAAAATTGCACGGCTCATGCCTCTTGCATGCTTAATGTATTGTTCTCTCGAGGTTGTATTCCAGCTACCCATGATGGAGTCTCTGCTACCCATCTCCTTGTTACAGACTCCCTAAAGTCTTGCCCACACAATCTCTTCCAAAAACTACCCCATCTCCTTGTTACAGACTCCCTAAAGCCTTGCCTAGCTTGTTACATCTCCATAAAGACTTACCAATTGAACTGCATCTCCGGATGGTTGTTTTTCTTTGAGTACCAACCACTTAAGAGCACCATGCTACCCCATACCAGAATCTCACCATAGGCCTCCTTTCTTAGTTTCTAATGTGGCCATCACCAATGTAAAGGCTGTACTATTGCCCGGTCTCGGAACCTCTCTCATTACTTGTTTGATAGCAGCATACTGGTTTCATTACACCTATTTAGTTGGAATCTTCCAAAGATCCCTTTTTGCTACTGTCATCACCCTTGCAATTGTGCATTGAAATACACCTCCAGAGCCCAATAATCAAACTCATCACCTTCGCCTCACCAGAGAAATCTCCACTCTGAGACACACGCATGGACCCAGCTTGCTGCGAGAATTGCGGGGCCTTATCTTCCCTAGCCGTGGCACTTGGTGCCTGTTTGTCTGCTTGCCACCCATTCCCTCCACCTGGCTGCCTGCCCAACGTCCCACTTACGTTTCGTGCCTCCTTGGCCTACCTCACCTATGAAATCAAAGCTCCTTTACCTCACCACAAGATGGAGCATCTAGTCAGATTCCCATTAAAGAAATTGCTCCAATTCGTTATCACATACTAATATCTAAACCTATTTCAAAGCTTTAGCTTTTTAATAGGCTAAATCATCACTTGGAATCTTCCATAAAATTTTGGCCCATTTGAACCTACCACCACCTTGGAGATAGTGTCACATTGTTAGGCAAATGAGATTTTTATTAGTGCTCACCCACTACAAATCACCCTTTTACATCCTCACCCTCATGGCAAAGTCAAGAGCATGCATTTGCTATATCAGCCCTCCACCCTCTCACCAAATACAAGCTAATCAGTGTACTTCACATTAGGCTCTTTGTCAATACTGCTTTGCTACCTCAAATTCTCATTACTCGTCTTAAGCCTTCCAACAAGCAGTGTAGAAACATGTGCTTCCTCTTAAAAACATGCTTGTAGGTCTACATATAAAAGTCTACCACTATTGGCAACCTCAAATTCTCTTTACTCTTGTCTTAAGCCTTCCAACAAGCAGTGTAGAGACCTCTACTTCCTCTTGAAAACATGTTTGTAGGTCTACACCTAAAAGTCTACCACTAGTGGCAACCTTTTTTACATCAAATGGAAACTTTATGTCACCTATCCTAACCCTAAGCAGCCTTATTTCTAGCTTAACTCTTTTCCTCACCTCTAACCTTAACACTACTCCATTTTTTATGATTAGTAACCCACCAATCAAGACTTCATCAACTAGCCCTATGGTAAGCTCTTTTTTTAAAACCAAATTTTTCTTAAAGTTTGCATGGGAATTAATCCTTGCCCCTCGTTCGTGAAAGATTAGATATAATCCTCTGCAGATTAGCCCCTAATTGATCTTGTTCCATTATCCCAAGCACTCTACTACACAATCTGTTACTTTTGTAGATACTCGTTTCTTTCTCAAACCCGAAATCCAATTGATTACTACAAGTCATCATTTTGTACCCCCACGTTGACAACCTTAGCAACAATATCCAAAGCAACCCTTGAATTAGACTTCTTTGTTAAAATCCTTATTGGATAGAGTTGGCCTCATATTCCTAGAACATTACCCTTGGGGCTTTTGGTGTTAATAGCCTCACTTTATCCTATGTCTATTTGGACGTCCTTCTTGAGACTGTATATTAACCTTGGGAAACATCAAGTTCATTACCTACCCCTTTCTCTCACAAACGTTTGAACCCAAACTTTTTCTGGAAAACTAAACTTTCACTTTCATAATTTGAAGTTTGAAAGGCCTATTCAAAGGCTTTGTAATAAACCCTTGAAAGTACTTCACCTAACCTCATGAAGATATATTTCTAAACTACCCAACCATGGTTAAACATTGCAAATCCAAGGGCCCACCTCTATATAAGCCAGACTAGAGATTGTATTTCTTTGCCCTGATGAGACCCGCTTGGGGTCGATACAGTTGGCCATTAAAAAAATTGCAATCTCTATCCCCCCCCCCCCCCCCCCCCCTTCCTTTTGTTTTTTTTGGAAAGTTTCGCACGTTGAAGTTTTACTTTTACTCAACTTGGTTTTAGAGCTGAATTTTTCTAGGTTTCCTAAATCCAAACTTTTAGCGTATCCCAAGAGTAGTTTCCAGAGACCAAAAAGTCACAAATTTTTGACTTTGGAGAGACCTTACCCGCAAGCTTTCTTCCTAGCTATACCTGACTCAATTTGGAGTTGTCTATCAAAAGTTAGAGCACTTTTAGTGAACTGCGCTAGAAATAGCACTCAAAACAATCTCGGGACCAAAAAACTGGAACTTTGGCTTGTATCTTGGTCTCCAAAAGGTATTTTAAGCTCAAACTTGAGATTTGGGATATACTCAAGTATGCTTACAAGATCATAAAGTCAGATACCCCCACTATGCTGAGAGGTACATGGACCGCGATCCATGTTCCTATCAATTATTATTTTTTCAAATTTTCCCAAATTTTGACTATGTGTAGACAAGGACATATGCAAGCTATATACCAATTTTCAGTAAATTTTGAGGTTGAGGTACATGGATCGCGATCCATGTTCAACCACATTTGGACTTGATCTCTTGGCAACTTATTGCACTCTATGTCCGCAAGCTAAATCTCAAATCTTTTTGGATTTGGACTTGTTTTGATAGGTCAAATACCCAATACTAGGTCTGCACTGTGGTTTTCTATGTGTCACCTATTTTGCTCCCTTTTGACCCAAATTTCTTCATTTTTTTCCAAAACTGGACTTGGGGGTATGTTTTCTTGTGTAAGCACTACTTATCTAGAAAGTTTCAGGTCAAGCTGTCACTATGAGTACATGGATCGCGATCCATGTTCTGAGCCCAAATTAACTTTTTTGGTACCATCAGATTCAGCATGATTAGGAGACCTATGGTATCAAAATTTTTGAAAATGGACCTCTGGATTGAAAGTTAGGTCAGTTCTGGCACTTGCTCAGAATACCTTGCAGTTCTGGCCTTTTGGACAGGTTTTTGATATCCAAATTCACTTTTGAAAAGACCACTAGGCTCCTGGTGATGTCCTCTAGCTATGGTGAAAATATGGTATCAGTCTGTGACAAAGGAACATGGATTGCAATCCATGTACCTATGTGTCAGAAGGTACTGAAACTTGGCAAACAGTTTGTCCTTGGTCTCATGATCCCTGCTATATGGTTTTTGTGTGATTTGGACTTGTTTAGGTCAGGCAAAAGTCAATTCAAAAGGTCTGTTTTAGAGTTTTCACCTTGAACAATTTATGGAACTTTTGATGACTTTTTTAGACTTTTTTGACAAAACTCCTTTGGAGACTTTTGTTCACAATGGTCTCTGCTACAGGCTTGAAAAGATTTTTTCCAAAAATTTCTCAAGGGTACGTACATAGATTGCGATCCATGTTCCACCACTTTTGGATGTGATTTTTTGATGTGCTGATAGCTTATGATGTTTGTAACTTGCTCACAAAAAATTTTGGATTTGGATGAGTTTTGCCCAACCAAAAGTAACTTCTAAAGTCTATTGTGGCAGTTTTGACAATGCTCTGTTTTTTGCTCTTTTGACCACTTTTTACAACTTTTTTGCATTTGGTTCTTTTGGGGAAATTGTTTGTCTATGTGTTAGCTATCCACTGCTCAAATCTCATCCATGGATCGCAATCCATGTTTGACCACATTTTGACATGAAACTTGGCCAGCTTGTAGTCCATGTTATGGTGATACTCTTCCCCAAATCTTTTTGAATTTGGCCAACTTTTTTTTAATCAAAAGTGAGTTTTTCTGTAAGCCCTGCGGTTTTTGACTAGGTTTTGTATTTGGCTATTTTGACCAACTTTTTTCAATTTTTTGACATGGTCCCTTTTGGCAAATTTGTTCCAAATGATATCAGAAATGTACTTGTCAAATATTAGCCCCAAAAGGTACATGGATCGCGATCCATGTTTGGTAGCATTTTTTCATGAATTTTGTTATGTTGGTTCTCTATGCCCTATAGAAGCCAAATCTCACCCCTTTTTGAATTTGGATCCCAAAATCTCATGATTTGCCCAATTTTGTGTCAGAATCCTTGTTTTGGTTGTTTTTTCCCTAAAAGTCAATTCTGATGTGATTTTTGATTTTTTCTTTCAAGCAAACTTGATCACAGCAGTTTCCCAATGATGCTCACTGTAACTGGTAACTTTTCATCAAAAATGGTCTCTGGGGTACATGGATCGCGATCCATTTTCCTCCACAGAATCTGGCCAAACTTCTCAGGTTGCTTCTAGAGAGTATCTTGATGCCTTTGATCCACAAATTTTCAAATTTGGATCACTTTTGATCTCTCTACCATCAAATTTTCATAATTTTAGAATTATGGTCATTTCAACCAAAATATGGTTTTCACCCTATTTTTCTTCAATCTTTTAGCCCAAATTTGATGGTGGTAGTTTCTACTTACCGTACTCCTAAGTACTGAAATGAAACATGAAACAAAAACAAACAGAACGGTACAAAATAAAGTCATAACGGAAAACGGTATAGCACTCTGAAAGCATACAAAAAATCGAATAATGAAATGCTTTTGGCTATCTCACTCGCAACCCTCTTTACTTCTCAAGAATAGATCTAGCATATCCTCGACTTCTAGACTCTATCAAGCACTAAACCCCGTGTCTAGCTGCTTCACTGCTAAGGTGTAAATGGAATGGAGAGACAAATATTAGAAAAAGAACGCTCCAAAAATGCACTAGGTCACTCACCATCTAAGGATCATATCCCCAGCAGTGGCGCCAATGTTAGCGGATCACCGCGACGGACGTCTGCAGCATAGCTTTCTAGCACTAACATAATCTCAATTCTCAAGGAAAGTGACTCGGATGGGGCACAGAGACTCTTTGAGATTGTCAATCTCAAGAAGTGAACCTTAACAAGCAAACACACTAGCTCAACAAGCAAACCAACACTCAATGATCAAGGAAATCTGCCTATGTCCTTTCTCACAGCTCTAGGTCATCACGCCATTTCAACACTTGAACGGAATCGAAATGCAACGGAACTTTAGGAGGAGGTCAAGTACACCTAGGGGCACTATCCTAGTAATTCTGGTCGCAATCAGACAAGGTACCAAAATCACAATCCATCATGAAAAAGGTCCTAAAAACTGCAACAGATCAATCTAGAAAGGTCGTCCTATGGTCTGAGGACACTCTCCCAAGGTCAAAACAACTAAAAACAATGATTTAAGCACTCAAATCTGCAATTACAGCTCACAAACGTGTATTCACGAACCACAGCAAAACTGACAATGCTTACACTTAATTTAAAGAGCAAAGAGAGAGGAGCACAATGCAAGTTTCGGATTTAAAAATTGATTACCCATTCATTAACTGCGATGACCACAAGGTTGGAGCAGCTCGTAGCTTGAGCGTATGTGTTTTGAGCTCCCACCTCTTCTAAAGATAAGCCTCCTTTCACATTAAGGTTATTGACCTTTATACCTAGGGTATTCTAAATGGCCAGTGGCCGGCCCACATGGACCTTTCCATATATCATTACAGCATTACGACTCAGGGGATTGATCCACCATTCTATAATCAGAATTTACACGGAGTATTACTACACTAGCTCGAAAAACTAATAGAGTACAAATGTGGTGTCCAGCTATGTGTTCGACCAATTGGATGCCCATTTGATCTGTCCTCAAACAGCATTCGTCAATCCCAAAGACATAACAATGAACTTGTAATGTCCATAGCAAGTGTTAAATGTTGTCTTTGGAATGTTCTCTTCCCTAACACAAATCTAATATCTTTGTAAAGACTTTAGCTCCGTGAAGTCCATCTAGTAATTCGGCGATGCAAGGGAGCGGGTACTTGTTCTTTACTATAACCTTGTTCAATCCTCCTTAGTCGAAGAGTTTCGTCCTTCTTCTTCTGAAATAGAATAGGTGCTCCCCAACTTGAATTGTTGGGTCGAATATATCCTTGTTCCAATAACTAGCGAAGTTGTTCTTTTAGCTCAATCACTTTAGGTAAGGACATTTTATAGTGTCTTTTTGACACAGTGGAAGAACTTCAATTTCATGATCTATATCCCTTTTTGGTGGTAGCTCGGTGAGTTCCTCAGGAAATACATCGGCAAACTCACTTAACCATGGGTTTTTAGTTTTTGCTTTCTCAGGGTCCACTTTGTTAAGCTTTACTACATAGATTTGTTGTCCTGATTTTCTATGGGCTTTTAGGAGTCGACTAGCTTTAACTAACTAAACCTTTGGAGTTCCCCTCTTTCCTTGGATTAGGGTTCTTCCCCAGTTTTATTCCTAAAAATTAATTTTCCTTCTGAACACAACATGCTGGCTTTGTTTGCTACTAACCAATCCATTCCCAATATTCCATCATATATCCCAACTGGTAAGGTTCTAAACAATGCAGAAGCGGGTCTTCCCCCTAATTCAAAATCTAGGATTCCCACTGATTGTCTAGATATAGCTGATTTCCCATTTTCCATTTCAACTAGCATAGGATTGGTTGGATTCAGGGATAGCCTTAACTTTCGTAGGCATCTAGGAGACAAAAATGAATGCGTCCTTCCACAATCGATGAGCAATGAGAAAGATTCACCTTGGTGGTTGGCCGATGTTTGAATAACTGCAAACTGTTTTTGAGCCTGAGGATTGTCAATAGCAGCATGGAGGGTTGCTCTATCCATTTCTTCCTCTAGTAGGGGCTCTATTCTTACCGCATGAGCACGCCCTTGAATAGATCTTCCTCTATCATAAGCTCTAGCAACTTGACCACGACCTCTTCCACGTCCGTACGCATGTCCTTTAGTTCTTCCTCCCTAATGATTCCCACCAGGTCTAGCTTCAGCTGCTGCATTAAATGCCAGGTGAGGACATTGTCGCATGTAATGCCCTAGTTCATTGCACTCAAAATATCGGAGCTCTCTTTGTCCTTGGTTTATTGCAAGTGCTACATAACCTTGGGGTCTTCTCCCTGTGTGGGTGTGTGGGAGAGTACCCCTCAAGCAACCCCCTAGCTTGATTTGGTCGACCCCCCCTTGTAGCTCATGCTTGAAGATCATTGGACCTCTCGAGGCCTAGCCAATCACATGCAAGGGGCATATCAAGCAACAAGGGTAGCCTTGGGACAAGTGTTCCCCTTTCCCCTTTGAGAGAGAGGACTTGATAAATGCTAAAATAACTATTTAAATTAACTAATTTATCATTGGACCCCTTGGGAGGCTAACCAATAGGTTCTAGGTACACCATGAGGGCAACATGAAGAGGACCTTGACAAGTGTCCTAAATTCTTTCTTTGTACCGAGCTTGTCTTGTGTGAGGATTTGTGTCTTCTCTCTCTACCCCCTCTTGTAGGTCTCGCCCCCTCCTTGTAGGGATATTTGTTGACTTTGTGGAACACCTTACCCTCAAGCACCTTAATCAACAAGCATGATAAAGCACCTCAAGCTTGGGTAGTGTTCCCACAAGCACCTCAAGCTAGTCGACAAGCACCTCAAGCATCTTAGTCAGCAAGCACCTCAAGCACCTTAGTCATCAAGCACGACAAGCACCTCAAGCTTGTCCTGCCGGGGTTCCCGCCTCAAGCTCAGCCCTAGCTTGCCTAAGGTCAAAGGACTTTTAGCACTAGCTTTGGAGGTCTTTTTTATATGCATTTCAACCTAGATCACCCATTATGGTGGGGTTGGCTAAGGAGAAGATACAACAAGCGAAGGATTTTCTCCAAGACCATTTTGACATGCTTCGAGTTGCTCAACAGAACGTTAAGCAAGCTCAAGATTGATATAAGAAGTACGCAGATGAGCATCGTCATCTTGCTACTTTCGAAGAAGGAGGCAAGGTTTTCCTCAAAGTTTCTGAGCATTCAGAAAGTCTGAAGACGGAAAAGTTGTTAAACTTTCACCACGCTATTGTGGATTGTTTACCATTCTCAAATGTATAGGTCAAGTGGCCTATACGTTAGCTCTTCCAGAGCACTCAGGAGTTCATCCAGATTTTTATGTTAGCCGTTTATGAAAACAGCTAGGACGGAATGATAATGTCATTGACACAGGTGTGTTAGTTGACCTTATCGAACCACCGAGCATCCCTCATGAGCCCGAAAAGATTTTGGATTCTCATGAGCTAATCACCAGACATCATGTCAGACGACAGGTGTTGGTAAAATGGCTAGATAGACCTAAAGAAGGTTCTACATGGGAGAATGTCTCTGCACTTAAGAAACATTTTCCTACGTTCATTTTCGAGGATGAAAACGATTGTCCAGAGGGGGGGGGGGGGGTAATGTAAGGACATGGGTCCTACGAGAAAGGCCACTGGCATGGCTGGACAGTGTGTACGCTAGGGGGAAGCTATAAGATAGCACGGTTGGGGTGGAAACTAGCACACGCATTACCACCACCCTTTCACCTTATCTCCTAGGAACTCCATTTGTTTTGCATGCAAACCATCAAAGTCTTAAATACTTTTTGATACAAACCAAATTGAGTGATAAGAAAATGAGGTGGGCAAACACTCTCTCACATTTTAATTTTCATAATGCTCACATAGATAATAAGCACAACCAAGTGGCCAATGCACTTTCACAAAGGACAAAGATGAATGTTTTATCAATAGCTACTCACAATGATCTATCCTTTGTGATAGATGAGTATTCTATAGATCCATACTTCAAAGATGAAATGTAAGATGTTGCACTAGGAAAGAAAGAGGAACCATGCAATGTGCAAGATGGTTATCTTCTCTATGGAAATAGGCTATGCGTTCCACATAATTTATGTGAAACGATTATGTATGAATCTCATGTTCCATCTTATGCAGGACATAGAGTGATTCAATCTACTCTCAAGGGAGTAGAAATGTAATTTTATTGGCCAACAATGTAGGCAGACATATCGGACTATGTTTCCAAATGCATTGGATGTCAAAAGACAAAATATGATAGAGAGAAGCAGCTTGGCTTGCTTTAGCCATTTTCTGTACCAGATTCCCCATGGGAAAAGTATATCCATGGATCTCATCTTTGGATTACCCAAGTCCATATATGGGAACACGAGAATATGGACAATAGTAGATCGATTTAGCAAGCAAGCGCATTTAATACCAATTAAAACGACTATTAAAGCACAGCATATGGAAAATCTCTTTATCTCACAAGTTTTTAAGTATCATGCCTTACCAACATTTATAATATCCCCGATAGATATCCAAGAATGACCAAAAAAAATTGTAAGGGTCTCTTTGAGAATTTGGATACTAAGTTGAATTTCTCTTCGGCCTATCACCCACAAATAGATGTCCAAGTGAGAAAGCAAACTCAACAATCATTGACTTAATGCCTATGTTACAAAAGAAGCTTAAAGAGATCAATGGGAAAAGTATTTACCCTTAGTATAATATGCATACAATAACATTGTCCATACTTCTACAAGAAAGATACCCTTCAAAGTAGTTGAAGAAAGACCCAAGCTCCCACTGATAGTCAAGACACTTGGGAACATATTTGTTGCTGATGAGTATAGCAAAGATCTTAAAGAATCTTTTGAAAAGATCAAAGAAGTTATAACCATCATGCAATAGAAGAAAAAGGCTATTGAAGATAATCATATACAAGCCTTGACCTTCAAGGAAAATGATTGGGTTTTGCTCAAATTTCCTGCTAAGCTAGCAAAAAGATATTATGGCCCATTTCAAATTCTTAAGCCTATCAATGAAGTAGCTTATAAGTTAAGGTTACCAAATACTTGGCTCATTCATAATGCCTTTCATGTCATCCTCTTGAAACCTTCTAAGGGTGAGCCACCCAAAGAAACAGTAATTGAAGAACTACCTGAGGTTTGAGGGTCAAGAAGAGATTTTGCAGCTAGGGAGCATCCTATGACACAAAGACAAGGTTTTAAGAAGTGGTAAGAATATCTTGTCAAATTTAAAACTAATCCTTTTGAAGATGCAAGGTTCGTGCAAGACATCCAGCTAAAGGATAATGTAAACCTTGTAAATACTTACAATGACTCTTGTCAAAGGTAAGAATCAGATATGAACAAGGATACTTTATGAAGTATTTTGTCTTGTTTTGACTCTAAGATTTAACTTAAATGTTCATAAATTTTAAGTTCACGCATACCTTGAATCAAGCTTGTGGCAGCTCAGTCTCTCAAGCATCTAGTAGACCTTACCAATCTACTATGAAAGATTATTAGCGCTAAGTAAATACATGCTTGCGACAACTAAACCTTCCAAGCATCAAGTGGAGTTAGTCACCATTGTGAAATAATGTTGACCAGTCAAAAGGGATCCTCTACCCAAAGCAACAGGAGTAACTATGACTTAATTTTTTCACCCCATAGTCCAGGACGACTATGATTTCAAGGGAGAGGTAAAATGTCATGAATGCTAATTTATAATCTTTTAAAAGTATTTTCTAACTGAAATTGGCCACTTAGGTCTAGGGAAAATAAAAAGAGAACAAGTGAAATTATTTAAGTGCTAATGGACCAATTGGTCAAGGCTTGGAACCAAATAGGGAAAGTCCATAAAACACCAAACGTAATTGCTAACTGGTTATCTTAGTCATAGGTACAGGTCAAGGAAGAATAAATGTATTCCGGGTAGCCTCGATCAAAGGTACATGAAAAGGAGATTATCAAGAGCAACTATAGGAGTCTAAAAATAGAAAGTGACTATGCTAAGCTCAAGTCATTAGAATAACTCTTTACACCCTAAGTATGAGTTCTGGAAAGCCTTAGGGTTAAATTTTAACTTGCCACAAATTGTCTAAATTTAGAAGGTTTTGGAGTAGCTTGGTGGCACCTCCAAAGCACTATGCTAAGGTTTTACACAAGAGGTAAAAGTTTTAAAGCCCAGAGGGTGAGTTTTATTTTTGCCAAAATTTATCCTAATTTAGCAAGTCCTAAATTAGTAGGTATACTGAAGCCCTTGGGTCAGCTTCATAAGCCTCCAAGGTTTGTGCAAAGGTCTTGCACCCGAGCTAATTAATTAAAAGGTAAGTTTATGATTTTTATTACATGAAAGGAAAAAGATAAAGACTAAGGTTCACACCTTCCTCATTTAGTAAGTTGACTCTAGACTTGATTTACTAAGCTTAACTTAGCCATATGTCCAAGGTAGCCTACACTTGATTTGAGTGAACTTAACAAGTGTGTGTGAGTGTGTATGGTGTGTGCACTTGCCAAGAAGAGTCCAAGAGAAGGGGGGGAAGTTCTAGCATGAAAGGCAAGAGGAGACAAGTGTTGGGCATGCTTGAGTTGCATTAGGAGGTGTTCCCATCTCATTGGTCAAGGGTGAAGCATTCTCACTTAAGGCTAGGTTCACTCTTTCAGAGCTATATAAGAGAGGGCTTGTTGGATTTTTGAAGCTCTTGCTCCTCTCACACACTCTCTCAAGTGCCCAATTTGGAAAAAACAAGCTCTCTCTCTCTCTCTCTCTCTCTCTCTCTCATGGGAGCTCTAGAGATGGACTCTATGCTCAAGCTTCTGGCTATGGATGCAATTCCAAGCCAATATAAGTTCCTTCTTCTCCATCTCTACTATTCTATTATACTATGCTATGCTAAGAGTTTACCCATGAGAAAGCGTATATGAGAAATCCATTCTCTTGCTTGAAAAATACTTCTCTCCACCTTCATCTTCCTCTTTCCCTGTAGTTCCTTTCTCCTTGCTGGGGTCTTTAGGGTTTGGGAAGGAGATTTATACCATGGAATCTTGAAGACACCATCTTCTTGATTCAAGCAAGGCTTCACAAGAGCACAACCATGTTGTAACAAAGCTCACTTTTGAGAGGATTATAATACAAGTCCTTTTGGAAGCGGGGGGGGGGGCATCTAGTTTTTATCGAGTTGTCAATCTTGATCAATTATTCTCTTTGAATTATGTGCATGTTTAAAGTGTTTTTTATGTATGTTTGTGTAAAGAATTCAGCCTGGCACAACCTATGTCCTCCTTTCTATCTCTCTCTTAAAGGAAAACTCTCTCCTTTCAAAGTAACAATAAGATTTTCCACAAAGTGTCTGCACCCCCTCTTACCTTTGACCTCATCTTTTTCACCCTCTTCACATCCTTTTATCGACACGTCATCAATAAAAGGCATGGTAATCTAAGGAATGAAATCCAGCAACACTTTGTTCATTCCATTCATCATGTGAGCAACTGAATCAGTTGCAGCATGTGGCAATGTGCACATTCTTACCAACCCCAAAGTTTTATGCATTGTTGTCAAGTCTTTGCTTTCCATAGCCAGTGGAAATTGATCATGGCTTGAAGACAAGTCTCTACAATAGATGGCTCTATCTACAAAAGTTTCTACAAAATCATCCACCATTGAACCTATCCCAACATTTTTTATGGTTACCTTGTTCATTGGATGCATATCTTGTATAAACCTCCATGTACCATTCTTCTTGGGAATCGTAAACCACCTTTTAGAGTAAGGGACATAAGAGGGTTCCAAAATGCCCATCTTAATCTTTTCATTAAGCAAATCAACCAACTTAGGAAGATGAGATTTTGGAATAGCAATAGGTTGTAGATTCCAAGGCAAGTGTGGAATAGTGAATATTACCATTGGAGCCACCACACTAGGATCCACACACCCAATCTCACCTAGCTAGAAAAGCAAAAGCTTTCCCATGCTTACAAGAGGAAATATTTCTTGTAGTAGAATCGATAACTCAACTTGTCTAAGCAAACTACATTCATTTGGAGAAGGTTGAAGCATGGACCAGGAAATGACCTTTACCACCTCCATTTGGATTTTTCTCATGCAAACTTGGATACCAATCACATCCACAACCTCACTCACCAATGTCTTCACCCTTGTAATGGTGCTTTTGGATGACCCTAGTTTGACTTCATGGTCATGGAACCCTTCATGCACCATGGCTCGAGTATAGTGTTTGTTAGTTGGCATAATGAAGAACACTTGGTAGTCACAAGTTTTCTAAATAACATGCACACATTGACAAGAAAAACACTTAAAGGTTCCATACTTTATAAAGTCACCATTTGGCATTGGTCTCTCATCAATTTACCTATGATTTTCATTTGATTTATCAATCCTCAATCCTTATACATGAAGAAAAGAATAAGGAACCATAGATGATGAACACGTATCCAAGATGATCAATTGGGTATTCTAGTCGACAACACTTGAGAGCACTCTGCAAAGACACATTTGAAATCCCCTCCACAATAGCTTTTTGTATAGCTATCAAAAATGTGATGTTTGTGGTAGTTGGCTTTGTCCATATGTGACTATTCACTGATTCCTCCATTCCATCCATAGATGACTTCTCAATATCTAGCTGGGGTGGCAATTCAAATATCACATTTCCATTGTAGTGTGATGGAGTTTCCTCCACCACTCCCATTTGGATGATGCAATCAGCATCGTCAGCATCGAGGATCGCATGGTGGGATGTAAAGCTATCTTGACTATACTAAAAGCTTCATCTATGGGAGCCAACCCCTCTTACAACACTCTTGTAGTGGAGTGTATAGTTCAAACACCCCGTCCTTGGTTACTTTGTCTTTGAAGTTGAAGAGGAAGTCTTCTTCTTCATCATCAAAAGAAAGTACCACAAAATTGGGCTTTTGTGATGTATTAGGTCTCACAAGAGAGGTGAAGAATGCCACATACTCGGCTTAAACTTCAGCATCCAAAACATATAGGGGAAAACTATAATCTTTGCCTGCATTTTGCAACAACAATGATAGTAGTTCACGTTCATCACCGTATGTTAAGGAAAACACGTTAAATCCTATCGGTGCATTTATGTCAACTCCTCTTGAAAGAACCAATAGCGTGCCTTCCGATGATAGGTGTTGCGGTTCACCCACCCCTACACCACCCCACATGAACATTGAAACAAGAGCTTGCCACAGAGAGAGAGAGAGAGAGAGAGAGAGAGAGAGAGAGAGAGAGAGAGAGAGATGTGTGTCTGAGGCAGAGGGGACATAGGAGAGAGGGAGGTGGGATGTGTGTGCTAGGTAGAGAGGGATAGGGGAGAGAAAGAGATGGTAGGGGAGCACATAGAGAGATGTCATGAGGGTGAAGGCAGAGGAATGTAAAGAGATAGTGAAAGAAGACAGGGGTTGAGGAGGGAGGGATGGGGTGAGAGAGAATGGAAAGAGGGGGTGAGAATGGATAGACGGATGTAATGATCGTGAAGGTAGAGGAGAGCACAGAGAGAGAGAGAGAGAGAGAGAGAGAGAGAGAGAGAGAGAGAGAGAGAGAGAGAGAGAGTGCAGAGGGGGGATGCGGAGGGAGGGAAGGGGTGAAGAGATAATGGAGAGAGGCGATTTGAGGAGGGAGGAAGGGGTGAGAGAGAATGGAGAGCGGGGGTGAAAGAGAAGAAGGGCAAGAGAGAAATGGGGTTTAGGGAGAGGAGGGTTGATGGATATGTGGATATGTTGACGTCTAAAGAAATCCTAAGCTTCTGTAAGCACTAATAGAAGAGAAAAGTGAGAAGCTCAAATGAGCCATCTCTATATATAAACTCTTATTTTGTTTGCATCTCTTTAAATGCACTGACACAAGTCATTTTTTAGAGAGAGAGAGAAGAGAAGGAAGAAAGAGGAATGAGAGAGTAAAGGGAAGAGAGGAGATAGGACGCTAAGGGAGGGGATGGGAATGGAGTGATCTTTTTGAGTGAGCTTCGGAGTGAGCTTTTCCAAGATTTTCACAAAAGTGCTAAATTTAGCACTTTTATGAAAGTGCTAAATTCAATGAAAATGCTACCCCAAGCCTTAGTTGGAGAGAGCTTTTTTTAGAAAGCTTTTTTTATTATTTTTAAATTTAAAAAAACGTCAAACTACTCTAAACATATCCAAAAAACCTACCGCAAGTTGTTTCATCAAGGATCCAACATAATACCCTCTATTTGGGTTAAATAAGACTTGCTTTCTCCGACTAAAATAAAATTCAAGCCATTTTTTGTCCACCATATATGACGTAGCAAAGAAAACATAAAACACAATCCATCATCATATATTATATTTCAAAAAAGACTAGATAGTTGGGATACAATTTTAGAAAAGTAGTGAATTGTGGGATACAATCACATGACAGGACCATGTGAATTGACGGATACAATCACAACTGAAAGTCACACATTGTTCAAGTTGTACAACGACAATTGAAAACACAAAGCATATCCTCATTTGTGATCTTGCTTTGATGTATAAACATAATGTGGGTTAAATCCAAGCCAAAGTAGCAAAGGAAGATGAAGCATATTTACAAGCCATATAAGGTTTGCCTTCCACATATACACATTGGGCTACATGTGATATGAACATCATGCCTCTCACCTTGGACTTGTGAATTAGATGTTTCCACCAAGAATTTCTCATGCATGTTCTTCTTAATGATAGTGTGCTATAAAATCTAGGCTTCCATGGTCACTACCTATTCAATTCTTAAAGGTTTGAATGGATACTCCTGACTAATAACAAACATTGTTGGTTTCCTTAACTGCAATCTTATTTACAGTAAATCCACTTGTCTCCAATTCTTGCAACTCAGTAGCAGTCACATTTGTTCCCTTGTCCAGTGGCCATGTGCTTGGCACTTCAGTCGGGCATTGAGTAATTGTGTTACAGATCTTCCATGTGTGATCCATGTTATTATTGTAGAACTACATGAATTGTGCATTTGAACCACAACCATGGGCAATATCAACCACTCTTTCCCAACTTCGCACACCCCAAAACGATGGTGCAGTAGCACATGCAGCCGTGTTCTTTTTTTTCTTTTGTATTTACCGACTCTAGGTCCCAACCACCCCGGACATAGGACCATACTTCCCTTTGGTATACGGAGAATTGCCCACATTGTCTTATGAATATCCATCTCCTCAACGATCAGCCCATCCTTGTGTTCATCGCCTACTTGATCGAATACCCTAGAACTTTCTTGGAGACCTCCATGATTTTGTAGAATGTTTTGTGTGAGATACTCAGGTCGATGAGAAGCATTTTCCTCCTCACAGCTCACACGCCTAGCCTATTTTTGCTTTCTAGCTATTGTAATATTACCCCCCTCCATTGTGGGTTGTTGATAGAGCAAGGTGCCTCCCAGATCATCCTCAATCTCTCTTGCAATAGCAGTTGGGCCTGATGCTCGGCCTTGTTGTGCCTCACGAGCAAGTTTCTATGCAAAGGTCCAGCCCCATGATATCTAGCTTCCATAAAAGCAAGCATCTTAACATTTTGTAGCAAACTGTTTGACAGATCGGACATGCATGCATCATACAAGCTCAACATTTCTTTGTTTCCCTCAATAGCAAGCCAACTCACATGGTTTGTTTTGGAGAGGTTTGTAATAGGAATGTATGACAAATCATCCACTTCTTGCAACATATTTGTATTCAGAGTTAGTATACTAACCCCAAAATAAAATGCACCCATAAATATCATTTGGTAATGTTTATCCCAAAACGAAGTGTTTTCTATATCGCACATGCCACCAACTTAGCCAATAGTCCATTTGAGACAAATTATAGTAAGACACTTTCCAGAAGCCCACCAAGCTCATAATTCTTTGTACAATCTAGTTGCCCTCTCTCCTTGTGCAGCACCATAATTCACACATACGCTTGTGCTCATCTTGAAATTTCTTATGTACATATTACATGGTGTGAATGTGCAAGCTTTTCTCCCAATGAAACAACCATGAGCGCTCTTCCATAACATTGTTAGAACCTCCATTGAACACAGTTTAAATAGCTTTTCAATTTGCTCCAACCTCACCTGCCATGAATCCTCTAAAATTAGCTAGATGGTGTCTGTTATCCAACACCACTGCATTCATCATTTCATAGAACATTATTTGTGCATGTGTGTCTTCTTCTTTCATCTCTATTAGGAGAAAGCTAACTTGGATAACATTTTTCGGAGCTTTTATTGTAAAAAACACTTATTATTTTGATGAATCAAGAATGTTGTAACTTCTACTTTCTAGATAACCAGTGTAATTGATGAGCCGGGCCTACAAGCTTCCAGATTATATCAACCTCTTTTTAGTTAGAGCTCCCAGATTATTAGTTTTGACCACAAAAACCTTGGCTAAGGTATAAAAGCCAATTTTTGTAAGTACTTTGTAAGTATTTTGTAAGTTTTTGGATAATAGAAACATAGCGTGAGCTAATGACGCTCACTTCTCTCCTTCTTGTGCTTCCTACTCCCTTTCCGGTTGTCACATTGCAGTGTCGTCTGTTGCGGTGCAACCGCAGGTAAGAGCTCTACGCATTGGCGTAAGCATTTCATGGTAATCCGTAGCTTTTGGCGTCGTCGACCCGCATCCTAATTTCATCATCAAGTAGAAATTTAAGCTTCAAAACCATAAAATAAGTATAGACGGGGTATTGGGGCATCTTGCTAAGCATTTAGATGCATTCTGGGTCGAAAACGACTAGGTCAAAAACTCACTGCCGTTAATAATCGTGATTTTTTCACTTGATCTAAAGTGAGATTTCAGACCATAAGCATGTATGCTTAGGTCTTATAAACGTTTCCTAGAAGTTTCATAACGTTTGGATGTCATTTGATGCTGTAACGGTTATGATTTGTTTCCCGATTAGCGACTAGCTTTTGGTGATTTCTGTCATTTGAGTGTAGCTTGAGTTAGATGCGAGTTGTTTGTTGTTTTCCAAGAAATTGACAACTTTTTGTAGCCTATATGCACTAGTCGAGTCAGCTTCGTCCCATGGATTGACAACTATATTCGTGGTTCTCGCTATGTCTGCAATAAGATAGGAGTGAGGTTAGACACCCATCCCACATTTGGCGCCATTGCTAGGAATTGAAGAGACCTAAACTAGGGGAAAAAATGAGTGTGTTGTGAAGTTATCCTTTAACTTCCTCTAGGATCACCTAGAGTCAAACCTTTCTCTTTAAAACCGCATAGCTTAACATTGTCGTCTTTTGCTATGTAGAGGTAGCTTGGAAGTAGGTTGTAGTTGCTAAGTACCTTTTAGGATTTTAGGATTGTAGGATTAGATTAGGATTTTGAGAATGATTGATGGATGAGACAAGTTTTAAGATCAAGGCTCAGAAAACCATAAAAAAAACAAGAAAACGAGTGTTTATGGACACTTTCCACAACCCCATTGTAGTAGAACCTAGGAGTAGGGTAAGATCTTAGAACATTGCTCTATCCAAAAGAATCAATTGTGAGTTGTTTATGTGAAGTTACAAAATTTCAGATCTACGACAAGAAATAGCACCAGAAGACTTGCCACCATTGAGTCCGACTGGAGATTATGCTTTAAAAGTCGTATGAACCAGTGGATAAGCTTAAGGATGCATTTGAGGTAAAATTTCATAAGTTTGTGAAAACTCAGATTATTTACTTTTTCTTGACATTTTAGGCCAAATTAAGTTCTGACTTGACTCAAAGGCTTAAAATAGCTCATAAAAAGACTGTCCACTCAAAAAGTAGAAAAAAAGTGCTTATTTTAGGCCAAAAGTAAATAATCGCAAGATTATTTACTTTCAGCTTACAAGTGACCAGGGTTGATACCAAAGACTCTATGCATGTGTACGAACATCTTTTGTAAAGGCCCATAGAATTTGGATCACCAAGCTGACCAAAACCTTGGAAAAAACTAAAATTTGTATTGATTGTTGAGAACTTAAGTGTAAATTGGGAACATTTTGTTCAAACTCAGTGAAACTTGACTCATAGGCTTATATTGATGTGTTAAACAAGTGTACATGCTCAGATAACCAAAAATATGCAAAAATTTGCCAAAAGTAAATAATCATGATTATTTACTTTTGTCCCATTTTTCAACTTTTTTGACCAACCCAGCATACCACTAGTTTTAGCATGTTATATTAAGCCCACAAATCAAATTTGGTAAGATTTGGATCATTGAAGTGAAAATTGTGGCCAAATTTGTAAAGTCAGTCTTTGGACACAAAATTGTTGACCATTTGAACAGGGATAATCCAAACTTCATGAAACTTGGCTAGGGAGCTTAAGTTGAGCTGCTTAACCATTCTGTGTCAACCTTGTGGCAAAAAATTGCATAAAAATACCCAAGAGTAAATAATCGTGATTATTTACATCTGCTAGAAAATTGGACATTTTTTGCATGTTTGAGTATACCACAAGGTCAAGCATATCAAGTAGACCGCATAAATTAAATTTGGTGAAATTTGGATCACAAAAGTGAGACTTAAGCCAGATTCTTGAAATTGAGTCTGCGGACACTAAACAGTTGATAACTTGAACAAATTTTGTTCAAACTCAGTGAAACTTGTCCAGAGACTTTAACAAGTTGAATACTTGGCAAAACAAGCCAAAAAGTATAAAAATTTGAGAAAAGTAAATAATCACGATTATTTACTTCTGATACACAGAGACAAACTTTTGGACTTTTGAGCTTGTACAATGTTAGAACAACATAATACAAGGCCATCGGTCAATTTTGGGTTCAATCGAATCCAAATTAGTACATGTTCAATCAGTTTCCAGGTTGTAGAATAGTCCTTGGGCTTTTTGCAAAAGTAGAATCTAAAAGTCTCAATTGTTGGCTCACTCAGCTCAAATTGAAGTGATACACATAGACCAGTCGCGATAGTTAGCAAAAATTATACATTCTTTGTGAAAGGATAGCTAACTTGATTAAAACTGATACAGGAATCAGGTTGCAGACAAGGAATTGAAATCTTGATAGGAGTCGCAATCAAGTCAAGTGGAAGAAACTAATAACACGTCAATCCGACGGTATGTACTCTATCCAGAGCTTCACAAGTCTATATGAACCTTAGATCTAGTCGTATACTAGCAAACAAAGGCATATTTGGGGAGACCACTAGTAGAGTATCCATCGAAGAGAATGTGAATCAAGGCGATCACTTAGACACTATCTTTAAAGCAGTCCCAGACACTTTTTCAAAATCAACATCTGAAATGTCTTCCTATTCAACTCATTCTGGAACCAGAACGACAGTGCGATATAAGCACATACTCACCTTTTATAAGACTAATGGCCATGGAGCTCAGGTTTACTTGGATCCTAATGAAGAGTATGATATTCACATTGATGACCATGACATAGAGTTTGAAGAGGAAATCAGGGCAAACAAACAAGGAAAAATGTTTATGGATAAAAGCAAAACTCGGTATTTACAATTTGAAAACCCTAATGTGATAGAAAAATGGGATAGAAGTAAGTACCATATATGGAAGCAAAAGAAGGACCACCGACTTTAGAATTTGAGGGATACGATCAAGTTGATTTGAAGCCTTTGAAACGGCTTAGCACGGATAATCCTAGGATCGAAGTCTATTGTTGGGAGGATAGAAACATCAAAGATCTTCATTGTTAAAACCAATGAAGATCATCTATATCTTCAAAATCAAAGACAAGGGTTCAACAGATCTACCAACCTACCTATTTAGGGTTTGTTATAACAATAACTTTGTTATGATGAGTCTTGAGGAGGTGGAACAAACCAAATACCAGGGGTACTCCATAAGGGATTGGATATTGGGCCAAGGACCAGAAACTATTCCAAGAGAGGAACTCCACGAGAGATCTTTTGGGAGCATGTTAAAAACCAAAAACTACCTCATCACGAAGAAAACCAAGTGACACTAAAGCCAATCTAGGGCTACATGAGGTATATTTCCAACAGACTGGTTTGAAGGACTCGGAATAGGAGATCGGGAGTTGAACCAAATAGATGTGTCAGACGCTGATTTTCAAAAATGGGTCAAAAACTATAGTGGATCTGGGGTACCATATGGCCACTTAGCAAGCTTTAGCAAGTGCTAAGAGCAGAACGCATATTTGATTTCCATACTCAATTCGATGGATTTGGAACAACATTAGAAGGAAAAGCACTGACATGGTTCCAAAACATTCCACCAAGGTCAATTATGGACTTAAATACATTAGCTCAAGGATTTGTAGCTGCATGTTCTAAAACGGGGATCAAACATAATACGGTAACTCAAATCTATAGCTTCAAACATAAACAAGGTGAGTCTGTTAGGGATTGTGCGACTAGAATGAAACAATACATTGCAAGATGCCCATAACTAGAAATACCTGCAGAAGAAAGATTAGTATCATTGTTTCTAGATGGACTGCTAAACAAAGAACTTCATGCTATATTGTATAGCAAGAAACATATGACCCTAGAAGAGTGTGTGTCAGATGCTATCGACTTAGGAGACAATTGTGATATTTTCAATGAAGAATATGTCCCTAAGGATAATCTAAGTGAGAAAACAGCTTCCACCAAACCAGTACAAGTGGGAACTACTACTGCACCACCGCTTACAGCCATAGAAGACATGCTCAAAAGGATGAATGAAATGATGAATAACATGCAAAAAGCACCCATGAGGGGACTAGGGCAAGGGATATCTCAATTGGGACAACCGATTAGGCCACAGAAATTGTGTGTAATCGAGGGTCAATGGACCAACCATGAGACCAATGAGTGCTATTATCAACCAAAGTATGATGGAATATTCAATATGTGCCTATGAGGCCACAAGGACATGTACAAAAATCAGCCTAATATGGCCCCATCTCAAAGACCATCGATGGGTATGGAAAGATCTCAACCCGTATTGGGGTCAACAACATCCATATCCTGGACATAATGCAGTTCCTGTAAAGTACATGCATTCAGAGGGAGTCATAGATGAACAAGCACTAGTACACGTTACACCCTATGTTGAGCCTAGTCCATCTACAGTAATGGTAGAAGGAGAGTGGTATAATTCACATCCACCACTGATGAAAGAACCTGTGACTTATACTACACCAGAGCTTGCACCAATGTACTATGTAGCTATTCAAGGTGTTATACCTCCTATGGTAAGACCCATGATTAAGCCAAGAACTGGGAACTGTCATAACTGTGGTGCGGAGGATCACTGGAAAAATGAATGCCCATAGCCTGACAAGAACATTAAGCTAGTTGAAGCTTTCTGTATACAATGTTGCAAAAAGAGAGGACACTTCCCTGAAGATTGTTCAAAAAATCCTTTAAACAAGGACAAAATAGTAGTGAACGTAGTCCAAGTGATACATAGTAGCTCTTCGGAGAGTAAACCAATTGTTCCAATCAAGGTAACCACAAGAGCCTAGGCTAAGAAAAACAAACATAACTCCTCTAATGATTTGGAGAATACTAAAATTTCCTCCCAAAAGACCAAGAGAAACAGAAGCAAAAGGTATGAGATGAGAAAACAGAAATAAAGGGCTGAAATCAAGGAGAAAGCAAAAAAACTATTCCAAAAAAAAGTGAAATAAATTGGAAGTGAAATCAAGGAAACCACAGTGAAATCTGGAGGATCAATTTGGTAGAAAAAAATTTTGAGCCAATTAATCCAGCCTTGGAAGCTTACGAAACGGGACTTAAAGTAGGCCAAAACATGGGTAACAAATGGAAAAACTATCCTTCTCCAGATATGGAAGCAGTTAAGCTTGAAGCTTATCAAAATTTGGTAAGAATTACTCAAGAGATGCTGGAAAAAAAAAACCCAAGCTTGAGAGTATGGCAAAACCGGAGGAGCTTGTAGTAAGAAGCAGTAAAGAGAAATCCAAAGTGGTGGTAGAACCCCACCTTGATACTAAAGAGCCAGAACTCATAATGCCTGACAGCGAAGATGCCTTAGATGTAATTCTGTTCGTAGAAGAAGACTGTACAGACACTTATGGGAAAAAGTTACAGATATTAATGATGGGAGCCTAACTCTGAAGTCAGCTCCTATAGAAGAAGTTTGGTTAGACAATAGACAATCTACCTCCTGATCTGGACATGGACGTACAATCCTTGTATGGGGATTGCGACTCTGAAGCTTTAGGAATGTCTAAACCAATGACTTTGAAAACACTATCTTCTTACTTGGGAGATAACGAAGACGAATCCATAGTGTGTAAAACCACTCAGATAAAAAGAGCGGAAGAGACCCTAGAGGTAGATAACATCCATTCAATCATGTCTACACCCATTCAATGCACTCTTACTTTAGAAGATCTATTAAAAATGAGACCATACCTATGGAATGATCTACAGAAAACTCTAGAGAAGGTGGGGATAATAAGGCTAATCATTAAAAATTTGAGAAAATTGAAACACAAATTGGATAACAAAAAGATTAGATCCGTCCCAATGAACAAAATCGGAGAAGACTACGAAGGGGAAGGAGGAAACACAACACTTCTAGTGAGATACAATGATATAGAAACCATGGCAATACTAGATAGTGGGGCAGGCATAGCCATAGCCACGAAATCAATATGGGAATCATGGGGAAAACAAGCCATTAGAAAAACTTGAATGAAATTGCAATTGGCTAATGGACACATCGAAAGACCCTTAGGACTTCTTGCAAAAGTGATAGTCAATTCCTATGAGATTGATTATCAACACACTTTTGCAATAGTGGACTTTGGAAAGAAAATCAATTACAAAATTGTCTTGGGAAGACCTTTCATGCGACAAGTACAACTCATCCAGGATTGGGGAAACAGTTACCTGTACTTGAAGCAAGTGGGATCAATAACAAGGGTTAATCTAAAACATCACACTTATAGAGATGTCATGAAAACACCCATACAAGAATTCGACTCAATCTCTTCGGCTGAAACTAAACTTCCATCTTGGTTGAAAAAAGACACACCTATTTGGATGTGCGGAGCCTCAGAAAATAGGAGTTTAAAACAAGAAGAATGTATCTTAGAAAGGGATTTCACAGATGAAGCTTATGTACCTGAATCCTTTCCGGAGCATTTGTTTGAGACATTTGAGTGGACTCAAATTTTGGCAACAATGGATGTGTGTGTAAAACGTCTATGCCTACTCAATTTTGCAATGAGGATGGCTATGACATAATTCCCATACAAATAAATCAACCCTTCACATTGAAGACAAAATTCAAGAATCCAAGGACTTAATGAAAGCTCAACAAGTCTTTTTAGATCTCTACTATGATGCAACAGATGAGTTAGAAGAACATTCAGCTACCTCAGATGATTTGGGGTTGAAAAAAGAACATGAGAGAGCTAAACTACTCATGAAAGGAGGGGAAGAAAAAAAAATTGACTTTCCAAACCAGAAACCAAGAAGACAAAAATGGTATAAAATAAAAAGAGACACGGGAAACCTGAAATCTAGACCTATGCCATCAGTCTCCAGTAGAACACAATTTTTGATGTAGATAGATACACATGATTGTGTCAAAGATAAAATCACTGGTAGATATCCTTTAAACAAAAAGCAGGAGATATCAAAAAAAAATTGAGAAAAACCAAAAAGGAAACTCAAGCAAAACCTAAAAACCAGGACAAGGATTCAACCATGACACGAGTTGAACGCAGAAAGATGTATCAAGAGTTGAAAAAACTCTAAAGGAGATATATACAACTGAAATGGAAACCACTGAGGAGGATGGTAAAGATGTAATGAGTGTTCCATCATTACAATAAATATACTCTCCAAGACCGAAAGATCATAGTCAAACAGCATGTGAAGGAACTAAGAAAACAAGGTGAATCCTACGAAGGACCTGAAAATGCAAAAAGGATAGATCTGGCCGAACCAGGAGCTGGAGGTCACTTCTCTAGTGAAACCACCGCAAGAGCAATCTTAATGGAAGGCATATGGTGGCCAAGAATTTTTGCAGATACCAAAGAATATGTTTGAAGGTGTGATGCATGTCAACGAGCAAAAATGACAACCCGTGTAGATAGCATGCCTTTAAGACCAGTGATGGGGGCTAGAGCTTTTGCAAAATGGGGTATAGACTTTGTTGGGCCAATACAAGCACCTGCTTATAGAAGCCAAGATCAATATATCATTGTATCTACGAACTATTTGACCAAGTGGACGGAGGCTAGATCAATCCAAAAGAATGATGCCAGAACCACAGCCGCATTCTTGTATGAGAATGTGCTCACAAGATATGGACTACCAATAGAAATCGTCAGTGATAGGGGAACTCGTTTCCTCAATGAGGTAATTGAGTATCTACTTAATGAATTTATGGTCATCCATAACAAATCAGCTCCCTATCACCCACAAGCAAATGGACAAGCTGAGCATACGAATAAAATTCTTAGCTCGGTATTGACTAAAGTGGTTAGTTCAATATGGATAGATTGGGAAATGAATCTCCATGCCGCTCTATGGGCTTATAGAGTTTCATTCAAGACAGCTTTAAATGCTACACCCTTTAACCTTGTTTATGGTCTTGATGTCATACTGCCGATAGAATTTCTATTAACAACACTAAGGGTAGCTAAGGATCTTGAGTGGACTGGACATGAATTGTCAGAGAGGCTTGAATATTTAGAAAAGCTTGATGAGCAAAGGCTAACAGTTGTAGCTAACATCTATGCACAAAAGAGGAAACAAAAACAGTTTTTTGATTCCCATCTAGTTAGAAAAATCTTCAAAAAAGGGGACTTAGTTTTAGTCTATTCCCTTAAGCAACACATTCCCAAATTTAATAAAAAGAAAAATAGACCATTTATCATTGAAGACAGATCTCCAAGTGGAGCAGTTAATTTTTCCACCCTAGATGGTGAACCAATGGCTAATTGGATTAGTGGATGCCGTTTAAAGAAGTACAATTTTCCGCTAACCAATGAATTGCTAGAAAAGATACATGCAGCAAAGCAAAGAAAGATAAAAACGATAGCAGGTCATTGAGGAAGACCAAGAGGAAGCTCGGCTTCAAGTACTCAAAAGGAAAGCTGCTCTCAAAAATCAACAAATACCTATTCCCATCAACACTATGGAACTAGATGAACAACTATGGGAATTACAGAAGGATGCAGTATCAACAGATGATGAATGGTTAGATGGAATGGACCTTCGCATCAAAGTAAAATTGAACAATCATAGTACAAATGCATTGGTCGATACAAGAGCTCGAGTAAATGCAGTCATCTATTCCACGTACAAGAAAGCAACAAATCAGTCTTTGACAGGAATATCGACTATTAAAGGATGCAACAGAAACCCAACACCAACACTGGGAGTAGTCAACTTAAATGTGATAGTACATGGATTTTCATGCCCTCGTCAATTTTTATGCTTACCAGATGAACACATGAATGAAACAATGATTCTTGGAATCTCATGGATGCGGACGTACAAGGCAGTACCAGATTGGGATACCAATCAGCTCAAGCTATCACCTAAAGGAAGACAACTCATTGTTCCAATTGCACCAAGCAAAGAAGAATGGAAAGGAGGTTACTAGCAGAACAAACCACAAAGCAATTAATCTCCTCCATACTATAGACAATAAAATGCTACAAGTAGCATGCAAGGAGTCAGGCATATCTAGGTACCAAAAGCACAACTCAAGGACAAGCCGATTCAAATTTGGGTGCCCAAAACATCACCTATTGTACCAAAGAAGGTTCCAAGGTTCAAAACACAAAGAAGAGCATCTTTGAGTAGGGAACCTAGCACGAGAAGGATTTTTTTTAAAAAGGAGCACTTATCTTCTCCACAAACTATACATTCAATGAAGCAGTGGAGAGTTAAGTCTCAAAACACTCAACCACAACATTTCATTTAAGAAAACCCAAGATACCAATGGCGAGCAAAAACTCAACAACCATCATTATCGATACCGACAACTCAGGAAATCAGCATGCCAAAGCATCCTGATGGTACGATAAAGCAAAGAGCACACAAGCTACAAGATTTGCTCTTTGGGAAACAGCAAGAGAAAACTTAGACCTCAGAAACCCTTGAGCTAATTACTCAAGACCCATCTCTTGCACATCAAAATGATTTGAATTGCATTGATCTTCAAGGCATGGTAGTGCCAACCAAGACTATGCACAGGCACAATTATTCAACGCATGCACACAGTTGTCCCGGAGTACGCCATCTAGGAGGGGTGGAAGGGAACTAAGTAATTAACACTAGAATGGTAACATGACACTTTTATGTCCTTGGACACTTTTGTGTCCTGTTAAGTGACCATTTTGCTTGAATTATTTGAAGAGTATGAAAATGAATTTCTAGGTGCTATATATCCACAAAGTTGCCTTATGAGCTGAAAAAAACTTAGCATTTTTTTTGGAGTATCGATCTCACCATTAACCTTACTCTTGCACAACATTTTTGAACCTAAACTGTGTGAAAAAACGGGTCCTGTTTTTTATTTTTTTCAATTTTTGGCAACTATACCACTCTAAACTTCATGTTTGTGAGGTTTAGATGGTTAGAGGTTAGGCCTTCATAGTTCTCAACATGTTTTGATGCTTGTAGGGAGAGCTAAGTGTTAAAATTGAAAGTTATGACGAATTTACAAGAATTGCATAATCCTGGGTTTTGGCCAAAATTAGCACTTTTATGAATTTTTTGGTGGCTTTCTTGATATCCAAATTCAATTTTGATTGTGTAAGTGTAATGTATAACATATAGCTAATCTTCCTTGAGTTTTGGGGGACCTAATATGCTATATAGCATAGTATATGATGATGGTTGAGTTTTTTGATTGCTGAAGAATACGATACATTTTAGAGTAGCAAGTATAACTTTCTCAATATTGCTAGTTTCTTAGACCAATTGTGTGTATTTTGTAGGTAGTAACCATATCTAATCATAGACTACAAACTTGGCTAGATATTGAGTAGTTTCTATGGGTTTCTAGAGGTCATAATGCTAAACCCAATTTTTTCATGTTTGCTGTATTTAGCACTTTATCATTGCCCCCAAGGTTCCAATTGTAAGAGATCCATTATCCTTTTGGCATGCTCCATGGCTCCTTTTGAATCCAAAGGCCCAAAGGGAACTAAGAAAACATGTATATAGTATCTGTATTGAGCGTGACTATAGAAACTTTGATGATAGGTCCGCAGAATGGCAAAAATGCAACTTTTTTGTACCTAATTTTTTTGCCCAAAAACAAATTAGTGAGGTAAAAGCAACCATATGTTTTGGTCATCAACCCATTGAAGTTAACGGGGCATTTTATCTCATGTCCTACAAAAATCCACACTCTCATTTATATGCAATCAACCGTAAGAAATTGCTGTTTTGGGCAAAATGCACTGGTCCATCAACTTTGGAGGCTTATAGTGACCAAGGGATGAGAAAAATTACAAGTTTCTCATTTTTTCCATATATAGTAGTTATTGAATTATAAGCTCATGAAAGGATTTTTCAAAATGAGTGGATCTACTATGGTTTTGGAATTTTTTCCCAAAACCTTGAAAGGACACTTTTATGTCCTGTTAGGTTACCATTCTAGTGTTGAGGGCAATGTTTGAAGAGGGAGGAAAAAGTTTGATGTTAAAGTTTTTTTTTTGCAAAATTACCTATTAACGCCCTTAACAATTCATGAACAGGGAAAATTTAACTGAAAACATCTTTCTGATGAGTGTAAATAATGTATATATTATCAAAAAATCATCAAAATTTTGTCTTTTTTTGTTATTTTCATCATTTTTCCTTTATATTGGGACTTAAAAATGGAGAAATCCACCAAAAACAATAAAGCATTATTTCTCAATGGATTTTCTTAATTATTGATTTTTCACTTTGCTTTTTTAGCGCATTTTATTATTTCTTTTTATTTTTTAATAAACAGATCAAAAATAATAATAAATAGCAAATGAGCTCAGATAAAGAAACTAAAGATATGTTGATGATCAAAAGGACAAGGCGAACAAGCACAAAAAAATTTAATCGAATCGACAGATGGAAGCGGGAAGCTTAAATCACGTTGCTAAGGCCTACTTTCGCAAATTCTTGCAGAATCAGCTAACGGAATCCGATTGAAGAATTTTTTGAGTCTAACATAGATTTCACGACCTAGTAGGACTAACAGGGGAATTTGAGAAAAATAGTTTGGGAAGTCCGAGTATAGATATCCAAGGTAGCCCAAAATCACGTCATTTCCACTAGTCACTCTTGGAGGAGAGCTCTTGGCCTTCTTCGCACGCAATTTCCGGAGTCCACAATCGTCTATTTACAATGCCATCTTACACGAGACATGAGGGATAAATTCTAAGCTTATCAATGAACAATTCTATATGGCCGGGTAGCAAGTCTAGGCTCAGGAAATAACCCTAGAAACCAGCTGTTGCACGAAGTCCTCCGACACAAAATTGACCATAGCGGCCTATCAGCTCAACCAAATCGGATGAGACTTGAACTGTAGCATACCCCTATATAATAGAACACTTCTATATCACCAGATGACCATTTGGCAAGGGTCGAGGGGGGGTCCCAAGTAAATAATCTAGGTTTTTGTCATATGCCAGAATTGGATTCTGACTCCACGGACAGCTTATAGATTGGGTCTATACACAATGTACCTGGATGGTTTCATGAAAACAATCAATGCAAGCTCTCAAAAAGCAGAAAACAGCTCGAAGGCTACAAAGCGTCAAATTTAACATATGAAGTCAAACTGAGTCCAAATGGGCCAAAACTGGATGGGTAGCATCAAGACTATGTAGCGGACAAGCCCATAGCTTCAAAAGTGACTAACCAACTCTACAGACCATCTAATCACAAAAATCGGTGATTTCATAGTTGACAAGAGAGCGAAGTGATGCCGACACGACCGAACTTTACCAAATTTATTTTAGGACTTGTTTTAGATGTATTGAATATGTTTAGGTTATCAAATTGTCAAGTCTTGCAGAAAAATTGACTACAGTAAATAATCGCGATTATTTTCTTTTGTGCTTGTTTGGCTTGGAATTGATCTCTTCACTTCACCTATCACTTGTACACATCTATTACATGCCACATTTCAAGTATGAGCCAAAATGATCAAAAAAAACTCTGAATTTGTCAAAAAGTGCACCAAAGTCTTTTCGATCCAATTTTTGAGTTAACTGTCACATTTTTTGATCCAAATCATCCCATATCTCATACACAGAGTCTACATCTTGCCTAGAACCAAGTTGCAACAAAAAATATACATTTTGATGAAAAATTTAATAATCACAATTATTTACTTTCTTGAATGGGTGAAATCTACAACTTTGACCTTATGGGACCAAAGAACATAATGTCCCAAGTCCACTAATCAAGTTTGAGCAAATTTGGATCTCAAAAACTTAAAATCTCTTTATATCTATTGTTTCAGAGTCTGAAAGCCTAAATCTGGCACCATTTCCACCCAATGCACTCAAATGAGGCCACACTTCACTCAGAGTACATAAATGCCATATGTTTCAAGCCTATGATGTCAAAAATGCAAAAAGTTGGAAAAATTTCCCATTTGTAAATAATCACGATTATTTACTTTTGTTGCAATTTTTGTCTGAACTGTGTGATTTTGATCTCTACATGTTTTTATGCATCTATGCATGCTCCAAAATTGATTTGAAGCAAAATGGACATCATTTGTCAGCAATTCAGGCTCAGGGCATTTTAGAGTGGAATTCGGAGAATTTTCTAACTTTGGCATTGTATTCCCTTAATAGGAACAATGCAAGTTGTCAAGAAGGCAAAGAAAAGGGTGTCCCCAAAAGAAAAGTTGCAAGAGTTGCCACCCTACCAATTAGATCCAAGTTCAATGAAGATGGAAAAGGCAACTTACTTGTCTAACAACAGCTTGAAGAAAACAACACAGCTGTTCTCACTGGCAGATTCAAGAGCAAAGAAGGACACCAACTAGGAATGCAAATGCTACCAAAGGAAATATATGATGTAGCTGCAAAGCCAGACACCAAAGAAGCCAGCAGAAGGCTAGGCCTAAGAGACTTCTACGACCAAGAACCATATGGCGTGGATTTTCAGAAGGCATATGAATTACTGTCCACGATCAAAGAAGATGGGTCAGTCCAAATCACCGATCAACAAGGGCAAAAGGTAGAAGTAGTAATCACTAAAGAGATAGTGGCCGAGGCACTAAAGCTGCCAACTAAAGGTATGATGATGCGGGCCAAAGATAGAACGACAGCAGGTACTTTTACCAAAAATACTGTTGCTGCCACCTTTTCTGATCTCATCCAAAGGCAAGTGGAAGAACCAGCTCGCCTATACCATCAACACTTCCACTTCTTATCAAAGAGACCACCATGGTACACAACCCCAAACCATGCGATTGCGACCACCTTCAGTCAAGTATTGAAGTCGACAACAAGGCAGGCAATTGATCATGCACAATATGTGCTTACGACACTGAAAGGCGCAAAGAAAGAAGACAAATCACATATTTGGATGCTCCAGAAGTGCTAATCAGAATAGCATATCATGTTTTTGGAATGGCCTACAATTTGCCACAAGCCCCAGATCAAAACACCTGGATCATGTTTGCTCAACCTTCTCCAAGAACCACTCGTTCAACAAAGAGAGTGTACAAGTCAGATAAGGAATTTTCAAAAAGCTCCCATGAGGCTCATAGCAGTGAAAGCTCGAACAATGAGGAAAGAAGAGCAAGAATTGAAGAAATGAAAAAGAAAGCAGTAGCAGCACACCAAGATGAACCTCACCAAAAGAGGTGAGATTTGAAAGAGAAAAGCAGACATATGAACGGAACCACCAAGCTGCAGGTGAAGACCCTGAAAGATGGATTCCAAGAGATATAAGGGGACCAAGCACCAAGAACCCTGCAAGGAAAGGAACAAAGGATCCTAAGGACTTTCTTGAGCGGATGTATGTAGAAGCAGAAGCCTTAAAGTTGAAAGAAGCTCAAAGGAAAGCAAAGGAAGAAGGAGCCGAGCAACAAAGACAAGTAGAGGCTACAGAACAAAGTGAGTCACATCACGACCATGGGGAAATGTCTCCAAGACCCACTTCACCCACTACAGAGCAAGAAGATCATCCAATGCCAAGCCCAAGCCCTTCACCAACTACTAAATCCAATGAGGACGAGGAAGCAAAGGTAAAAGAGCCTGAACAACAGGAAGAGGTCAGATTTGAATAGCCAAAGGAAACCAAAAAAACTGCAGCAGGACCTTCTACAAAAACTCAACCAGAATCAGCCAAGGCAATCGCAATGCCTCAAGGAGAAGAAGTAGAACCCCCTCCACAACCACAAGCAGAAACCAAAGCACCACCCAAAGAGCCACAAGCAGAACCGGCCCAAAACCTCTAAAACACCTTAGGTAGAGCCTGAAGATTGGGAAACAAATGACGAAGTCATCATGCAAGTCAATGAATATGCCAAGCAAATGCACATGATGAGAGATAAAATGCAAACAGCATCACTTAGCCACAATGCTAAGGCTAAGGAGCTTGAACTCGTCATCGATGCTCTACAAGGAGAGCTGGATGACCGAATGAACATCATTTCAAATCTCCAAAGACAGATCAAAGAGCTGAAAGATGAAGCAGAACAACACCAGCTTGCAAAAGAGAAACAGCAAAAAGAGATGGAAGAGCTGGGAGAGCTTCTAGCTAAATTATCCGATGCGTGCAAAAGCAAAGATCAACAACTAACAGAAGTAACCAATGAACTTCTAACCACTACTCTATCGGTACAAAAGATCCAAGTGCAGCTTGATGTAGCAAATGCTTCACTGTAGTACTTCGAACAACGAATCAATGATCAAGCAGTATTTTTGAGACAGATAAGAGAAAACCCTATTGTCGCCTCAATCAAGGGAGCAGATGAAGTCTATAAGACTTTAGAAAGAGGAACAAGGACCTTGAGTTACAGCTGAAGCTGGAGAAATTGCAAAGACGAGACCTTGCATTGATACGGTCCAAAGAGAAGAGTGGTTGCTCAAAGAGATAGCAGAATTAAAGAGAGTCAGTCAGCTGTTAAGAGAGGGACAGCAAGAAACTCAGGATGAAGTAGGATCCTCTGAACAACTAGCCGCCAACATACCCTCAATCTCATTTTTGGAGATGGAAACACGGCCGCCAGAAGGGCTAGAAGGAGAGTTGGACTTTCAAGTACCACTCACTGAAGCCGAGCAGTGCCCATGGTCCAGCTTTCTAAAGTTGAGGAAGATGCACTAAAAGAGCAGATTGTCCAAGAAACAGATGATGAATGGAAAGCAACAATGGATTGGGAGTTGAGAGTCCTCCACTCCGTAAGTGTAACTCAACTCACTCCCAACAAAATCAATGCCCAGTGGCATCAGCAATCACTGCCATACCCATTGATCAAAGTGGAGCTACTACAGATTAAAGAAAGATTATACAAGGATATGCAAGCAGAAGGCTCAGAGGATATCCACCCCAAGTGGAGAAAGAACCGGTTGAACAAGAATTCGAGATATCTAATTCTGTTCCCAAGAGCATCTACAGCTCTATCGAAAGACCTTACATTATGTCATGTACCAATGGTAAGGACATGGCAAGCATGCAAAGCACTAAAAAAGAAGAGGCCAACATGGCTGAATTACCCACAACTATCAGATCCAGCGCAGGGACTAGCAATGGAAGAATACATGGTGAAAACCCTAATGGGTGCCATGACCTTCTTTAAGAGCCTCCCTGACCTCTCATGTGCAATGTTGTATAAGATTTGCAGAATGCTGCTTACTTGCATTCGAGTTTTTCACGAGCCTGAGCAAGCCAGAGCACCATGGATATCTTTTCTCGAAGGCAATAAAGGTCTTTGTTATGACTTAAGTAGACAGCCTTCAGAAGAAGTCCTCTACGGCTTCTACGCCAGATGCATGTTTCTGCCCTCTAGCAATATGTTGCCTTACATCAAGATTTGTTGGCTATTCAGTCATTGAACTTAAAAACACAGTCACCATGCAGTTCTTGCAAGTTCCTAACAAAGAAAGACGACTCAGATATGAGAAAGCCCTACATGCGCTTAAAGACTGCCTCGCCCTCAAGACTACTTCAGTCCATGAAGCTGTGTCAAGGGACAACACAGTCAAGGAGGGGGGAATGTTAGTAGCAAGCTAACTCAGATAACAATTTTCGAAGCTTTTATTGTAAAAACACTTATTATTTTGATGAATCAAGAATGTTGTACTCCTACTTTCTAGAAAAACAGTGTAATTGATGAGCCGGGGCTACAAGCTTTCAGATTGTATCAACCTGTCTTTAGTTAGAGCTCCCACATTATTAATTTTGACCACAAAAACCTTGGTTAAGGTATAAAAGCCAATTTTTGTAAGTATTTTTTAAGTTTTGGATAATAGAAACACATTGTGAGCTAATGGCGCTCACTTTTCTCCTTCTCGTGCTTCCTACTCCCTTTTCTGTTGTCACATTGCAATGTCGTTTGTTGCATTGCAACCACAGGTAAGAGCTCTACGCATTGACATAAGCATTTCATGGTAATCCGTAGCTTTTGGCGTCGCCGACCCGCGGCTTAATTTCATCATAAGAAGGAATTTAAGGTTCAAAATCATAAAATAGGTAGGGTATTGGGGCATCATTGCTAAGGATTTAGATGCATTCTACATCAAAAAAGACTAGGTCAAAAACTCACTGCCATTAATAATCGTGATTTTTGCACTTGACTTAAAGTGAGATTTGAGACCATAAGCATGTGTGCTTAGGTCTTATAAATATGTCCTAGAAGTTTCGTAACGTTCGGATGTCGTTTGATGTTGTAACGGTTATGCATTGTTTGTCGATTAGCGACTAGCTTTTGGTGACTTCTGTCATTTGAGTGTAGCTTAAGTTAAATGCGAGTTGTTTGTTGTTTTCCAAGAGATTGACAACCTCTTGTAGCCTCTATGCACTAGTCAAGTCAACTTCGTCCCATGGATTGACAATTATATTTGTGGTTCTCACTACTGTCAGCTGCAATAAGCTAGGAGTGAGGTTAGACACCCATCCCACAATCTCACAAACAAAAATTGTTTGCATCTCTTGAATCTTGCATGAAAAAATGATTAATCAATGTCCCTAAGGAACGAAGAGTGATTCATAGGATGTTTGCACATTCCTTATGCAGGATCGTAGACATGTGCTACCATTGTTGTCCACCCCACAACTCTTTGCACAAGATCAGAGCAAACCAGCTCCTTCAAAAGTCTCCATTCCCATCTTGTCACATTGTGTTTACTAGCTCGACACCAAACTCGGGTCCATTGATAGACATTTTGAAAATGTGACATCTTTAAGCTGGATCTGTGGATTGTCTTGGGAACAACATGCTATGCAAAAACCTATACCCGCAACTATTCTTCATCCAAAGCAATTAAGACTCTACACCAACTCCAATCCTTGTGGAAGTTGATACTCTCATCAAGTGCTTAAACCTGCTAAAAATCACAGATACAGGGATGTTAGGCAAAAGAACACGGAACGAGTCAATAGTAGACTATTTGAAATAAACACCTTTGTGTATGGATCAATGGCCACATCTCTTCTAGTACAGAGAGAAGCTCAACTCTGTTTAGTGGGTCTTCATTCTCTTGGATAACTGCTCCTATTACCATTGCCTAGGTCTACTCATCGATGATTCAGACACCATTTGAGATACTAGTTCTCTTGTTTCTTGAATTTCCAATTGCAAAACCCCATTTTCAACCGGGTGGTTGTGGTTTCCAAGATGAATGAACAAGCCGTTCTAGGTATTCTCAGCGAGCAGGTAATAGACAGTACAAGAACACTCTCAAAGTAGAACTGGACTTTGCCCAAAGTGGAAGCACATTAAAGTTTCTTTTTGGGAGCTCAACATACCAGCGAAACAAAATTGATGTCATCAAATTCCCTGTTGGCAAGAAGTCTCATTTGGCCATCTGTTTATTGCCCTAATGGAGCATGAAATATAAGATGTCCACCACATTTACTTCTCCTGATTATAGCCAGATACTTCATTCTAATTTGAATTGGCTTAACCCAACAATTACCGCCATACTTTTGATCCATACCCAGCATTTTGGAAACACCATCTAGAACATGATCCAGTTCATAAATAAATTACCATTGTACTCTTGTGGAACTTCCACAACCCTCTTCTTTAGCAAACACCTTGAAATCATTATGCTCAACTTGGGGTAGTCGTGGCTATTTAGAACAATGTGCTCTAATGTACTTTGTATCCTCTTCTATACAAACATCTTGCATTGAATGTTGACACACAGAAAAAGAAACTTGAAGGATTTTATTTGAGCATTGTTCAACAAATCCTTCTTTATCTTTAAAGGAGGTGTCAGATAACTCCACCATGGCCACATTGGTTTTTTAAGACATATCTAAACCCTGACTACTGTTTGTACCCTTGTTTAGAACCAAGAGAAATTTTGTAGATAAGGTTGAATTCGATATATATTGAAATTGATCACCAAATGGCACACCATCTTTCACATGAGTTTGAATGTCACCATCATCAGGGGCACATAGGTTAGCAAAAATAGCTCGTTGTTACTAGTACCCCCAAAATCTCCCCGATTAACCATAGAAAATCTTGTTAGACAATCAAGCAATAAAGGCTCAACACAAATGGTATTCAAAAATAAAGTGACCTGCATGATGAAGAGGAAGCCATTGTTGCTACAAAGTTTTGAACGGATATGGATAGATTAAATTATCTAGTCACATATAGCCTATATTTATAGACAATTATGTGAGACTCTAAGGATTGGACTTTCCACCCAATCATGCCCTATATAGGCCTTGTCTCACTAATAATTGGGACTCCCTATACCACATGTCTGTCCTGGCCCTTGGCTTGCCCAGTCTTACCCTAGGCCTGACATTACTCCCCCCTTGGAGAAGTGTATTTGTCCTCGAAAACAAAAGTGGTTGTATCTTCATAAGAACAGTAAGGATTTCCACAGTGGTATCCCTCATGGATCCTGCCATTTGTTTGACCAGAACACAATTTAGTAGGAGATTCAATGAAATCAAGAATAATATCTTGATTTTCCACATTGTTGTCCCTTTGCAACCGGCTTATGTAACCGGCTCATATCCAACATAGTGTGTAAACTCCATTTAGAACTCACTTGAGTATGCCAAATGAGTATCACAACTAAGATGTATCCAAAAGAGTACCTCTTTTCACTTTCCATGAAAGTAACATGCTGATGTAACTCATCAACGAAGTATAAGTCCTTGACTTGTTATCAGTTTTCATCAGTAAACAACCCCACCATAAGTGGTGTTCTAGGGTGAGAACCTTACTTACACATGAAAAGACTAAACCTAGTCGCAAACATGCTTTACCTTATGGTAAGCAAACTCCAACTAGAGCAATACATGCTTTCTAATTGGATTGCTTGGTGTAACATACGTGCTAATACTGAGGTGTGTTTCACCACCGTTTATAGACAGTCTTCCAAAATGGCTAATTGAAGAAGATACAAGCTCAAGTTGAGGCTAAGGAGCGACAACAATGCATAAGACGCCAAGGAGAGGCTAACCTTGGAGTTACACGTTCATTCCACGTTGAAACCAACGAGTATTGGTTGGACTCTGACACACCTCTACGATACCCTATTGAGCTAAACAGTGCTTATGGAAAAGTGCTATATAACGCCTTATTGGACACGGGTGCTAAATATAATCTGCTATCATATGGGGCATGGTGTCAGTTAGGGAAGCCACCTCTATCTGAAAGTATTATCCAGGTCAAGGGTGTCAACAAGAAAAGAACTACGGTTTTTGGAATCTGGCACACTTGTGTCAGTTATGACAATGGGGTTGTAGCTCAAGACTTTTTGGTCATGCCTATTGGAACTATGAAGGGTAATATAAATCTAGGACGCACGTGGATGATAGCCACCAAATGCACTATTAATTGGGGGATAGGGGGTGTCACAACGCAGAAATCAACTCTTAGCCCTGCCACTCAAGCCATAGTCCCTGAGATATTGCCTCTTAAGGAAATAAAATGCAAAACATTGCATGTCCAAGAGGTTGAACCATTTTGTCCCCATGGCCCAACTCTCTAGAGCTTCAATTGATGTAGTTGAAATAAAGCTTAAGACACACAAGACCCATCCCAATATAACAAAGAAAACATACAAGTGGGTCCCTAAAGCTTCTTTAGCAACCATAACTTGTGCTAAAAGACAAGAGCCTGGTAAGAGACGTCTCACTCGTCCCAAGAAATGTAAAGAAACGTTGCATTGGATTCCTAAAAAACTATTGGAAGCCCAAGGCTACTATGAAGGAAATGATCAAATATGGGTGTCAAAACGTAGATTGTGCTCTTAGTTGTAACCTAGCCCATGTGAGCCCACTCCTGTGGCTCCAAAACGGATTGAAGATCGTGGAAAGGAAAAAATCACGGGATGCTACACACCCGCTCCAGAGCTAGTTTGGGTACCGAAGAAAGAACAATTTGTTTCACTTAGCTTAGGAACAGGGAAGTCAAATGAAGATTCTTGCTCTTTATGAAGTTCCTATACAGAAATAGAAGCTTTGACACAAACCCCACCCACCATTGTACATATCCACACAAACAAGGAAGAGTTTGCATCTCCCGTTGTAAGTTCACCACCTACAACAACGTTGCAAATAAAATCATGGGAGAGTACCTTACCACCCTTGCAGCTAGATGAAACGCATAGGGCGGTCGAAAACTATTGGTTAAAGCCTTCACCAATAACAACTTGGAACAATTGGTTTCAAAAGGTGATGACATCTTTCCAAAAGGTATGATCTACCCAAGGAAGGGGGAGTGTTTGCTAACATCCATCATTCACTTGCTTCCCTCTCAACCTTCCTCCATGACCTCTCAATATCTAATCCTAGGGAATGTATATATAAAGCCTTATACTCACAAAAACAAGATAAAAAAGTAAAAGAGCAAGAGCCACCAAACAATAATGTGGAAACTTACAAGTTCTATACATAACACAAAATCAGAAAAACATATTATACACAAGAACACGACCCTTGTAATATTTGCACTCTGACCATCATCTATCTGTGTGTACAAATATGGCTAGTACGCTAAAGTCATCCACTCCTGCCTTGGGTGAGAGGTACCCTTGTTACTTTTCACAAGTGTTTCACATGGCCTTTCCGGTGCTTCCTGTGAATGGGATTTGGTAGGTACACTAACATGTGAGAGGAATTTCGAGGAGTTAGAATGGCTGATACGTCTCTTGACCATGACTGATCCATACTTAGTAGAGAGAATTTCTCCCATTGCACAATCCTACCCTTTTGACCAAGATGGCTATAAGCATCTAGTGACCTTCTTAGTAAACATTGGTGCCTCTGATGAAGAAGAAGATTCACATGATTACACGGATGGCACATATGGTCTCACGGATGATGACTTTGTTTTTGTCGACGACAAGGATAGGGGTTTAGCCTTAGGGTTCCCCCCCAATCTCTACAATATCCTATTCCCTTGACTCTCTAGGGGAGTGCAAATAATTAGGTTAGGGTTCCTTATGTTTTTTAATTGTGTTCTATAAGTGTTGGTACCTTTTCCCACTAATGTGCCTCTGGAAGGTGGATGTTTGGTGGTGACTATTGTGCAGTTTGTGACTACATAAGGATTCCTTTGAAGGACAACGACAATGGATGTTTACATGTTACAATGGATGTTCTTCATTATATCAGGTGTACAACTTCCTTTTATCTATGCTTTCACATTTACATGTTTGCATCTTGTTATTTGAATTCTAACAATGCATAAAATTCATGAAGTTGCGACATTGCCAATTTAGATGCTATAATTTTTTCAAGCTTCTAGTACCTTGTTCTTCTCTTTGAGTTTGATTTATTAGTTGGCTTTAAGTAGGTATCAGGACCTTAGGCTAAACTACGCCACTTCATTGCTGACGTTAATTCCTAAATAGTCTATTAATTGTAGTAACTTTAGTAATGTTTTAGGCTATGAGGATATAGTTCTCTCTAGTTTATTCCACTTAAGTGTGACTTGTGTTATGGAAGCCCATGTGTTAAACTGGTATTTGAGACCTCGAGTCTCCCGGCTAGTTTATGCTCAAGCTGGTATTTGAGACCTTGAGTCTCCCAGTTGCTGGTATTTGAGACCTCAAGTCCCCCAGCTACTTGTAGCAACTATGACAACAATAAAAAAGAAAACCAAAAAAAAAAAAAGCAAATAGCACAAACTTCCTTGTATTTTATGTGGATCACACTTAAGTGGTATATGTGACAAGACCACTAGTCTTTAGACCCCGACGAGCATTCCTAGGGTTAACTACTCTTTAGTCAATATTTTTTAATTAACGTTGGTCAATCTAGTACTTACTTTAGCCCTAGCTCTTGTGTACTTCTCTTCGAGTCGACCTAATAGACCCTAACTCAATTGTATTTTCTTTAGGTACTACGCTTGTTCTAGTTGGCAATGTTACAATTCATGAATTTGTTTTTGCATTTCCTAAAATATCATGTATGCATCTCACTTATTGCACACCTGTACATGCTGCCTTTGAGCTTTCACAAAGTTGTTTTTCTTCTGACACAGGTACTTCTATCGTGGATCCAATGCTACACTGTTATATTCTGAGGATGGAATCTACATCAGGAAGGGGGGCATGTTAACCACTGGCGTCCACTTCTAGTAGTCATGGATTGAGCTTGTCGGTCCAATAGGAAAAGGGTAAGAGTGATCGCCGATAAGAGGTACGCTCTAACAGGAACATTCAAGGGTTAGTTGGCTAAGTATGGTCACCCAAGTGTGAATGGGGCGAGCTCAAATAAAAGTCACCTAAACCTAAGAATCATTTATTCTTTCATTTGTGCAATTGAAGAGTGCTCTTGCTCCATATCCATCATCTTCTTTTTCATCTCCTTGTGTGTGTGTGTGTGTGTGTGTGTGTGTGTGTGTGTGTGTGTGTGTGTGTGTGTATGCATGAGAGAGAGAGAGAGAGAGAGAGAGAGTGTGTGTGTGTGTGTGTGTGTGATCGAGCATTGCGACGACGGCACGGCAGTGATGAAGCAGTTGAGCGCGGCACAGCGACGGCTCCTTCTTCTTCACGGCAAGGAATCCTCCACAATAGCAAGCGTAGAGCGGTGAGCAACACACCATTGCCACCTTTGAGCTCACTAGTTTAGGCTAGCTGCGTGCTTGGAGCCATGTGTGGCTCGCACACAGTGCTAGGCAAGGCCCTTGCTTCAATACATGCGGCACAAGCCCACATCACACTTTAATTTTAAATTTCAATCCAAAATTCATTAGAAATACATAGACTAGTTCAAAATCATCATTTGTGCATAGTTGATTTGTGTTTTGCATCTTCTCTCTTTTTCTTCAGACAACGAGTACCCCGGTGCTGACTCGGTTTACCTCGCGACCACGCGCACTCTTCAACTAGTATCAGAGTGTAAGGGGAGTGGTGATTGCAACCTTGACATGGCATCACAAAGAGCAAAGAAAAAACTAGAACTCTTCAATTTGTTTTTGCCATTTTTAGGCTCTGAAACATTGCTATTTGCCATATAGAGTTGGATAGATATGATCCAAGTCTAGGTCAAGGATTTGGCACATTCCAAACACAATGGTGATGTCCATTTTCTTAGATTTTGATTGAAATTATTGTAGGTGCAGTAGAAATAGATTTATTATACACTTTTTGACCAAACAAAATTGTTTTTGGCGTATCTCTCACACTCAAACTCGGATCTATATGATTTAGGAGTCGAGTTCAATGTTTTTTGATGTTTAGAATGCATTGATGATATCAAAATATTGGAACACTAAATTTTCTATATTCTATCGATTTTTACACATAACAATTTTGAATGTTGGACTCCTATACTGTGGAGCATTATGTAGTTTGTGTCTCTAGATATGTATATTTACACTGTGGTGCTATTTGACAGATGATTTACCTTGAATTTTTGTATGCAAGCTTTGATTTGGGATGTGGCTTTCAGATTTATATACATTTGAATGTGGTTTTGTGTGCATTGAGTGTGTGTGTGTGTGTGTGTGTGTGGGATTTTTAGAGAGATTTATGTATGAATTTTTGCATTTTATTGCCATGTATGACATGCAAATACAAATGGGCTCATTATAGCTCGGTTTTTTTAGATCCACGGTTGTCTAGGTTATGGACAAGTGGAATTTTTGGGAGAGCCACTTGTGCAAGAGTGAGCTCCATTGCCATGCTCTCGGTAGTTAATGTATGCCTCATGTGGAGTTTTGATTTGAGACAGTTTTGTCTTTGGCAAGTTTATACGTCTTGATCAACCTAGCAATTTGTCTTGCTTCTCTCCATTGTGTTTGGAGCGCTAGTGCAGCCAAAGTGTGTTGACTCTAGAAGGTGGCATGGACAAATGTGTGCAGGCAAGCAGAGGCATGGCAGAGGACTGAAGCAGCTAGGAAATCATGGGATGATAGGTAGCAGTGGAAGTGTATGCATGATGCGACTTATAGGCCAGGGAAGGCTCCATAAGGGGCTAATTTGGGTAGCAGGTGAAGGAGCTACAAAGTGCATCTTTCGGGTCCAGGAATGAAGAGCTTGAAGTGCTGAAGGAATAGGTCTAGACGGCTCACCCAAACCGAGCTACGAAGCCCAAGTTATTGAAGGTTGAAGTTTTAGTGGTTTGCAAATTCTTGCCGGACATGGTAGCTGGGGACAAGTGATCCAAGTGGGAGTCAAGGTACAGGTGTGTAGAGCTCAATTCATGGAGCCTACCTATCTTTTCGGATTGCGGATTGGAGCCATGGTTTGCAAGATATGGTCAGTTGAATTTTTTTGGGGGGCCGGGTTTGAGCCCACTTGGCCGCATTGGAGAACGTGCCATCTGGCATCTTGTGAGCACCGATGAAGTTCTAGAGAAGGGTCTGCATCATATGAAGCTGGCAGGAAGTGACTGCATGTCAAATGGAGACCGGAGCAAGAAGTTACAGCAGTCGAAAAATGGGGTGTCTTTGTCCAAAGTTGATTGCAGATGATTTTTTCCTTTTTTGAAGGCCTTGGTTCGAGGATGCCAAGGAATCAAAATGCAGTGACAGAGAATGTGGTTGGAGCCAGGAAAGTGGAGTTTCGGAAGGTTGTTATGGCTTGGCAGTCCAACCTTGGAGCAGAGAATGGGAGCGGGGGGAATGGGAGCTGGGGGAAGGGCCATTACTTGCAGAGGGTTTGCCTGCAGTTTGAAAGGTGCTACCAAGAGGGCAGATTAGGAGTGTTTCGTGAGTCAGAAAGGGTGAGTTGAGTAGTTGGGTGCATTTGTGCTGTGGAGTGTTTTTTGCAAGGTGTGAGATAGTTGTTTTGTATGCTAAATTAGAGTTGTTAGTGCAAATTAGCCAATTTGAAGGTGTTATCTGAGAGGTTAGGGGTGTTTTGGAATCCCTGGGCTATAGAGAGGCAAATATTTTGTGTCCTGGCTATGTTCCCTATTCCCCCTCTCCATCTTATGGTGCCCCCACTGAGGAGCAGCTGATTGCTCGTCGGTGTTGATCAAAGACAATTATTTCCATCAAGGAGAGATGGCAACACATAGTTATGGACCAATTTTTGCCAGAGAAGGAGATCCGGAAGAGTGGATGGCCGATTTTGAGTTGCATATGCTATCACTGCATGTGCCGGATGAAGCTAGCAAGATGCAAACGATCATGTTCTTGATGCGGGGAAAAGCCAAGACATGGTTCTATGCGTTGGAGGGAGATCCAAGAATTATGTGGCCAGCATTGCGGGTCCGTTTTCTGCAAGACTTTCAAAAAGAGGTGTCTCCTGTCGACTTGCATGCAAGGTTGAAAATTTTGAAGCAGGACATGAATGAGGAATTTAGCGTCTTCCTTGCCCGCTTTGAAGAGTGTTGGAGGCACTTTACAGTGGCCATGCAATTGGTCAATGGTGGTGAGTACTTTTAATTGGAAAATTTTATGTCTTGTTTACATCCCAAAGTTCGTGAAAAGGTGGATATCGAGGGCCCGGAGAATTACAACAGGGCAGTCGCTATTGCGCGGTCTAAAAGCCGTAAAATAAAGAAGAAGATTGAGCAAGGTGCATTGGGATATGAGGCAATGGTTCCCAATCCGACTTCGAGCCCGAGAGAAGAAGTTCAAACAGAGAATCAGCCCAATCGAGGGGCAACAACCGTTCCTCAACAATGGGTACGTACAGTTCAAGATTTGTCTGAGCAAATGCAAGAGTTGCGTTTAAGTTTTATGGATAGAGGTCAAGCGAGGACAGGAAGAGGCAGAGCTAGGCAATTGCCTGGCAGGTGCTACAATTGTGGAGAGGAGGGCCACTATGCTCCAGATTGCCCTCACCCACCAAGGGAAAGGGGCGGCATGTATCCTCTATTTGGTTGAGTTTGTGGTCAAGCACAGTTTAATGGCCAAAGAGGGCAACAAGAGGTTGAAACCCAAGCATAGGCGGCTCCATCAGGTAATGATGAAATACCAAGGGTTAACATTATTGGTGTTGACAGGCAGGAGGTTGACATCATGGCCAACAAAAGAGCACGAGGTGAAAGAGAGACGGAGAAGGAGCGTGAAACTAGAGCAAAGAAGGGGAAAGAGAAGATAAATGAAGGCAGAGAGAAGCCAGAGCCAAGCAAACGAAGGCGAAGACGGAGAATTACCCAAAAGAATTTTCAGTTGGGACGCGGTAATCCGGAGTATGATTTGGTAAGAGATGTTCAAAATCAAAAGGCTAACATCACTTTTGGGCAGTTGCTTGCATTAAACCCTAAGTTAAGAAGGCAATGGTCAACCAGTGTCAGCACGAGGCTTCCTCAAGTGGGAGGAGAGGTGCATACAGTACATAATTTAGCCTTAAAAGTGGGGAGTCCGATCGATGTGCTTCCGGTGGTGGATGTTTTGATTGAGAAAAGAAACAGGTTCAAGCCTACATCGATGGTGGTGCCCAAGTATGTGTTATTACAGAGTCAGCTATGAGGGATATTGGTATTAAAGCTGTTGTCAGATCCAATGTGCACATGAGGATGGCTAATCATGCCAAAGCTCGTTGTTTAGGAGTGGCACAGGATGTGAAGGTAAAGGTTATGGGAATTGAATGCTTAATCGATTTTTTTGTCATGAAAGCAGGTGAGAATGCTTATCCAATTATATTGGGGAGGCCATGGCTGTGGCAATTGGAGCCAAACAAGATTGGGAGACCGGGGTGTTCACCTTGCCAGATCAAGAAAATGGCGGACAGATTGTGTTGGATCTAAAGACTCGGGAAAGTCATTTTCATCCCTCAGCAGGTGGAGATAATCGAGATTTCAGTACTAGCTATGAGTACGAGACGGAGTTTACTTATGATGAAGGATTGACCAGTGTCGAAGAGGAAGAGAGTAATGAGGATTTATTAAAGCTGGATACAGATTTTCTCGGAGTCACAGTAGACTCTACCACTGCAAGGAGAGGTATGCAAGTTCCTGTTTGTAGTTTGCAAGCTAAAGAGGTGGAAGATATGCTAGGTTCCGATTTAACAAAGCAGGAGAAGGAAGGCTATATGGACCTATGTGCATCCTACCCTGACTTATTTGCAACGGAGTATAAGGATCTGAGGGGAGCTAAAGGAGTGGAGCATCAGATTCTACTTAAAGGAGGATACAGGCCAAAAGCACAGAAGCTCAGGAGGTTGGGAGATATTCAAAAGGAAGCTCTATGGCAGGAGATCAACAAGTTGCTCGAGGCAGGTATTATATATCCAGTAAAGGACTCTGAGTGGGTTTCTCCTGTTGTCATTACCCCGAAGAAGAATGGAAAATGGCGAGTATGTGTAGATTATAAGCCTTTGAATGCTGCAACCAAGCGGAACTTTGCCTTTTCAAGATGAGATTTTAAACCAGGTTGCTGGACATGAGCGCTATTCCGTTATGGATGGGTTTTTGGGGTATTTTCAAATCGGTATTGCTTTGGAGGACCAGTTGAAGACTACCTTCATTTCTCCATGGGGTTGCTTTGCCTACCGTAGGATGCCTTTTGGACTGGTGAATGCGTATGCGACTTTTCAAGATTGGATGAACAAGGTGTTCGGGCCTTACTTGGGTAAGTTCATCAGAGTGTTTATGGATGATATTGGTTGCTATAGTTCCAGGACATAACATTTGTCCAAGTTGAGGCTGTGTTTTTGAAGGCTAGATGAAGAAGGAGGTCAATTGAATCCAAAGAAGTACAAGTTAGCACAACCAAGGGTTCAGTTGCTAGCTCCTGTGGTATCACAGAATGGAATTGAAGCAGACCCAGAGAAGGTGAAAGCATTGGTTCTTATGGAGCCTCCAACCAGTGCAAAGAAATTGGCTTCATTCGTGTATAAGTTAAAGTATTTATCCCGCTTCTTTTGGATGTTATCTCAATATGTCTATCCTCTTCAAAAAAGGGCTCAACAGGTGCATGGATTTCAGTGGGATGGGGAAGCTCAAGAGGCCTTTGATAAAGTGAAAGGTATTTTATGTCAGTTTCCTACATTGTGTCCTCCTAATCATGAGGATGATTTTTATATCGCTATGACGGTGGGAACGGTGGCTATCGAAGCAGTATTGCTACAAAAGGTATGAAGGATTTATAAGCCCATTTATTTCGAAAGCAAGGTAATTAGTCCAGGGGAAGCTACTTATACGGAGGCAGAGCAGTGGGTGATGGCTTTGGTCTTTGCCTACAGAAAGTTCAAAGTATATTTGGTCGTTCTAAAGTTTTATGTATTGACTGCTAACAATCTTTTGCCTGAAGTGGTGCTACACTTGAAGCCAGGGAAGCGAATCATGAAGTGGGTAATCGAGCTTCAAGAATTTGAGTTTGAGTTCAAAGTGGATCACACTCGGCGGTCTCATTTGGCGGATATCCTAGTCAACAAGGAGGTTGAGTTACCAATTTATCCAAGGGTGGTACAAGAGGAGGATAAGGAGGAACCTGACTTGGAGGGGGCCTTCACGATGTGGTTTAATGGCGCTTACAGACGAGTAACACAGAATGCATGTGGAGGTGTAGTCATTCAAGATCCGCATGGCATAGTCATTTTTTCCAAAGCTTACGACTTGGAGAAGGTGCATACCAACAATGAAGCAGAATATCTTACTTTACACTTGGGGCTCAAGAAACGCATTGACTTTGGCATATCGAGGTTGGTCGTAAAAGGCGATGCTCTACTGGTTATCAAACAACTTTTGGGCCAATGGCAGGTAAAGAGGGATTCTCTCAAGAATTGGTTTTTTTCCATAAAGAAGCTGTTGAAGTTTTTTGAAGCAGTGCAGTTGAAACATGTGAGGAGAGAACAAAACCAGGAAGCAGATCGTTTGGCTAGCAGTCGTGTTCAGACTCAAGTGTCGAGTTTGTATGTGGGGCCGGCCACTTATACAAGTAGAGAGACTTTGAAGCAGTGCAGTTGAAACATGTGAGGAGAGAACAAAACCAGGAAGCAGATTGTTTGGCTAGCAGTCGTGTTCAGACTCAAGTGTCGAGTTTGTATGTGGGGCCGGCCACTTATACAGGTAGAGAGACTTTGAAGGATATTGATGATTTCTTGAGTACAGGTCAGTGTTCCGACGGGCTTTCCAAGCTACAAAAGAGGAGAGTTGTTCAAAAGGCTAAAAGGTTCACTCTTGTTGGCGAAGATCTTATGGTGCACGGTCGAGATGGGGTGCTACGTCGTGTCCTTTACAAAGAAGAGATTGGCATGGTATTGGAGCAATGCCACGAGGAAATCGTTCATCAGTGTAAGAGTCAAGTTCTGTTTTGTATCTTAAGAAGTGGGTTCTTGTGGCCTTCTATTGTGCGAGATGTGCATTATTGGTGCAAGATGTGCCATCAGTGCCAAGTGATGGGTGAAAGACGACTGGTAGCCGAGCAACAAGGGGCTTTCATTGCACATGATGCCTTTGAAAAGTGGGGTTTGGATGCAATTGGTCCATTGCCCAAGTCAGCAAATGGTAAGAAATATATGGTAGTGGCTATAGACTACCTTACACGGTGGGTTGAGGCTAAATCAATCAAAGAGGTAAATGTGCATATTGCTGCTCAGTTTGTATTTGATTGCATATGTTTTCATTTTGGAGTGCCTTGGATGCTTATATCAGATCGAGGACAAGGATTCAGAAGTAAGTTGGTGCGTGCTCTGGTGGACAAATTGGGGATCCAACCCCGATCTTCATCTCCATACCACCCGTAGTGAAATGGTTTAGTGGAGAGTGCAAATGGGCAGATAGTCAAGATGCTTACGAAGTATATATACCAGCAGGTTGAAGAGTGGGAATCTAACCTTGATAAATGTTTGTGGGCTTATAGGACTTCATATAAGGTGGCAACCAACTTCACTCCCTACGAGTTGGTATATGGCAAGGAAGCGATCCTACCTGTGCATGTGCAACTAGGGGTTCTCAAAGGTTTATGGCGAATTGATAAAACTCATCAAGATATTTTGCAGGATAGGATTACAAGTCTCGAAACTTTGAAGATGAATCATGAGGCAGCCGCAGATTTTTATGTGAAGCAACGAGAAAGGAGGGTAGCAAAGTTCAACCAACATTTGCCAGCTAAGCAGATTGAGAAGGGCGATCTAGTGATGAAATACGAGAGTTATCTCGACTTCACCTTTCTGAAGAAGTTCAAGAAAAATTGGACGGGACCTTACAAGGTTCATCAAGTTTTTCCCAATGGTACTTATGCACTAGTCAGGTTGGATGGTCGGTTTCTTAAACATAGGATAAATGGTGTTCGTCTAAAGCTCTACTTTGAAAGGGAGTTAGTGCCAGCAGTGCATCTTATGCAGGGGGTTGGGCAACCCACTTGAAGGTTTGGCAATAGAGTGCAATAAAACAATGTACATATGGTGTTTTAGCTTTCTCATAGTGTGTGCCAGGTTTTGCAGTTTATAGTGAAAAAAAGCTCTTTTGTGGTTGAGCATAAATGCTCAATAGGGGGGTGGGCAATGATGGTGCAGCCAAAGTGTGTCAACTCTAGAAGGTGGCATGGATAGATGTGTGCAGGCAAGCAAAGGCATCGCACAGGAGTGAGGAGGTAGGAAAATCATGGGATGACAGGTAGCAGCGGAAGTGTATGCATGATGTGGCTTATAGGCCAGGGAAGGCTCCATAAGGGGCTAATTTGGGTAGCAGGTGAAGGAGTTGCAAAGTGCAGCTTTTGGGTCCAGGAATGAAGAGCTTGAAGTGCTGAAGGAACAGGTCCAGACAGCTCACCAAACCGAGCTACGGAGCCCAAGTTATTGAAGGTTGAAGTTGTAGTGGTTTGGAGATTCTTGCCGGATAGGGCAGCTGGGGATAGGTGATCCAAGTGGGAGTCAAGGTACAGGTGTGTAGAGCTCAATTCATGGTGCCTACCTGTCTTTTTGGATTGCGGATTGGACCATGGTTTGCAAGATATGGTCAGTTGAAGTTTTTTCGGGGGTCGGTTCTGAGCCCACTTGTTCGCATCAGAGAACGTGCCATCTGGCATCTTGTGAGCACCGACAAAGTTCTAGAGCAGGGTGTGCATCATACGGAGCTGGCAAGAAGTGACTGCATGTCAAATGGAGACCGGAGCAAGAAGTTGCAGCAGTCGGAAAATGGGGTGTCTTTGTCAAAAGTTGATTGCATATGATTTTTTCCTTTTTTTAAGGCCTTGGTTCAACGATGCCGAGGAATCAAAATGCAGTGACAGAGAATGTGGTTGGAGCCGAGAAAGTGGAGTTTCGGAAGGTTGTTACAGCTTGGCAGTCCAACCTTGGAGCAAAGAATGGGAGCTGGGGGAAGGGACCAAGAAAAAAAAAAAAATTTCCTAAATATTTTTGAAGGGGTTTATAGCCCTTGGCGGTGCAAGGCAGTGAGGGGCCGCCACGTGGCAGCGTGGATATCCCACATGTGCAAGGGTTGGGTTGGAGGCTGTGGTATATAAGCAGGAGAGTGGGCTCTCCATTGTACACAAGAGGGGAGAGAGAGGGGAGCTCTCCTCCCATGGCTATGGCGCACGGGACTAGTGCTGCGCAGTGGCCATTGGCGGCGGTTTGGTGGTGATTTTGGCGGTGCAGGGAGGTGGCGCGCCCGCGGGCGCCTGCGTGGTGTGGCATTTTGGTGATTATGTGGCAGCCAGTAAGGGACAGTGCCCACGCCCGCTAAGGGCCAAATTTTTTTGAGGAAAAGGGGTGTACCCCCCCCCCCCCCCAATAGTGACATCGCTATTGCCTCGACAGGGGAGGGGTCTCGCTGCAAAGAGATGAGCTGACAAGGGCACTTAAAGAACAAGCCAAGGGCATTCAAAGGCCCAAGGGGGAGATCCGGGCGGCCAAATGGAAGGGGCAAAGGACCAATGTGCACACCATGGGATTCTTTCCAAAAATGAACTATGCCAAGTGTTGGCAATGCAATCAAATTCTAAAAGAAGCTCTAAGTGAAGGCCACGGGAGGAGAAACTCATCCTTTTTTCTTTTTTTGGGCCTCCTAGAGGCACCCCTGTAAAAGGTTGTAAATGCAAAAATTTGAGGGCTTTTTTGCATGAGTGTGTGAGTGGAAGCTTGAAGCTTGTGTGTTGCTAAGCTTGCCATTGAAGCTACATACTTGATTGTACTACTCCCTATGCAATAATACCACTTATTTGCCCCAATTTCTTGTGTTGCTTCTCACCATTCCCCTCCTTTTCGCTCGCTCTTCGTGTGTTGGCCATTGCTTGCAGAGGGTTTGCCTGCAGCTTGAAAGGTGCTACCAAGAGGGCAGATTAGGAATGTTTTGTGAGTCGGAAAGGGTGAGTTGAGCAGTTGGGTGCATTTGTGCTATGGAGTGTTTTTTGCAAGGTTTGAGATAGTTGTTTTTATGCTAAAGTAGAGTTGTTAGTGCAAATTAGCCAATTTGAAGGTGTTATTTGAGAGGTTAGGGGTGCTGTGGAATCCCTGGGCTATAGAGAGGCAAATATTTTGTGTGTTGGGTGTGTTCCCTATTCCCCCTCTCCAGCGCTCTTAGTCAGTTTGGCTTGGTCTGTAACCAAATGTGGATGAGATATTTATTCTTTGTTTATATGCATGTGGGACGGGTGTCTAACCTCACTCCTATCTTATTGCAGATTTAGCAAGAACCACGATTAAATTGTCAATCCATGGGACGAAGCTGACTCGACTAATGCATAGAGGCTACAAGAGGTTGTCAATCTCTCGAAAAACAACAAACAACTCGCATCTAACTCAAGCTACACTCAAGTGACTGAAATCACCAAAAGCCAATCGCTCATCGGCAAACAAATCACATCCGTTACAACATCAAATGACATCCAAACGTAACAAAACTTCTAGGACATGTTTATAAGACCTAAGCACACATGCTTATGGTCTCAAATCCCACTTTAGGCCAAGTGCCAAAATTGCTATTATTAACAACAGTGGATTTTTGACCTAGTCGTTTTCGACCTAGAATGCACCTAAATGCTTAGCAATGATGCCCCAATACCCTGCCTATGCTTAGTTTTTTATTTTGAAGTGTAAATTCTTACTTATGATGAGATTAGGCTAGGTTGCAGGTCGGCCATGCCAAAAGCTACGAAATACCGTGAAGTGTTTACCTCAATGCGTAGAGCTCTTACCTACGGTTGCAATGCAATAAACGCAACTACAATGTGACAACCGGGGAGGGAGTAGGAAGCGCGAGAAGGAGAGAAGTGAGCGCTGTTAGCTCACGCTGTGTATGTCATTATCCAAAACTTAAAATTAAATTACAAAAATTGGCTTTTATACCTTAGCCAAGGTTTTTGGTGGTCAAAACTAATAATCTGGGAGCTCTAACTAAAGATGGGTACTGACAAGTTAAAATAATCAAGAAGCTTGTAGCCCCGGCTCATCAATTACAAGGATTTATCTGTAAAATAGGAGTTACAATATTCTCGATTTATCAAAATAATAAGTTTTTTTACAATGAAAGCTCAAAAAAATGGTATCCGGATTAGCTTGCTGCTAACATTCCCCCCCTCCTTGCCTGTGTCGTCCCTTGACACAGCTTTATGGGCTGAAATAGTCTTCAGGTTGACGGTTGCCGAGGCTGTCTTTAAGTGCTTTTAGAGCCTTTTCGTATCTGGTCTTTCTTTCTTTATCTGGCACCTGCAAAAACTGCATAGTGACTCTATTTTTCAGCTCTACTGCGGAGTAGCCTACAAATCTTGATGTCAGGTTGCTGATCACTGGCCCAAAAATCTTCTTTCGCCAAGTGAAGAACCCTGTGTAGAATGCTTCCTCAAACGCCAGCATATTATGAGAAGGTAAGAACATGCATCGGGCGTAGAAGCCATAGAGGACTTCTTCGGAAGGTTGACCACTGAGGTCGTAGCATAAACCTTTATTACCCTCGAGGAATGACATCCACGGGGCGCCTGCTTACTCTGGCTCATGAAAAACTTTGATGCAAGTGAGTAGCATTCGGCAAATTATATATAGCATCGCACATGATAGATCAGGTAGACTTTTGAAGAATGACCTGGCGGCCGGTAGGGTTTTCACCATGTATTCTTCTGTCGGCAGTCCCTTTTCTGGAGCTGGCAATCTTGGGTAGTTCAACCATGTTGGCCACTTCTTTGTTATTGCCTCATGTGCTTGCCAGGTCCTTACTCTTGGTACACGACAAAAGTGGGATCCTTTTGTAGTGCCACACGTGCTCTTGTGAACAGAATCAGATACCTTGGATTCTTGTTCAACCAGCTCAGTCTCCACTTGGGGTGGTCTGTATCTATGCCTTCTACTTGCATGTCTTTATAAAGTCTCTCTTTGACTTGGAGAAACTCCATCTTTATGAAAGGATATGGCAGGGATTGCTGATGTGATTGTGCATTGATTTGATTGGGAGTGAGTTGAGTAACATTGACAGAGTGAAGGACTCTCAACTCCCAATCCATCATTCCTTTCCACTGCTCATCGACCTCCAGGGTAATCTTCTCTTTCAGTGTATCTTCCTCAGCTTTTGACAGCTGGACCATTGGCACTGTATCAAAATTTTGTTAATTGTACCTGGAATTCATCCTCGCCACCTAGCCCTTTCGCTGGCTGTGTTTTTCCAACAAAAGGTACTGATGGAATGTCAATCTATGGCTATTCTGAAGTTCCTTCTTCTTGCGTTTATGGCCGTCCATCTCTCAGCAGGTTGACTCTTTTAAGCTCAACTATTTCTTTTAGCAGCTCTTCTTCTTGTTGCACCCGCATTAAAGCCGGGTCTCTACATTGAGACTGCTCCAGCTTTAGCTCTAGCTCGAGGTCTTTGTTCTTTTTCTCTAATACTTTCTACACTTCATCCGTCCTTTTGATCGAGGCTACGGCCAGATTTTCTCGTATTTGCCGCAAAAAGGTTGCCTGATCATTTATTTTTTTGTTTTGAGTATTACAGGGAGGCATTCGCTACATCTAACTGTACTTGAATCTTTTGAATTGACAGGGTTGTAGTTAGAAGTTCATTGGTAACTTCTGTGAGTTGTTTATCTTTGGCTTTGCAAGCATTTATGAGCTTCATAAGAAGTTCACCTAACTCCTCCATCTCCTTTTGCTGCTTATCCCTTGCTAGCTGATGTTGTTCAGCTTCATCTTTTAATTCCTGCACTTGCTTTTGTAGATCGGTGATGACATTTAATCTGTCTTCTAACTCTCCTTGGAGAGCATCAATCACCATGTCTAGTTCCTTAGCCTTTGTGTTGCGGCTAAGTGTTGCTGATAGGAGTCCTTCCGTCATATTCTACATTTGCTTTGCATATTTGTTGACTTGCAGGATTGCCAATCCTCATTTCTTGTGAGATGCCTAGATGTCTCGGTAGTCTCTTGTGTCTCTTTCGGCTGCATCGTGGTGGCTGGTTGTTCTTGCCCTTGAGGCTGTGTGGCTGGCCTTCGTCTACTTTGTCATCCTGAGGCTTCGCAGATGCCTCAGCCGTTTCATGTTGTGTGGAGGTGGAAGGTGTTTCCTCTGTTCCATGTTCCTTTGTTTGCTCAAACTTTGTGGTCTCCTCTGGTGCAAGACTCGCTGCCCTTTCTGGCTCTCGTTCCTTTGCTTTAGCTTGCTCCTATGTAGTGGCTGCCTGTTGTGCAGACTCTACTGCTTCTTTCTCTTCAGGCTCTGTTTCTTTTGTGGGTTTAGCTTGTGTGGTTCTATCTGCTGGTGATGGTGGTAGACTTGGCATTGGGTGATCATGTTGTTTTGTAGTAGGTGAACAAGGTCAAGGAGCCATGTCACCTTGTTCATGCGATGTTTCTCCTTGTGTGGTTGCTTCTTCGGCTTGTTTTTGCTGCTCTGCGGCCTCTTTAGCTTTTCATTTTTCTTCTTGAGCTTATTTCAGCTTCAAAGCTTCTACCTCCTCATACATTTTTTCCAATAATTCTGTGGGATCTTCGGCCTGTTTCTTGGCATGGTGCTTGGTTCTTGGTCCTTTTAATTCAATGGGTACCCACTTTGCCGGGTCCTTGCCTTGAGCTTGGTGGCTGAGTTCGTAGAAGTGCTTTTCTCTTTCAACCCTGGACTGTTTTTGTTGCGACTCCTCTTGATGTGCTACCACGGCTTTTCTTTTCATCTCTTCCCTTTGTGCTCTTTTTTTCTCATTGTCGGAGTTGTCACTGCTATGCCTTTTGCGAGAGCTCTCGGTAGATTTTTCATCAAATTTGTATGTTCTCTTGGTAGATCTTGTGGCTCGAGGGAAAGGTTGTGCTGACACAATCCAAGTGTTCTAATCTGGGGCAGGTGGCAAGTTATCTGCCATGCCGATAGCATGGTAGGCAAATCTTATGAGAACCTTTGGTGCTCCCAGATATGTTATTTTTTCCTCTTTCTTTGTCCCCTTGAATGTGGACAACACGTAATGTGCATGGTCGATTGGTTGACTGGTTGTTGACTTGAGAACTTGTGTAAATCTAGTGGCAACCGCATGATTGGGTGTCGTATATCTAGGCGGTCTCTTGGCGAGGAAGTGGAAGTGTTGGTGGTATAATCTTGCAGGTTCTTCCACCTGTTTCTGGATGAGATCGGAAAATGTAGCAGCAACAGTTTCCTTGGTGAATGTCCCTGCTGTCTTTCTATCTCTTGTCCTCATGGTCATTCCTTCTGTTGGCAGTTTGAGAGATTTTGCCACTATTTCTTTTGTAATCACCACTTCTACCTTGTTCCCTTGGTGGTCAGAGATCTGGGGAGTTCCACCTTCTTTGATCGTGGACAAGAGCTCATAAGCTTTTTGGAAATCCACTCCACATGGCTCTTGTTCGTAAAAATATTTGAGCCCCAGCCTTCGGTTGGCTTCTTTGGTCTTGGACTTTGCTGCGACATCATATACTTCTTTTGGTAGAAGTTGTAGTTCTAACTAATATCCTTCTTCGCTTTTAAATCTACCTGTGAACATTGTGGTGTTGTTCTCTTCCAACTGTTCTCTTGACAGATAGGTCACTTTGGTAGTTTTGACTGAACTGGGGTCCAGTTGATATGGTGGTAGCTCTTGCAGCTTCTCCTTTTGTGAGAGCTTCTTTTTGGCCTTCTCTGCAGCTTGCATGGCTCCTATTAAGTGAGTAGAGTGTCAAAGTTAGCAAATTTGGCAGATTCTTCTCTGAATTGTCCTTCAGTCTGAAATGCTGACAAATTGAGTCCAATTTGCTTCAAATCAATTTTTGAACATACATAGATGCATAAAAACATGTAAAGATCAAAATTATGAAGTCAAAACGAAAAAATTGCAACAAAAGTAAATAATTGCGATTATTTACAGTGGATTAATTTTTTCAACTTTTTGCAAACTTGACATTATAGGCTTGAAGTATATTCCAATTAGATAATCTGAGTGAAATATGGGATCATTTGGGTGCACAGGATGAGAGTGGTGCCAGATTTAGGCTTTAGCAAAGAAATTTTGAGGTTTTGAGCTCCAAATTTGTTCAAACTTGGTTAGTGGGCTTAGAACATCATGTACTTTTGTCCCATGATGACAATGTTGCAAATTCACCCCATTTTGGCCAAAAATTTAATAATCACGATTATTAACTTTTTCATCAAAATGAACATTTTTTGGTACAACTTGGTTCTAAGCATGGTGTAGACCCTATGTATGTGATATGAGGTGATTTGGATCAAAAAATGTGGCTCATAACTCAGAATTTGGCTTGCAAGGATTTCTTTGCGTTTTTTGGCAATTTTCCAAGTTGTAATTTATCATTTTGGCTCAAACTTGAAATTTGGCATGTAATAGGTGTGTGCAGGTGATAGGTGAGGTGATGATACAATTTTCAAGACAAAATATTGCAAAAGTAAATAATCGCGATTATTTACAATAGTCAACATTTTCTTGGAAAACTTGGAAATTTTGACCTAAACACATTCTATACACCTAAAACAAGTCATAAATTGAATCTGGTAAAATTTGGTCTTGCCGGCATCACTTCGTGCTTTGTTGACACTGAAATCACCGATTTTTGTGACTACATGGGCTGTAGAGTTGGTTAGTCACTTTTGAGGCTATGGACTTGTCCGCAACATAGTCATGAAGCAACTCATCCAATTTTGGCCCATTTGGAGTCAATTTCACCTCTATGTCAAATTTGACGCTTTGTAGCCTCTGAGACGTTTTCTGCTTTTCGAGGGCTTGACTTGACTCATATGTAAGCTGTCTGTGGAGTCAGAATGCAATTCTAGCATCTGCTAAAAACCTAGCTTTTCTACTTGGGATCCCCTCAACCTTGCTGGATGGTCAACTGTTGCTATAGAAGTGTTCTATTATGTTGGGGCATGCTACAGTTCAAATCTCATCCGATTTGGTTGAGCTGACAGGCGCTATGGTCGATTTTTGGTTGTAGGTCTTCGTGCACTGCTCAGATTCTAGGGTTTTTTCTAGGGGTTTAGACTAGCTACCGGCCGTACAAAATGGATCATTGATAAGTATAGAACTTACTCCTCATGTCTTGTGTGAGACGGTGCTGAAAACAGGTGACTGAGGACTTCGAAAAATACGCGCGAAGAGGTCGAAAGGCTCTCTCTCCAAAGGCAACAAGTGGAAATGAGGTGATTTTAGCGTACCTTGGGTATCTATACCCGGACTTCCCGAACCATTTTTCCCCAAATTCCCCTATTAGTCCTACTAGGCCGTAAAATCTATGTTTGACTATAAAATTTCCCCAATCGGATCCCTGTAGCTCATTCTGCAAGAATTCTACAAAAGTAGGTATGGCCGCTTAAATTAGGCTTCCCGCTTCCATCTGCCGATATGATTAAAAAAAAATTATGCTTGTCCGCCTTGTCTTTCTGATCACCACCGTGTCTTTCGTTTTTCCATCCAAGCTCCTTTGCTATTTATTATTACTTTTTGACTTGTTTATTGAAATCCAATAGTAAAAATCCAATAATTAAGAAGATCCATTGAAAAACACAACTTTATTGTTTTTTGTTGGATTTCTCTATTTTTAAGTCTCAATATCAAGAAAAATGATGAAAGATAACCGAAAAGGGCTATTTTTTGCTGATTTTTTGATATTATATACACTATTTACACTCATCGGGGAGATATTATCATTAAATTTTTCCCTTTTGATGAATCATAAGGGCATTATTAGGTAATTTTGCAAAAAATTACACGTTAACATCAAACTTTTTCCTCCCTCTTCAAACATTGCCCTTAATTACTTAGTCTCTTCCACCCCTCCTAGATGGCGTACTTTGGGACGATTGTGTGCATGGGTTGGACAATCATGTCTTTGCATAGCCTGGGTTAGCTCTACCATGCTTTGAAGATCAATGCAGTTCAAACCATTATGTTGTGCAAGAGTTGGGTCTTGAGTAATTAATTAAAGGGTTTCTGATGTCGAGGCTTTCTCTTGCTGAGCAAATCTTGTAGTTTGTGCACTCTTTGCTTGATTGTACCATCAAGATGCTTTAGCATGCTGATTGCCTGAGTTGTTGGTATCACTTTTGACTGTTGTCGAGCTTTTACTCGCCATTGATACCTTGGTTTGCTTGGTGTAGAATGGTGTGGTTGAGTGTTTTGAGGCTTAACTCTCCATTGCATGATCGATTTTGCAGTTTGCGGAGAAGATAAGTGCTCTTTTTTCTTCCAAATCCATTTCATGTTAGGTTCCTTGCTTGGAGATGCTCGTCTCTGTGTTTTGATCTTTGGAACCATCTTTGGTATTGTTGATGATGTTTTGGGTACCTAGATTTGAATCGGCTTGTCCGTAAGCTGTGCTTTTGGTACCCAAATTTGCCTGACTCCTTGCATGCTACTTGTAGCATTTTCTTGTTGATAGGATGGAGAAGATTGATTGCTTCGTGGTTTGCTCTGTGTTGGGGTATAAAGCCCAATGTGGTCACCCAGGTAAGTGGGCGGGCCGCCAGGTATGTACACATATTCTTTTGTAAAAACCTAATAAGAACTCACTATGCTCTACACATTACAGTAGAGAGAGTTCACCATATCGTCGTGCTCTTCTTCTCACACTCTCTCTCGCGTCGCACTTCCGCTCGTACTCCTTCAACTGGTATCAGAGCTCAGATCGAGGCTCGGGGCAGCACTGCAGGAGGCTAGAGTCACCAACTCATATTGGAGTGAAATTCGACAGGCGAAGACACGGCCCCAAATCTCGTGGGAGTGTCCGAAGGGCTTGGTGTTGTCAGAATTTCATTCTGAGGTCATCTCGGCCACCGTTCGGCTTCGACAAAGGTCTGCGCAGGCCATTTTTGACTACGTGGTCTCGACGGGTGCAAATCCGACTCTGCAAATTTGGGGTTTTCGGCCTACGACTGCAGGTGCTGAGGATATCGACACTCCCAGAGTGTTGATTAGTGGTTGTCTACACATCGAAGGATGGCTCACAGTTCTTGGAGACGTGTCACATACGACACGGGCGTATCTACACACAGACTGTAGGCGACATCCACTAGTTCATCAGGTAGCTTGTGTTTGTTGCTTGATATTCCAGATTTCATCCTGACATTGCACATACTTCCACATGGGATGTATTGTCAGAGATGATGTATGTTTGTTGAGGGTTTGCTGGCTGTGAGTCACGCAGCAAACAACCGCCGCAATGGTTACAGCATACAGTGGGAAATTTGTGGATGTATGACTTTGTGGGAAGTCTATGTACTGTCAAATTTACTGCAGCCTTTGTTGAGGGTTGAGTGAGGTTTTATTGAGTTGGGGGATTCTCGAATGTTGAGATCCTTTCCGTGATACAAGTCTTGGAGCAATCCCTCGAGCACCCTTAGATAGGCAGCTAGGATGTATTGACTGTGAGTTAGACAGTTGGGATTGCATCTTTGCTTTACTGCCGTTGAGGCATTGTCGCAGTCTATGCTTATAGGACAGTGAGAGACAGTACAGGTGCGGGACAGGTTTACCCGCAGCTTACAGTGTCAGAGAGACAGTGTTTTTTGAGCTGTTTTTTGGTCTGCTTTTAGTACACCAGAACCATTTTACAAAGGAGACTCTGCCAAAATTTTTGCAGAATCTGAAGCTTTCTTGGTTCATTTGACAGGTTGATATTGGTTCAGAGGTCAATTTACAGGGGAAACTCTGCCGAATTTTAACCAGAAAAGTAAACTACTGTGAAGCGTAGCTATGGCTGGATCACAGGACACTGCTCTTTACAATATCAAGAAGCTGGATGGAACCAATTTCCCATTGTGGAAGAAGCAGATTTGGCACGTGTTGGTACAAAAGAAGCAGATAAAACCTATAAAGCTCAAGGGGATAAAACCAGAAGATATGGACGAAGATGAATGGAGCGAAATGGATGAATTGGCACTTTCTACCATTATGCTGACTTTGGCAGAAAGCGTTTACTTCAATGTAGCAGACGAGATGTCAGCTTATCAAGCATGGTTAAAGCTGAGTGATCTTTATGAGAAGCAGAGTGCAGCTTCACAGGTATACTGGCTTAAGAAGCTTGTTGACTTGAAGATGAAAGAAGGGACACCTATGTCCAATCATCTGAATGAATTCAACACAATCTATAGTCAGTTGTCAGCTCAAGGTGTCAAGTTTGATGAACCTGTTAGAGCTATGTTCCTGTTGATCACATTGCCGGAAAGTTGGGACACTTTTCGCACAGCTTTGAGTAATTCTGCACCTCCAGATGGTTTGAACATAGCAAGTGTAGAAGGAAGTCTGCTTACTGAAGAAACCAATAGAAAGACAATGGACAAAGGCAAAGGAACTGCCTTAGTTGTCAGGGGAAGGACCAAAGAAAAGTACAAAGGTGGAAAGAGGAATCAGTCTCGTAGCAAGTCCCGCAGTGCTAAAGGCAAGAGTGACATAGAATGCTACCATTGTGGCAAGAAGGGTCACATGAAAAGAGACTGCAGAGAATGAAAAGCAAAAAAAGGCAAAGAGAAAGCTGAAGACCATGGTGAGAAGAGCAAGTCCTCAGTGAAGATTCAAGAAATAAATGTGACAAACACTGTTGCAGAGGATGACAGTCTAGTGTCAGGAGACATCTACTTCTTGAAGAATACAATGGACTCAGCTCTTCTTACAACATCTGATGGAAATGCACTGAGTGACTGGATTAAAGACTCAGGGGCATCACTTCATGTGTCTCCAAACAAGGAGTGGTTTACTTCTTATGTGACCACTAAAGATCATGTTCGGCTAGGCAATGGGCAGACATGTGAGATCTTAGGTGTTGGAGATGTTCAATTGAAGTTTCAGAATGGCTCTTCTTTCACGCTGAAGAATGTGAGACATGTTCCCGCAATTACAAAGAGCTTGATCAGCACAGGTTTACTTGATGATGCTGGCTACGTCACCACTTTTGGACAGAACATGTGGAAGATATCCAAGGGTTCTATGATAGTAGCACATGGAGTAAAGTCTGGAGGACTTTACATGATTTATGTATCAAATGTCTCTAAAAATGTAATCAATGTAACCGAGCAGCCGAACGTTTCTTTGTGGCATAGCCGGTTAGGACATATGTCCAAGAAGGGAATGAAAATCTTGTCTCGTTCTGGTTATTTGCCTGTCTTTTCATTTAATGATTTTGAATTCTGTGAACATTGTCTGTATGGTAAGCAAACACAGCAGCCACATAAGCATAGAAGCAGTAGAAGAGATACACAGTTGGCACTTGTTCATAGTGATTTGTGTGGACCTATGCCTAACCTATCTCTAGGGGGAGCTTCTTACTTTATGACATTTATAGATGATTACTCGAGGAAAGTATGGGTTTACTTTCTCAAGCACAAGGATGAAGCGTTTAGTGTTTTCAAAACGTTTGTGACACTTGTGGAGAATCAGAGTGGCAAGAAGCTTAAATGCTTACGCACTGACAATGGTGGAGAGTATGTTTCAAAGGCCTTTCAGGACTTTTGTGAGTCAAAAGGTATAAAACGTGAACTTACTGCTCCTTACAATCCTCCTCAAAATGGTGTTGCTGAGAGGATGAATAGGACCATACAAGAGAAGGTCAGAAGTATGTTGTCTAATGCACAGCTGCCAAATGGGTTTTGGGCTGAAGCTGTATCAACAGCTGTTCATCTTGTAAATAGATCTCCTAGCAAGGTTTTGCAGAAGGATTCAGTGCCAGAGATGGTATGGTCAGGCAAAATGCCCTCATACAAGCATCTCAGAGTCTTTGGCTGTGAGGTATATACTCACGTTCCAAAGGAATTTAGGAACAAACTTGAGCCAAAGAGTAGAAAGTGCATCTTTCTAGGCTATGGTAATTCTGGTGAGATGGGGTAAAGACTTTGGGATCCCGAATCCAGAAAGGTTGTCCGCAGCAATGATGTTCACTTTAATGAATCCAAATATCATTCTAAACCAGAGAGGGTTGAGGAGATTCGAAGAGTTGTCTTCCAAGAAGATGGACCTGCACGTGCAAGACAAAATGTCAGGGCTCAAGAGGAGCAAGGACAAGATAGAGTGGAACCACAGGTTGTGGCTAAGCCTGAGCCACCTATTGTGCGTAGATCTGGACGTGTCACGCAACCTCCTGATAGGTTTGTTCCATCTATGAACTATGTCATGTTGACTGATTGCAATGAGCCTTCATGTTACAAGGAAGCAGTGCAAATGAAGGACTCTGTGAATTGGCAATTGGCCATGCAGTCAGAGATGACAGCTTTGCATAAAAACAAGACATGGAAGCTAGTTAAATTACCACAGGGCAAAAAGGCTCTACCTTGTAAATGGGTTTACAGGTATAAGATCACCGCTCATGATAGTCATCCAAAGTACAAAGCAAGGCTTGTTGCCAAGGGCTTTAAGCAAGAACAAGGCATTGACTTTGATGAAATCTTCTCTCCGGTGGTCAAGATGACTACATTGAGATGCTTTCTTGCATTGGTTGCCATATTAGATTTGGTGTTGCACCAAATGGATGTCAAGACAGTGTTCTTGCATGGTGATTTAGATGTGGAAATTTACATGCAGCAGCCAGAAGGGTTTGTTGAGAAAGGCGAGGAAGATTGGGTATGCCAGTTGTTAAAGAGTCTTTATGGCTTAAAACAATCACCGAGGGCATGGTACCATAAATTCCACAAGTTTATGCTTTCTCAAGGCTACAAACGTAGTGAGTTCGATCACTGTTTATATACAAAGAAGGCTAAGGATGGTAGTTGGCTGATCCTTATTTTGTATGTGGATGACATGTTGATTGCTAGCAAGCACTTGGAAGAAATTTCAGCTTTGAAGTCAAAGATGGAAAAATCGTTTGACATGAAAGACATGGGTGAGGCAAGTTATATACTTGGTATGCGCATTGAGAGAGACAGATCAAAGAAGTTGATTTAGTTATCTCAAACAGAGTATATTGACAAGGTTTTGCAACGTTTCAATATGGAGAAGGGAAAGGCACTGAGTGTTCCATTGCCACCATATGTGAAACTTAGCAAACAAGATTGTCCTGTGTCTAAGGAAGAACAGGCTGAAATGGATAAGATTCCATATGTGTCTGCAGTGGGTAGTTTGATGTATGCAATGATTGCTACTCGCCCAGACATTGCATTTGCAGTGGGAGTAGTAAGTCGATACATGTCAAACCCAGGCAAGAAACATTGGGAGGCAGTGAAAGGAATATTGAGATACCTGAAAGCTACAAAGAGTATGTGTATATGCTATGGGAGTCAGGAGCTAAGTGTAAAGGGTTTTACAGACTCAGATTATGCAGGTGACTTAGACAACCGAAGGTCTACGTCAGGGTATGTCTTTACATTGGCTGGTGGAGCAGTATCATGGCGTTCTAGATTACAAGATTGTGTTACTCAGTCTACTACAGAGGCTGAATATGTTGCGGCATCAGAGGCATGCAAAGAATCAATTTGGCTTAATCGACTAGTAATAGATTTGGGAATCAAAGAAGAGATGCCTATGTTATATTGTGATAGTCAAAGTGCTATACAATTGGCTCGCAATCCAGTTTATCACTCAAAGACAAAGCATGTGGATGTGAAGTATCATTTCATCAAGGAAATGCTCGAGGATAAGCAACTTCAGCTTGTCAAAGTTCACACCACAGAAAATCCTGTTGATCTACTTACAAAAGGACTTCCCTCAGAGAGCTTTGCGCATTTTCGCAAGCAGTTAGGTGTAGGGTAGTACATCACTTCTCTACATCTCTTGTGTATTAGCTTGTATAGTACCTTCTCTCACACTTAAAGTACCACATTGGACTTTAAGTGGGAGGTTGTTGGGGTATAAAGCCCAATGTGGTCGCCCAGGTAAGTGGGCGGGCCGCCAGGTATGTACACATATTCTTTTGTAAAAACCTAATAAGAACTCACTATGCTCTACACATTACAATAGAGAGAGTTCACCATATCGTCGTGCTCTTCTTCTCGCACTCTCTCTCGCATCGCACTTCCGCTCGTACTCCTTCACTCTGCTGATTGCTTCCTTTCTATTCCGCCTTGCTTGGTGCAATTGGAACAATGAGTTGCCCACATTTAGGTGATAGCTTGAGCTGATTCGTATCCCAATCTGGTACTGCCTTGTATGTTCGCATCCAGGGAATTCCAAGAATCATTGTCTCATTCATGTGTTCATCTGGTAAGCATACAAACTGATGAGGACATGAACATCCATGTATTATCACATTCGAGTTGACTACTCCCAATGTTGGTGTTGGGTTCTTGTTGCATCCTTTGATAGTCATTATTCCTGCCGCTGTCAGAGACTAACTTGTTGCTTTCTTGTATGTGGAATAACTGACTGCATTTACTCGAGCTCTTGTGTTGAGCAAAGCATTGATGCTATGGTTGTTGAGATGTACTTTGATGTGAGGGTCCATTCCATCTAACCATTCATCATCTGTTGACACTGCATCTTCCTGTAATTCCCATTGTCGGTTATCTATTTCCAGTGTGTTGATGGGGTTAGGTATTTGTTATTCTTAAGAGAAGCTTTCTTTTTAAGTACTCAAAGCCGAGCTTCCTCGTGGGATTCATCAATAATCTGCTATCGTTTTATCTTTCTTTGCTTGGCTGCATGCATTCTTTCCAGCAATTCATTGGTTAGTGGCAAATTGTACTTCTTTAAACGACATCCACTAATCCAATTAGCCATTGGTTCACCATCTAGGGTGGACAACTTAACTGCTCCACTTGAAGATACATCTTCAATGATAAACTCTCCGTTTTCCTTTTTCTTAAACTTGGGAATGTGTTGCTTAAGGGAATAGACTAAAACTAAGTCCCCTTTTTTGAAGATTTTTGTAATTAAATGGAAATCAAAAAATTGTTTTTGTTTCCGCTTTTGTGCATAGATGTGAGCTACAACAGTTAGCTTTTGCTCACCTAGCTTTTCTAAATCTTCAAGTCTTTCTGACAATTCATGTCCACTCCACTCAAGATCCTTAGCTACCCTTAGTGTCAGCAATAGAAACTCTATTGGCAATATGGCATCAAGAACATAAACAAGGTTAAAGGGTGTAGCATTTAAAGTTGTTTTGAATGAAACTTGATAAGTCCATAGAGCTGCATGGAGATTCATTTCTTAGTCTATCCTTCCTGAACTAACCACTTTAGTCAATACCGAGCTAAGAATTTTATTCGTATGCTCAGCTTATCCGTTTTCTTGTGGGTGATAGGGAGCTGATTTGTTATGGATGACCATAAATTCATTAAGTAGATACTTGATTACCTCATTGAGGACATGAGTTCCCCTATCACTAACAATTCTATTGGCGGTTCATATCTTGTGAACACATACTCATATAAGAATGCGGCAGTGATTCTGGCATCATTCTTTTGAGTTGCTTTAGCCTCGGTCCACTTGGTCAAATAGTCCGTAGATGCAATGATATATTGAGCTTGGGTTCTATAAGGGTGGTTGTATTGGACCAACAAAGTCTATACCCCATTTTGCAAAAACTCTAGTCTCCCATCATTGGTCTTAAGGGCATCCTATCTACCCTTGTTGGCATTTTTGCTCGTTGACAAGCATCACACCTTCGAACATACTCTTTGGCATCTACAAAAAGTGTTGGCCACCATATGCCTGCCATTAAGATTTCTCTTGTGGTGTTCTCACTAGAAAAGTGACCTCTAGCTAATCCTACATGTGCTTGTTCTATAATTGGAATATATTCGTCTTCATTTGCACAAAGACGCAAATATTGATCCTTACATCTCCGATACAATTGTTTTCCAATAAGAGCATAGTCTCTTGCCTCATTTCCAATTGCTCTTTGACGGCGTTTACTCAGATCCTCAGGAAATGTTTGGCTTAATAAGTAAGTAACTAGATAGTTAGTCCCCTTAGGGACAGGTGACATTTGGAACAATGTTACATGAGGTATGGGTGTCTTTTTTTTACATTGAGGACAATCCTTAACAAAAGAGAGAACATCACTCCTCATAGTTGGCCAAAATACTCCAAGTCTCAAGATCCTTTACATAGTTTGATCTTCCGCAAAGCGAAGTCCTACTATGGTAATATGTTCTTGACTTAGGTATTGGGTTTTCTCTTCAGGATTAATGCATAAGAGCAATATTCCATCTCAGTTTCTTTTGTATAGCCTACCAGCTAGTAATTGATACATAGCCGATTGCTCAATTAATCTGATTGTAATAGGAAGTGGTATTTGTGAATCCACTTAAGCTATGGTCATCAATGATACCATATTTTTTTACCATTGAGGTATCATTTTCACGGAGAACAGATATGCATCTAGTAGATCATCGTCTACTCCTTTAGGTGGTTCCCCTAAAACAATCCTAGACAAATGATCTGCTCTTTGATGAGTAGTGCCCTTTTACACAACTACAGTGAAATCAAATTCTAGAAGAATGATGAATCATCTCACTATTCTTCCTGTGTTGCATGGCTTGTTGACCAAGTACAATAAGGCTTGGTGGTCCACAAAGAACACAAATTTGTTTACTAATAGATAATGTCTATAATTTTTTACGGCATAGATCATTCATAATCCTTTCCTTTCTGTGGTGGTATAATTCTTTTCCGCCATGTTCAACTGTCGGCTAGCATAAGAAATAGGAAAATCAATTTTCCTGTCTCCTAGTTGAGCTAGTATACACTCTATGGCAAAATTGGAAGCATCTACATGTATGTGGAATATCTTATTCCAATCTGGTGCTTTCAATATTGGAGTTGAAATGAGAGCTTGTTTGAGCTTCATGAAGGATTCTTCACATGCCTCAGTCCACTCAAAGTGTGTATTCAAGCTATACATGGGTTTTGCAATTATAGCGTACATGTAAATGAACCGTTTGTAATATCCACAATGTCCCATGAAGGATTGAACCCCCTTGATTGTTGTTGGTCTAGGCAAATCAGCAATAACATGAATTTTATCCATGTCAGTAGCTATGCCATTTTTAGACACTATATGTCCAAGAATTTTTCCATGTATACCCATGAATGTGCACTTTTCAGGATTTAAGCAAATCCTATAAAGTCTACATTTTTTGAATACCTTTTTGAGGTGTTCAAAATGATCAGGCCGGATTGATGAATGTACACATAGATCATCCATATATACTTCTAAGAATTTCTTGAGATATTCTTTAAAAGCATGGCTCATCAATCTTTAAAAGGTGGCAAGAGCATTAGTTAACCCCAAAAGGCATAACCCGATAGGCAAAAATACCCCATTCCGTTGCAAAAGCAGTTTTATGCTGATCTTTTGGGTCAACCAAAAGTTGATTGTATCCCAAAAAGCCATCTAAGAAGCTGTAAGCTTCTTTTCTTGCAACTCGTTCTAAAACATGCTCAGTGATTGGAAGAGGAAATTTGTCTCTAATGGTAGATGCATTCACTTTCTTGAGGTTGACACGCACTCGTAACTTTCCATTCTTCTTGGGTACTACCACAATTGGAGACACCCAATCTGTGTGTTTAATTTCATAAATGATTCAGCTTCCTTTAGTTTTTCAATCTCTTCTTTGATCTTTCTGGAAAATGTTTCATTATATGTGTATGGCCTTTGTCTACTTGGTTTTGCATCATCTCTCATGGGTATAGTATGTTTGACAGATTTCTAGATCAACACCCTTGAGATCCTTATAAGACCAAGTAAAGATATCTCGGTATTCTTTCAATAAGCTTAGCAGAAGCTCTTCTTCTTCTTCTTCTTCTTCTGGTAGGTCATTTGCAATGTAGGTAGGCATAGGCTCTTCTCCTGGTTCAGCCAAATCTATCTTTTTTTGCGTTTTCCGGTCCTTCATAGGACTCGCCCTGTTTTTGTAGTTCCCTAACAGGTTGTTTGACTATGATTTTTTTATCTTGGATGTTGGAATTATAGTTGCAGAGAAACACACACAGCTCAAGGCACACAATAGAGAGTGTGTTACTTAGTGTGCGATGGAAAGATAGATAGCCCTAGAGTGATGGGCGTATATACAATGGACGGGGGGAAAAACCTCCTAAAGAGGGAAAAAATGCCCCGGCGGTCCTAGTATGTTCACACACATCACTACTCTATATGGTAACAAATCCCCCCTGAGTGATGCAGTGAACGAGAGCTGGCACATGAGTAAAGGGAAGTGCCATGCCCTACGGACATGATCAGTCCACAAAGGGGAGTAAACCCAAAGCTTTGCGGAAAGCTTCAAGCTTCTCACGAGATAATGCCTTTGTTAAAAGATCTGCAAGGTTGTCTTGTGTTGGCACATAAGCCAAGCTCATCTCTCCTCCTGAGAGCCTCTCCCTGACATAGTGGTAATGCACCTGAATGTGCTTTGTGCGAGCATGAAAAACTGGGTTCCTCGCAATTGCCAATGCGCTCTGATTGTCAGTGTAGATAGTGTTGGCAGTGTCCTGTCCAACACCCAAATCAGATATAAGGCATCTCAGCCATACACACTCAACCGTAGTTGTGAAGACTGCCCTGTACTCAGCCTCACAACTCGAAGTGACCACAGTAGGTTGCTTCTTGCTCAACCATGATATACATGAACTGCCAAGCATGAAACAAAAACCACTTGTGGACACTCGTGTGTCAAAACAACGAGCAAAATCTGAGTCTGAAAAAGCATGTAAATCTGACGACAATGATCCCCCCTTGGGATAAAACAAGCCAAGATGTAAAGTTCCACTAAGGTAGCGGAAAATCCTCTTGACAGCCTGCCAATGCTTAGACCTTGGTCTATGCATAAATCTGTTGACTTGTGAGACTGCAAATTGAATATATGGCCTCGTGTTGCATACATAAATGAGGCAGCCAACAGCAGTTTGGTAAAGAGTGACATCAGCAGGATCACCAGCATCGTGTAGACTCAACTTCAAACCCGTTTCCATGGGAGTGGCAATAGGTTTGCAATCCTCAAGTCCAAACTTACATAGCAATGTCTCTATGTAACTTTTTTGACACAAGGCAATACCACCATCACATTGCTTAAATTGTATACCCAAATAATGATGCAACAGCCCCAAATCGTTCATCTTAAAAGTAGAATTCAAATCAGCCTTAAATTCAGCAATATGTCTCTCATTTGGTCCAGTGATTAGCAAATCATCAACATAAAGAACCACAATGAGAAGTACATCACCCTCATGCTTTACATACAATGTGCTTTCTGTTAGACTGTTACGAAAGCCTCATTTAACCAAATGAGTGTCAGCTTTCTCATACCAAGCACGAGGAGATTGCTTCAACCCATACAAAGCCTTCTTACATTTGCACACTTTGTCCTCTTGTCCTTTTATGACAAAACCGCGAGGCTGTGTTACATAAACTTCCTCAAATATGTCACCATTCAAGAAAGCAGTAACAATGTCTGATTGATGTACATCCCAACCAAAATGAGCTGCCAATGCACATAGAAAACGGATAGTAGTCATACGACAAGTGGGAGCAAAAGTCTCTTCATAATCTATGTCTTTTTGTTGTGCATAACCCTTTGCAACAAGTCAAGCCTTTACGCAGCAGCAATTTTAGCAGCAAAGCAATTTTAGCCTCATTGCAGGTTGCATAAAGACCTGCTAGAATATCCCAAGCTTGTTTTGCAGATTTTGTTGAACGGATGTGAGGAACAATGGTGCGCTTCACAGACAATGCAATCAATGCATGAGCCTCCGCATCCTTAACATCCCAACAAGCTCACAGACAACGCAATCAATGCATGAGCCTCCGCATCCTTAACATCCCAACAAGCTTGTTCTGCCATAGTCAAAACAACTCTAACAGCAGCAAGACCTGCAACATCCTCAACATCGCCTACATCCTCAGAACCAGGACGTACATCAATGCCCTGCACAATGTTCCAGACGCCCTTTGACACAAGAACATGTTGCATCATATAAGCCCACATAGGGTAATTGTCCCCATCCAACCTGTCCTCAGCAGCAAACATCTTGAACACATCTGTGTTGTTGTTGTCAGCCATGGTAAATGATTCACCTGATGTGAAAACTGCCCGAAAATAGGAGAAACGGAGCGGGACAACACGTGCTATATAGCACAAACCATAGAAGACTGTAAGGCACTTGTTACGCAGAAAACGGCACTGACAGAAACTCTGCACAAAATGACGAAATAGGCTGTGCAGTACTACCTCTAGTGGAAACGAAGACCGAAATGAGCCCAAATCAAAAATCTTAGCAGACCAAGCTCTACGAGCTAACCCAAAATATTTTTCGACCTGCAAACACTCGCCAAAGCTCACTGAAATCGGAGAAAGTGAGCAGGCGTGTGCTGGAGTAGCTGGCAACTAAGCCCTGGAGGACGCAACCTGCTCTGATACCAATTGTTGGAATTAGGGTTACAGAGAAACGCACACAGCTTGGAGAAGATGAAGGAAGCTCAAGGCTAACAATAGAGAGTGTGTTACTTAGTGTGCGATGGAAAGATAGATAGCCCTAGAGTGATGGGCGTATATACAATGCACAGGGGAAAAAACCTCCTAAAGAGGGAAAAAATGCCCCGACGGTCCTAGTGTGTTCACACACATCACTACCACATGTATATGGTAACATTGGATAGTATATTTCTTGTAATGGGATGGAACACTCATTACATCTTTACCATCCTCTTTCGTGGTTTCCATTTTAGTCGTATATATCTCCTTTAGAGCTTTTTTCAACTCTTAATAATTCTTTTTTCGTTCGACTCTCGTCATGGTTGACTGCTTGTCTTGTTCTTTTCGCTTTGCTTGAGTATCCTTCCTCGTTTTTCTTGATGTTTTCGACCTTTTTGGATTTTCATTTAACACTAGGTTGGTAACAGGACAGATTTATGTCCTAGGACACTTTTATGTCCTGTTAACTCTCAATTTTGCCCGAATTAATTCTAAAAATATAAATAGGACTAGTACATGGGACCAATCCTCAAATTTCTCAAAAAACTTGAAAAAAAATTTGAATTAATTTCAAAACGGTTGCATGCCAGCAAGGCTGGGTAATTAACTCAATGAATAATTCAATTGATGGATTTTATGACAATTGGCCAATTGTCCATGGCATGTCGTCCAGGAAAAATGCTTCCATGCATGTGCCTAGGCTCTAAATTGGGGGCGGATCATGACCATAGGTTGAAGAGGGGATCCAAGGGTTGAGGGTGAAAGCCCCAAACCCCAAAATTGAGTGAGCCCTTGAGCGGGGTCTGGCAAAACTTGATTTTGCCCCTCTTGGAGCTGCCGAATTTTGGAGCGTAGATGGCGTCAAATCAGAGGCGTTATGCTGCAGAGGAAGTTGGTTGCAGACGCGTTGGATGCTACCCAAAGTTTTTGCAAGCCCAAGAAGGTGCACTCTTGCAGGTCCCGGTAGCTTGGTTTGGGGCATCATGGGTTGAGCAAGAATTTGGAGAAAAGCATACAGAGGTCTTCTTTTTTGGTGTCCTGCAAAAATACTGAGTTAAAAAGCAGAAGCTCTCTTGCCGATTTGAGGGGGATTCAAAGGATTATTCATCTTCATGGGATGATGTTGCAGAATTTGTTGTGCGGAGCTCTCAACGGGTGCATTCTCCTCAAAGAAATTGTGAGGCAAGACAAGAATCTACACCTCCACCTTCTTCATTTGGAATTGGTGAATCAAGTCATGCACCTATGCTATCAAAACATAATTTGGGGGCTGCAAATTATTTTGATGCAATTCTTGTTGGGGGGGAAGAGAACATAACGCATGTTGAAGAAGAGGTTGAAGAGACTCCACTTGACCCAACCCCACTTGGTAGGCGTCCTGGAAGACCACCTAAATCACGTAATCGGGGTAGACCAAAAGCATCATGCATGCCTGCAAATGCATGATGCATGCCTGCAAATGACACACCCGAAAATGTATCACCCAAATATAGTAAATATGCATGTGGTGGCCGACCTAGAAAATATAAGCCTTCTCATGCAGGGGGCAGACCTGGCCCTTCAAGCAGCCCATTTGATGTTTCTAATGATGATGAAAGTGATGATGAGCATGCATCAGAAGGTGAGGGGGTTGAATGTGGTGACAATGAAGTATTGGAAGCGGAGGGTCCTGTACTTGATGACTCTCGTGATGGAGATGCACATTTTGTTGATGTGATTCCTCCACAGTGGAAGAGTGGTGATGAATTAGAGCAAGAGCCACATGATACATTTCGGGCTCTTCCACCTTTTAATGGTGTCAAGGGACCAAACTTGGGACATATGCCACATGAATTTTGTGAGTTTCATTTGTTTTTGATGCTCTTTCCACTTGACCTTGTTGATCATGTTATTAGTGAGACTAATGCATATGCCGAGAAAGAGAGGCAAAGGTGTGGCCAGTTGCATGACTCCATGCGAAGATGGGCTCCAATAGATCAGCATTCTTTCCTACGCTTCATGGGTGTAGCTTTGGGCATGGCACTACACTACATGCCATCAAAGCAACATTATTGGAAAGATGAGGTAAGAGGCTCCCTTCTATTTCCTAATTTTGGTGAAAAGATGAGTCAAACTACATTCCAGCAAATCAAAAGGTTTTTGCATTTACGGGACAATGCACAAAGACCACCTCGGGAACTAGAGAGCACAGGTTATGGCAATTGCTTGAGCTAGAGAAGAGGTTGAATTACACTTTTCAAAAGCATTATAATTTAGGTCAATGTGTGACTGTGGATGAATGCATAATTCCTTCTAAGTGTAAATTGAATCCACGTAGGGTTTACAATCCCAAAAAGCCTCATAAATTTGGTTGGAATCTATGTGACTCCGCCACAGGGTATAATTTTGCATTTCAAATTTATGACAAGATGCCATGTACTGAATTGTCTTTTTATGTTGTTGCAAATTTGGTGAAGACATTGCCAAGAAAAGGGCACCATGTATTCTTTGATAGGTACTTCACATCTGTGAAGCTTTTGGAGCACCTAAGAAGTGAAGGTCAAGGTGGCACCGGCACTTATGTATGTAACAGGAAGCACTTTCCTGCCACCCAAATGTTGCATTTGGGTAAGAGAGCACGGGGTGCTTGTCGGTTTGCTTATTGTAAGAAGCAAGTTCTTGTTGCTTGTTCTTGGATGGACAAAAAAGAGATTCTTTTTTCTTCTAATTGCTATGGTGTGCAAAAAGGTGAGGTGTTGCGTTTGGTTGGTAATAAGAGATTGCCTTCCCCATGTCCGGCACTTGCCGTGAAATATAATGCATGCAAGGCTGGTTGTGATGTCTTTGATAGCATGGTTCTTGGTAGTGGCTATAGCTTGCAAAGTACACTACATGGTTTTAAGTGGTGGCATGCAGGTTTTTGGGGTCTCATGGATTTTGTTTTTACAAATTGTTGGATTATATGGAAGGAAATGTATGGCAAAAAGGATGTGTGTAGATTTGACTTTATGCTCCATATGCATGAGCAGCTGGTGGACAATGCATTTCGGCCTTATGTGTGCAAGAGGCCAGTTGTTGAGGATGCATACAATGGTCACTTTCCTATCCGTTTGCATGATGTGGCCAGCAAGTACTGTGTCGTTTGTTCACCTAAGCGAAAGAAGCTTCTTTCGGAGCATAAGGAGGTTGATAGCTCAAAGCCTTCACGCACCATTTGGGGGTGTGGTAAGTGTCAAAAGGTTATGTGTGCTGACCCTTGCTTCAAGGAATTCCATGCAAGGGTTGTTATCAACTTTCTTTATGATGGGCGCTCAAGAGTCTCTAGATGACATCATCCACCCTTATGTAACTTCTTTGTATCACTCTCTCTTTATGTGTGGGTATTTTTTGCATACATGACTGGTTTTTGTGCTCATTGACTCCCTTTTTTGTTTGTTTGCAGGAAAGCTTTGCAGGTGGGAAGCTATTGGCTGGTTTTTGATGTAAAATGCTGATTTTTGCTGCAAAATGCTGTTGTGTTCAGAACAGATTTTGTGCTTATTGACTCCTTTTTTTGTTTGTTTGCAGGAAAGGGTTTGCAGGTTTCAAGCTATTGGCTGGTTTTTGCTGCAAAATCCTAGTTTTTTTTCATGGCTGGCTGTTGTTCATGGCTGGTGTTCGGCGATGGTTGGTTTTTGTTTATGGCTAGCTTCTTATCATGGCTGGGTTTTGTTAGGTATGTCTATTATGCAAAAGCCTTTTGTATTATCTTTCCTCTTGCTTGTATGGATGTATCATCATGGTCTTTTCCCACTTGCGATATGGTTATAGCATCATAAGCCTGCTCACCTTTGCGTCATGTTTATTGTATCCTACAGGCAGCGGCTTATACCTTCCTTTTGGTACCAGCGGATACACATGTAGTGGCTAAAGCAACTATTACATGGAAGATTGTGTTTTGATTGCAGTGGTAGCAGATAGTGATGATAGACATTTTGGCCAGTTTTAGTGCAACATGGATATTATGTATCACCTATATGAGGCATTTTGCCAAGTCTTTTGTGACTTGGAATTGTGCTTTGCATTGTTGTTTCTGCATCAGGCTCATGACATGCTTGGTTATGGAAGGGATTCTAAATTGTGCCAGACTTGGTGATTAGGTTTCTTCATGTCTTTGCCTCGTCAAGTGTGTTTCACCATGTATATCTTTGCATCAAGTTTGTGAGGTGCTTTATGCGTATGTATTGAGATGATAATTTATCTTGCCATGTATTTTGAACATGGAATTGCAACATGTGCTAAGCTATGGTTATTATGGCTTTAGTCGTCTTGGTGCATAGCCCTATCAACTTTATCTTTGTTGGTTTAATTCTTTCTATCTGATGTGACCTGTTGATAGGTGCATAGCCCTATCAACTTTATCTTTGTTGGTTTAATTCTTTCTATCTAATGCTTTTGTTTTGTGCTAGGCTTGATCATGGCTAAGTCTGCCCTTCATCTCTAGAGAAAATGATAGAAACTCAGTTCGCAGAGTTTCTTATGGGTGTATGCTCATGGGTGCGTGCGTGTGGGAGCATATGTTCATGCGTGGTTCTACACCCACTATTGGGCGCTGATGAAGTTAGTGGGGATGTCGTAGTATTTGTGGATATTATGCATGATGTAGCTGAACGGTTATATCGTCTTGTGGTTCACAACCATGAGCTTATAGCTGCACTTTTTTGTTATAGGTGAATTTGGTCTTTTCCTGGATTCATCTAGGTATATATTAGTCGTCTTGGTCTTTATCTTGCCTTGTATTTTTTTCGGCTTTTATGTTTTTGTTGAAACATGGAATTGGAACATGTGCCAAGTTATAGTTATTATGGCATTGTCGCATTGTTATGGCTAGGGCTATATTACAATGCACTGAATAGTTTTTTCCATTATGGCTACTGTTTTGGCCAATGTACATATGGTTCTTTCCCAAATGGTTGTATGCTATTGTTCATTAGGTCTATCTATCCTTGTGACTATGTTCATTGTAACTTATGCTGGTTGAAGAGTGGTATGTGCAAGTTTGTGGAAGTGTGGTGGTAATACCAACAGGTTATGCATGTTGAGATGGAAGTATTTGTTTTTGGTTATAAGTTGGGACCTTGACATGTTATCTTTGTGTTACTTTGCGGCTCTAATAAGAGATTGCTTTATCTTTGAGGAAGAAAATACTTTGTTCTATAATGTTTTTTAATTGCTATTGTGCATATTATTTACATACCATCTCTTTTTCATTGTGTATTATATATACCTTATCATTAGAGCTTGATACAAGCCTCCAAATTTTTTCCTCTGTAATATAACCTACTAGTATTACAGTGTTTTGTAGTTGGGAAATAGAATGTCGTGAATAATCTCCTTCTCATTATGAATGGAAAAGGCAAATAATTGGCTTCTTTGTGTCGGTGACATCTAGGAAAGAGTTATAGTTCTCATGAAGTGGATGGTATACTAAATTGAACTCTCATTTAGGTATTTGTAGCCCGACATGTGCGTACACCACAAACTGTCTAAAAACATGCTAATTTGGAGTAAAATGTAAACCATCTAGTAGAATTTTTGAGGTAGTGAGCACTCATTTATTTGAAAGCTATAATATTGTAGATCCCTAGAAAAATGTCACAATGGCTAGACCAATTTTTGTTTTAGAGTACCAAGCGATGTACTAATGAGATTCCTTGTTTTTTGTTGTTTGTTCAAATGCACTTACTTTGAGAGCTCGGTTCTCCCATTGGATTGTACATTTCACCATACTTAAATTTTTTCCAAAAGCACATGAGTCTTGTGAATGTGCAATGAAGGGTTTTGTGAATGGAGTCATCTTCTAGGAATTGTAAAGTTTTTCTTAAACCCTGCAAAGGACACTTTTATGTCCTGTTAGGTTACCAACCTAGTGTTAAAGGATATCTTCCAGTGATTTTGTCCTTGACACAATCATGTGCATCTATCTGCATCAAGAACTGTGTTCTAATGGAGACTGATGGCATAGGTCTAGCTTTCACGTTTCTAGTGTCTCTTTTTTGTCTATACCATTTTTGTCTTCTTGGTTTCTGGTTAGAAAATTCAAAAAACTTTTCCTCCCCTCCTTTCATGAGTAGCTTCAATCTCACATATTCTTTTTCTGACCCCGAGGTAGCTAAGTGTTCTTCTAACTCATCTGTTGCATCATAGTAGAGGCCTGAAAAGACTTGTTGAGATTTTATCAAGTCCTTGGTTTCATCATTTTCATCTTCAAGGTGGAGGGTTGAAATCATTTGTATGGTAATTATGTCATAGCCATCTTCATTACAAAATTGAGTAGGCATGGACATATTCACACATACATCCATTGTCGCTAAAATTGAGTTCACTCAAATGGCTCAAACAAATGCCCTGGAAAGGGTTCGGGTACATAAGCTTCATCAGTGCAATACCTTTCTAAGATACATTCTTCTCGTTTTAAGCTTTCATTTTTTGAAGCCTCACACATCCAAATAGGAGTGTCCTTGTTCAACCAAGATGGAAGCTTAGTTTCAGCCGACGAGACTGAATCGAACTCTTGTATGGGCGTTTTCATGACATCTCTATAAGTGTGATCTTTTAGATTAACCCTTGTTATTGATCCTATTTGCTTCAAGTTGTACAGATAATTATTTCTCCAATCTTGGATGAGTTGTACCTGTCGCATGAAAGGTCTTCCCAATATGATTTTGTAATTGAGTTTCTTCCCAAAGTCTACTATGGCAAAAATGTGTTGATATTCAATTCCACAGGAATTAACTATCACTTTTTCAAGCGGTCCTAAGGGTCTTTCAATGTGTCCATCAGATTGCGATTTCATTTGAGTTTGTCTAATGGCTGGCTGTCCCCAGGATTCCCATACTGCTTTCATGGCTATGGCTATGACTCCTCCACTATCCAGTATTGCCATGGTTTCAATGTCATTATATTTCAGTGGAAGGATTGTGTTTTCTTCTTCCCCTTCGTAGTATTCTCCAACTTTGTTCATTGGAACATATATGAATCTCTTTGTTGTCCATTTCAGGTTGCAATTTTTTCAAATTTTTCGATTAGCCCCGTTATTCCCACCTTCTCCAAGGTTTTTTGTAGATCATTCCATAGATATGGTTTGATTTTTAACAGTTCTTCTAAAGTAAGAGTGCATTGGATGGGTGTAGACATGATTGAATGAATGTTGTCTACTTCTAGGGTTTGTTCCACTCTTTTTACTTGAGTGGTCTTACACACTATGGATTCATCTTTGTTATCTCCCAAGTAAGAGGGTAATGTTTTCAAGGTCAATGGTTTAGACATTCCTGAAGCTTTAGATCCGCAATCCCCATACAAGGATTGTACATCCATGTCCATTTCAGGAGGTAGATTGTCTAACCAAACTTCCCCTATAGGAGCTGACTTTAGAGTTAGGCTCCATCATTGATCTCTCTAACTTTTTTCCATAAGTGTCCTGGCCAGTCTTCGTCTACAAATGGAATTCCATCTAAGGCATCCTCGTTGTCCGGCACTATAAGTTCTGGCTCTTTTGTTTCAATGTGGGGTTCTACCACCACCTCAGATTTTTCTTGATTGTCTCTTATCAGAAGCTCCTCAGGTCTTGTCATACTTTCGTGCTTGGGTTTTTGTTTTTCCAGCATTTCTTGTGTGATTCTTACCAAATTTTGATAAGCTTTAAGCTTAGCTGCTTCCATGTCTGGAGAAGGATAGTTTTTCCATTTGTTTTCCATGTTTTGGCCTGCTTTAAGTCCTGCTTGGTAGGCTTCCAAGGCTGCATTAATAGGCTCAAAAAATTTATCAACCAAAATTGATCCTCCAGATTTCATGGTGATTTATTTGACTTCACTTCCAGTTTCTTTTACCTTTTCCTGAAATAGTTGTTTTGCTTTCTCCTCGATTTCAACCCGTTGTTTCTGTTTTCTCATCTCATACCTCTTGCTTCTACTTCTTTTGGTCTTTTGAGAGGTAATTTTTCTATTCTCCGAATCATTAGAGGAGTTATCTTTCTTTTTCTTAGCCTGGGCTCTAGTGATTACCTTGATTGGAACAATCGGTTCACTCTCAGATGAGCTACTAGGTATCACTTGGACTACGTTCACTACTGTTTTACCCTTGTTTAAAGGACTTTTAGGACAATCTTCTGGGAAGTGTCCTCCCTTTTTGCAACATTGTATGCAATAAGCTTCAACTGGCTTGAGGTTCTTGTCAGGCTCTGGGCATTCATTTTCCCAATGGTCATTTGCACCACATTTATGACAGTTTCCCGTTCTATCATGGGTTACCATAGGAGGTCTAACACCTTGATTAGCTACATAGTACATTGGTGGAAGATCTGGTGGAGTATAGGTCACAGGTTCTTCCATTGGTGATGGATGTGAATTATACCAATCTCCTTCTACCATTATGGTAGATGGACTAGGATCAGCATTGGGTGTAATAGGCACTAGTGCTTGTTCATCTATGACTCCCTCTAGATGCATGTACTTTACAGGCACTGCATTATGTCTAGGATATGGAGGTTGTTGACCCAACATGGGTTGAGGTCTTTCCATACCCATCGGTGGTCTTTGAGCTGGTGCCATGTTAGGCTAATAACTGTACATGGGTTGTCCTTGTGGCCTCATGGGCACGTACTGAACATTCCCATCATACTTTGGTCGGTAGTAGCACTCATTGGTCTCATGGTTGGTCCATTTACCCTCGATTGCATACCATTTTTGCAGTCTAATTGGTTGTCCCTGTTGAGGTATCCCTTGCCCTAGTCCCCTCATAGGTGCTTTTTGCATGTTATTCATCATGTCATTCATTCTTTTGAGCATGTCTTCTATGGCTAAAAGTGGTGCTACAGCAGCTGTTCCCACGTGCTAGTTTGGTGGATGTTGTTTTCTCACTTTGGTTATCCTTAAGGACATCTTCTTTGTTGAAAATATCACAATTGTCTCCTAAGTCAATAGAATCTGACACACACTCTTCTAGGGTTGTATGCTTCTTGCTATACAGTATAGCATGAAGTTCTTTCTTTAGCAGTCCTTCTAGAAACTATGATACTAGTCGTTCTTCTGCATGTATCTCTAGCCCTGGGCATCTAACAATGTATTGTTTCATTCAAGTTGTACAATCCCTAACATACTCACCTTGTTTCTGTTTAAAGTTGTAGATTTGAGCTACGGTATTGTGTGTGATCTCCGTTTTGGAACGAGCAGCTACAAATCATTGAGCTAATGTATTCAAGTCCATGATTGACCTTGGTGGAATGTTTTGGAACCATGTTAATGCTTTTCCTTCCAATGGCATTCCAAACCCCTCGAATTGAGTATGAAAATCGAATATGTGTTCTGCTCTTAGCACTTGCTTAAAGCTTGCTAAGTGGTCGTATGGATCCCCTGATCCACTGTATTTTCTGACCCATTTTTGAAAATCAACTGGTCTTACACGTCTATTTGGTTCAACTCCCGGTCTCCTGGTAGTTGGTCCTGTTCCGAGTCCTTCAAATAAATCTGTTGGAAATAGTGACTCATGTAGACCTAGACTAGCTTTAGTGTCACCCGGTTTTCTTTGTGATGAGGTGGTTTCTGGTTTCTTAACATTACTCTTAGAGGATCTCTCCTGGTGTTCTTCTCTTGGAATAGTTTCTAGTCCTTGGCCCAATATCCAATCCCTTATTGAATACCCTTGATATTTGGTTTGTTATACCTCCGCAGGAGTCATCATAACAAAGTTGTTATAACAATCCCTAAATAGGTAGGTTGGTAGATCTGCTGATCCCTTATCTTTGATTTTGAAGATATAGATGATTTTCATGGGTGTTAGTTGTCCTGATTTGACATGCAAAGTCCATAGAAGATCTTTTACATTTATGTCCTCCCACCAATAGACTCCGATCCTAGGATTATCCGTACCAAGCCATTTCAAAGGCTTCAAATCAACTTGATCGTATCCCTCGAATTCTAAAGTTGGTGGTCCTTCTTTGGCTGCCATATCTGGAATTATGGTGTTTGCCTCGAACCCCCATTTGTCTATCACGTCAAGGTCTTCGACTTGTAAATACTGAGTCCCGTTTCTATCCATGTACGTTTTTTCCTTGTTTGTTTGCCCTGATCTCCTCTTCGGACTCAATACCATGGTCATCAATGCGAATAGCATACTCTTTCTTAGGATCCAAGAAAACCTGAACTCCATGGCGATTAATCTTATAAAATGAGAGTATATGCTTATAGCGCATTGTCGTTCCGATTTCTGAGTGAGTCGAATAAGAAGACATTTCGGATGTTGAATCAAAAAAAGTGTCTGAGACTTCTTCAAGGATAGTGTGCAAGGAATTGCCTTAATTCACGCTTTCTTCGGTGGATACTCTACTGGAGGTTTCTCCAAGTATGCCCTGATTTCCTAGTACATGACCAGATCTAAGGTTCATAAAGACTTGTGAAGCCCTGGATAGAGTACTTAACTTTGGATTGACTTGTTGTTTCCACTTGACTGGATTGCAACTTCTGACAAGCTGCCGATTCCTCATCTGTAACCTGCTTCCTGTATCAATTTTGATCAAGTTAGGTATTCTTTCACAAAGACTGTGTAATTTTTGCTAACTATTATGATTGGTCTATGTGTATCACTTCAAAACGAGCTAACTTAGTCAGCAGTTGAGATTTTCGGACTCGACTTTGGCAAAAGATCAAAGGATTAATTTGCAACCTAGAAACTGAGTGAACATGTACCAATTTGGATCCGATTGAACCCAAAATTTCTTGGTGCCTTGTATTACGTTGGTCTAACACTATACAAGTTCAAAAGTCAAAATTGATGTCTCTGTGTAGCAGTAGTAAATAATCACGATTATTTACTTTTGTCAGTTTTTTGCACTTTTTGGCTTGGTTTGCCAAGTATCCAACCTGTTAAAGTCTCTGGACAAGTTTCACTGAGTTTGGACAAAATCTATTCAAGTTTAGCCATTGTTTTGTGTCTGCAGACTCTGATTTCAAGAATCTGGCTTAAGTCTCAGTTTTGTGATCCAAATTTCACCAAAATTGATTTGTCTGGTCTACTTGATATGCTTGACCTTGTGGTATACTCAAATGTGCAAAATTTTTAATTTTTGTAGCAGATATAAATAATCACAATTATTTACTCTAGCTATTTTTTTGCAAGTTTTTGTTCCAATATTAACACAGATCTGTTAAGCACTTCAACTTAAGGTCTCTAGCCAAGTTTCATCAAGTTTGGACTATTTTTGATCAAATGGTTATCAATTTTGTGTTCGTAGACTGACTTTACAATTTTGGTCACAATTTTCAATCTAATGATCCAAATCTTACCAAATTTGGTTTGTGGCTTATTACAACATGGTAAAACTAGTGGTATGGTAACTTAGTCAAAAAAGTTGAAAAATGGCATAGATGTAAATAATCGCGACTAGCAACTTTTTGCATCTTTTTGGTCAAGTGAGCATGTACACATGTCTATCACATCAATATAAGCCTATGAATCAAATTTCATTGAGTTTGGACAAAATTTTTTTCAATTTACACTCAAGTTTCAGAAAGTCAATACAAAATTTTAGTTTTTACCTAGTTTTTTGTCAGTTTGGTGATCCAAATCTTTTGTGCCTTTACAAAAGTTGTTTGTACACATGCAATGAGTCACTAGTATCAACCTTGGTCAAATTTGAGCTGAAAGTAAATACTCGCAATTATTTACTTTATGCTCAAAATGAACAATTTTTTGCACTTTTTCAATGAACAGTCTTTTCAAAAGCTAATGTAAGCCTATGAATCAAGTCAAAACTTAATTTGGCGTAAAATATCAAGAAAAAGTAAATAATTTGAGTTTTGGCAAACTCTTGAAGTTTTTACCTCAATGTGTCATTGAGCTTACCCACTGGTTCATACAACTTTTAAGCATACTCTCCAATCGGATTGAGTGGTTTGGAGTCTTTTCGTGCTATTTCTAGCCGTAGACGTGAAATTGTGCACTTCAAATAACACTCACAATGATTCTTTTGGAGAGATCAATGTTCTGAAATCCACCTATGATCCTACTTACCCAACTCTTAGGTTCTCATGCAATGGGGTTGTGGAAAGTGTCCACAAACACTTGTTTTCTTGTTTTTTATGGTTTTTTGAGCATTGATCTTAAGACTTGTCCCGTCTATCAATCATTCTCAAAATTCTAATCTAGTTCTACAATCCTTCAATCCTAAAGGCACTAAGCAAGTACAACTTACCTCCAAGCTACCTCTACACAGCAAAAGACGACAATCTTAAGCTATGCGGTTTCTAAAAGAAAGTTTTTACTCTATGAGATCCTAGAGGAAGTTAAAGGATAACTTCACAAGACGCTCGTGTTTTTCCCTAGTTTAGATCTCTTCGATCCCCGGCAGCAGTGCCAAATGTGGAACGAGTGTCTAACCTCACTCCTATCTTCTTGTAGATTTCGCGAGAACCATGATTAAATTGTCAATCCATGGGACAAAGCTGACTCGACTAGTGCATAGAGGCTACAAGAGGTTGTCAATCTCTCAAAAAACAACAAACAACTCGCATCTAACTCAAGCTGCACTCAAGTGACTGAAATCACCAAAAGCTAATCGCTCATCGGCAAACAAATCACATTCATTATAGAATCAAATGACATCCAAACGTAACGAAACTTCTAGGACATGTTTATAAGATCTAAGCACACATGCTTATGGTCTCAAATTCCACTTCAGATCAAGTACCAAAATCACGATTATATAACAACAGTGGATTTTTTACCTAGTCATTTTCGACCCAAAATGCACCTAAATGCTTAGCAATGGTGCCCCAATACCCTAGGGGCCTATGCTTAGTTTTTTATTTTGAAGTGTAAATTCCTACTTATGATGAAATTAGACCGCAGGTCAGCGACGCCAAAAGCTACAAAATATCGTGAAGTGTTTACGTCAATGCGTAGAGCTCTTACCTACGGTTGCAATGCAACAAACGCAACTGCAATGTGACAACCGGGGAGGGAGTAGAAAGCGCGAGAAGGAGAGAAGTGAGCGTCGTTAGCTCACGCTGTGTATTTCATTATCCAAAACTTAAAATTAACTTACAAAAATTGGCTTTTATACCTTAGCCAATGTTTTTGGTGGTCAAAACTAATAATTTGGGAGCTCTAACTAAAGATGGGTACTGACAGGTTGATACAATCTGGAAGCTTGTAGCATCGGCTCATCAATTATGAGGATTTATCCATAAAATATGAGTTACAATATTCTCGATTTATCAAAATAATAAGTGTTTTTACAATGAAAGCTCCGAATATCCGGGTTAGCTTGCTGCTAACAATGCATAATTTAGTTGGCTTCACACGTTTTATGTATGCTAGTTTTGGTGAGATTTTTTTAAATTTGCTCAAATTACAAGGAAAAATCTATCTGATTTTATCTAGGTTCTTGCCATAGTTTCTATGTATTTGCAGTTTACTCCATGATGCTATAGTGGTCAATTGCTTCCATTTTGATAGCGATTGCGTTTGACTCTCTTTTGGATATGTTTTTTGTTCCTTTTGGACACACATTAGTGTTGTTGTATCCACTCTTATAGGAGTAAGATTTGTGTACGCTCGTAGCGGCTAACAGGTATAGTTTATACACAGTTTTTAGGTTTTACACAAATTTATGAGATGCGTATTAAGCGTTGCATTTGCTACAGGTTTTGGTTCTATAGGTTACAAGTATAGTTTATACACATTCGATTTATATTTTGGGACTGAGGAATGCCCATATGGTTATGGTTATGGTTATGGTTATGGTTATGGTTATGGTCATGGGGGTGTTTGCTGGTATAACTTTTGTGGGATGGATTATATTATCAAAATGCTACCAAAATTTCTATTGGCATATGTCATAGTAAAGTGGTTTTGTAGGATGGATACGCATCACCCCAATGAGAGGTGGAATGTACGCAATTGTGATACAATTGGTTGTCTATGGTTGATGGTATTCAATTGAAGGTATGGTTTGTGTTGAAGTGTTTTGGCCATAGGTATGGTTTGATTCTATGGGCACTGAGAGCCATACCTATGGTTTATGATTTGTGGATAAGGGTAGAGACTCAACATGATTGATAAATGTTTGATGCATGAGGTTGTGGCATAACGAGGACTCATGTTTAACTTTAAATGTAACATCATTGGATACCCCATCCAAAAATGTGCACTGCATAACAATAAAGGAAAGGCCTCACGGGTCGGCTTCATTGTGTTCGTGCTTGAGGGATTAGCTATGCTATACACTAGAGAGTCAACACAAAAGATCTATGGTAGATTCTATGGTTTAGTCATGTTTTAGGCGTCTGATCTAGCACCCAATGTAGTCATTGAAGAGACTTGGTGCTTAAACTTGTCTAGTTAGTGACTTGCATACATGACACGTAGAGTTGCTTCATTATCTCTCTTTGCATAATACACTTTCTCTTTCACGTACAAGGTCTTGAGTTAAGGACTCACCAAAGAGATCAAAGTTTGTTAGAGAATCTAATACTTACTTTAGATTCAATGGATTTTAGGGATCTGATTTGGCACCTAATGTAATCATTGAAGAGACTTGGTGCCTAACTTTGTTTGGTAATGACTTGCATACATGACACATAGAGTTGCTTCATCATCTCTCTTTGCATTATACACTTTCTCTTTCACGTATAAGGTCTTGAGTTAAGGACTCATCAAAGAGATCAAATTTTGTTAGATAATCTAATACTTAATGTATGTACAATAGAATTCTAACATATGAAAGGAGAGAGTTTTCCTTAATAGAAACTAAAAGAGAAGACTATAGGTTGTGCATGGCCGATTTCTTTACACAATAACACATTTTAAACACTAAAATTATGTACATAATTCAAAGAGAATACCATAATTAAGATTGACAACTTTATAAGGACCGGATTTGCTTGGATCGGTCCCTCCTCCAAAAGGTCTTTGTATTATAATTCTATCTCAAAGAGAGATTTGATTACAACGCAACTTGTGCTCTTGTGGAGCTTTCTTGAATCGAGAAGATGGTGAATTTCAAGATTCCATGGTATAACCCTCCTTTCCAAGCCCTAAACACCCCAAAGGGGGAAGAACTATGAGATAAGAGGTAGATAAGGGTGAAAGAAGTATTTTTCAAGCAAGAGAATTTGTATTTCGTATACGCTTACTCAAGGGTAAGGTCTTAGCATAGCTTATAGTAATATAATAGAAGAATGAAGAAGAAGAAGATTTCACTTGGTTGGATTTGCATCCATAGCCAAGTGCTTGAGCATAATGGTCACCTCTTGAGATCCCATAAGAAAGGGAGAAAGAAAGAGAGCTTGTTTTGACAACTTGGGCATTTGAGAGTGTGTGTATGGGGAGGAAGAGAGCAAAAATCCCAACGAGACCTTGCTTTTATCTCATGCAAAATTAGCAACTACTCCTCAATTGGAATGCATATAACTTGACCAATGAGAAGTAAACACTCAAAGTGCAACTAATGCATGCTCACACACTTGTTTAAGCTTGCTATTCTTGAAACCCCTCCCCTCGGATTTGTCTTGGCAAGTGTACACACACACACACACACACACTTGCTAACTTTACATAAAGCAAGTAGGCGCTACTATGGACATGTGGTCTAGCCAAGCTTAGTAAAGAAGGACTAGAGTCAACTTTCTAAATAAAGAAGGGCTGATCTTACCTTAAACTTTTTATTAAAAACCATAAAATTACCTTGTAATTTCATTAGCTTAGGTGCAAGACCTTTGCACAAACCTTTGAGGCTTTATGAAGTTAACTGGGGCTACAACCTACTTGCTAATTTAGAACCTGCTGAATTAGGATGAACTTTGGTAAAATAAAACTCACCCTTGGGCTTTAAAACTTCACCTCATGTGCGAAACATTAGCACAATGCTTTGGAGGTACCACCAATTTGCTCCCAAAACTTGTTAAAGTTAGACTATTTATGGAAAGGTAAAATTTTACCCTAAGGATTCCCATCCTTGGAGTCTAAAGAGTTATTCTAATGACTTGAACTTAGCATATCTACTTTTTACTTTTAAACTCCTATAATTGCTCTAGGTCAGTTTGTCTTGTACTTTTGATCAAGGCTTCTCAGGATATATTCATCCTTCCTTGACTTGTACCTATGGCTGAGATAACTAAATAGAAATTACCCTTGCTCTTTTATGGACTTCTCCCCTTTTGGTCCCAAGCCTTTGACAGGGTAGGTCTATAAGTATTTAATAAACTTCACTTGTTTTCTCTTAATTTTTGTGGAATTAAGTGGCCAAATTAAGATGGAAAATACTTTTAGAAGTTTAGAAATTAATTTTCACGACAAAGTTGGAAAATTTGAGATGTTCACGTGAAGTTAAAAGCCTCCCGTATCTTTTTATTGCGTATGAGAGAACCAACAACCACACACGTGTGATCAAAATCCCACACACACACACACACACACACTTTTTTTTTGTTCCTTGGGCCCAAATTAGACGAGGTGGTGGAATAGAGAGAGGCTAATTTGATGCTAGCAACCCTTCACATTCGCACAAGGTGGTGGAAATGGCTACAAAGACTCTTTGGTCACAATAGGCAAAAAGTATTTTGGCTATTTGATCACAATTTCAGTTTGACATGGCTCATCGATGAAAATTTTGCATTTTGGACAGTGGGTGGGTGGGGGGGTTCTCCAAAAAGAGCTCGTGTAGGGAGGTTCATTTTGCAGCTAATAGGGATATGGCATGTGGAGGTGACTCGACTTCGATAGGTTTCCTTTGAAACCACCCTAACTTTCTTACATGTTTACACGAGAAGCCGTTTTACAAACACTGCATTGCGAAACTATCCACATGTAGCCAATAAAAATGAGGTAAGTCCTCATGTAAAAAAATAGCAAATCCTATCTCTTATAGGTAATCTTTGTAACGGGAGGGCACCACATGCCAACTAAAAAGAACAGATTGGAATAGACTTTTAGCACTTCAAAACAACTTGAACACGCACACATACACACACACACACATAGAGAGAGAGAGAGAGAATTTACATGGGAGACACAGAGTAGCGGCGTTCCACTCCCAAAGAGCACATGGCCCCAAAACCCTGGCGCCTTTTCCAATGTTCCTTTTGTATTGCTTCAACGCGGTACAATAGTAGGGGTGCTATTTTGCTTCTTGCATTTAAAAATGCTAGAAATAGACCACCTCTTTACAAATTTCAAGGCCCTTGGCATACATAAACTTAGTGAAAATCTACTGTATCCAAAAGTTGTCTGATCCACTTATGGCACTCAAAAAATTGGCCCACAATTCACTAAAATTTGTATGTTGCTATGTCATCATCCTTCTATGTTTTAATGGTTTTTCCTTAGGATTGGTCCTCACCAGCATATTCTAGGGTTTTTTTTCTATTGTGCCAGTTGTTTATAGTTCCTCTTCATTGGTCTTAACCTCTTAGGGTTTTCCATGCACCAACTTGTGACATACCCCACTCTTGAACGAAGAGTAATTGTCTATGATCTGCCTACAAAACTCAATCCAATTCTTTAGTAGACACTGCCTTTATGGGTACATGCAAATTTTCATCATCAGTAGATACCACATTCTCTAGCACACATTTCACTATATAGTTCCACAATCGGATTTTCATCCAATCATCTCATCCACATCCAAGCTCTTGATATTTTGGTGTATCAATATTAGCCATCACACCCAGACCACGTTCATCTATAAATGGGTGTCTCGATGGACAAAGATCACATATCTAGACAAATCTCATCCAGTTTGGAAATATTGATGAACCAAATTTAAATGCTTCACCAAATGCTTTACAGATGACATACAGTTCACATGTGTAAACGTATAATATAAAATATTTTGATACAACCAAACGCTTCATAAACCAAAGTTTGCGTCATTCAAAGGTTCCCACGTATAACTAAACGCTCTCGAGACCAATGTACGTCATGTTTAAAGGCCATATACAACCAAATGCAGGCCGTATACAACCAAACGCTCCCTAGACTGTATCTTGCATTGCTCAAAGGTTTCCAGTTACCACTAAACGCACTCAAGACCGTAGCTGGCATATTCAAAATTCCAATCAAAATTTCAAACAAGTGGTTCTTCTCATTGGTTTTCCATATCCCATGCTTGTAACTTCACGTTCTTGCATCCTACTACCTCTTGTCTGCATATTCTCTTCCTCTCTCTATGTTTGTCTTGAACGTTAGCATGAGGATATTTGCTATAATTGCAACATGTGTCACATGAGAAGAATAGACACCTAGGAAATAAATTGGTTTTGTTGTATATATGTGAAGAGCTATCAAAAGTCATAGACATGCTTCTCATCCCTAGCACTCATGATTGCTTATTCTTTTGCTACCTCTGTCAACAAGGCAATACTTGCATGAGTGTTTTCTCTTTTATATTCTACAAATAGTAGGACACTACCTTGATTGCCCCAATGTGGAGGTCATGATGTTATCAGAAAAATTCCCTAATTTATCAACCATGTAATTCTTGCTCACTCAAGAACTTAGATGTAATGCTTATACATGCAATAACTCCAAAGGTTTCCTCCTCGATGCCCCTTCCCCCGTGCAATATTGGTTCTTCATTGTGCTTGAATATGAGGCACACAATGGATAGACATGTACAAAAGTTTCCCCCTGGATGCCCCTTCCCCCGTGTGCAATACTAGTTCTTCACGTCACATGAGCTATCAAACAAGGGGTTTGAACCAAAGACCTTAGGCACAAAAGGCCCCTTCCCACATGCAATACTAGTTCGTCATTGTACTTGAATATGAGGCACACAATGGAAAAACACGTACAAAGGTTTCCCACTCGATGCCCCTTCCCTCGTGCAATACTAGTTCTTCACGTGACACGAGCTGTCGAGGGGGTTTGAACGAAAGACCTTAGGCACAAGAGGCTCTTGCTCTATCAGCTGAGCCAACACTCACTGATGATATGATGGGTTGGCCAACCTTATCCGGATGGGATGCTCCACCTCACAGAGTCGGGTGTGTGAGTTGTAATTTTTAAGTTCCTACTCTCTCTCAAAAAGAAAAGAACAAGTGATAAAATCACGAGGCCTGCCTATAAATAATTAAGATTCATACTTCCTCAAGAAGTATTTGAAGCATTCCATTCCCCCCTCTATTTCAACAATTTTTTGCGCAAATCCCATCCATTAGGGTGCTAACTTGTGCTTAAGCTAACTTCCTAGATACTAGTCAAATTGGTTTCTTTCAATCACCAACACCAAAACTACTATTATACATATCATAATTTTTGCATGTTTTTTTATGTTGCTAATGTATTAATGTTATCTTTGAGCATAGCAAGCCCGACTATAGATGAAGGTGGTGCCAAAATAAATTAGATGTTTCATTTATAGATTTTCTCTTAATTTAGTCATGATAACAGTTCCATCGATGCTTTACACAATTCTTTTTCTAGTATTTTTACTACATTCAACAAATCCAATTTCACTCCTCTTTTTTCCTTAATTTCGTTAGTGAAAAATCAGGCCAAGATGAATAAAATAGACAGAAAGTGGTAAACCAACATTTTATGCAAGAATCTTAAGGGAAACATTCTCAAACAATGTAGTAGTATGCAAGTCTTCATATGCTTGCCAGTTCTCATGGACGAATTGCATCTATCTATTCACAGCAGCATTAAGGCCTGATTTGATTTTAGGTGCTCTTCTTCACAACTCTATATCCATGATGAAGATTGAAACTCTTAGCAATTAATTTGCTTTCATGTTCCAGATGAGTCCTATGTAATTTGCAAGTGTGAGGCTATGTAATAATGCTTGCAAGAAGGTGAGACACACCCGGGGAGGGGGGATAGTGTCATAATAATCAATATCTAATTCTCCTAAATGATTTTCTCATGTTAAACTGATCATTTAATATGGGGAAGTGCCAGGGGAGAAAAAGCTAGAATATTGGTTAAGCTAGCAAACCGGCCACAGTAGGTATCCAAAGGAGGTAAAATAGGGATCCAAAGGGGGGGCCATCTGCAAAAGACCTATGTGCAACAATGGGCTCAAAAGACCCTAAGGTTCAACCCATTAAGACTTCCAAAATGCTAAGGTTCCAAAATTCAAAGGTTGTGTCCAAAGGTCAACATTAGGGGAATTGGATGCTTTGTGTGTGTCCCAAAAAGTCTTCGTCAAGCCCTACATAGGAGGGGGCGAGCCCAAGAAGTAGGGGATGAGAGAGAAACACCCACACACACTCACAAGCTTCATTTGTACACTAGGGGAAAGAGGGACACATGTCAGCTCCCTAGGCCAGATGCCCACAAGGTGTACTCAAATCCTATTGGATGGCCATGGAGGTGGACCAATGAGAATTAGGCTAGAGTAAATCTAGTTTAATTAATTTAAAAACACTTGATAAAACAACCAATAAGAGTTAAGCTCTCTAGAAGACTATTGGACAGTCTCCCAAGGGGACCAATGAGCATTCAGCAGCCCAATGGCTTGCCTGATTCCTATTGGCCAGGAGGCAAAGGGGTCCAATGAGAGTTTAGTTGCATTTATTAATTATCTAAATCTCTCACAAAAGGGGAAAGGTGGCCACACGCCAGAAGGCTATCACTTATGCTGCTTAATTTCCATTGGCTAGGCTTGGGGAGGTCCAATAGGGCTGTAGCATGAGCATTTAGAAAGGGGGTCAACCAAGACAGAGAGAGGGCTGATTTTTGCAAGGCATTATCACACACACACTCACACAATCTCATGTGTGAATCAAAGAAGACTCTCTCTCCTTCTCAAGCTTTAATGGAAAGCTTGCCACCTACTCCAAGCTTGTGAGAAGGGATGCCTACACCAACAACTCTTGGCTTTGTGATGCAAATCCAACCAAGAGCCAAGCTTCAATGCATGCTCATCTCCTCTACCATGCTAATTACTAAGCTAAGCTATGCTAATATGAGTGATTATGTGAGGAGATGTACATCTTTATCATAAGAATACTCCTTCTTCCTCTCGATCTACTCTCATATCCCGCTAGCTCTCACCATCTTCGAAGGTGTGTGAGGTCTTGGGTCTGAGACCGTGAGGGAATTGATGTTGTGTTTGATGAGTGTTTTTGCTTAGTGCATGAAGTTTCCATCTTCATTGCACTAGATAGTATTGAAGGAACACAAAGAATTGTATTGTAAAATGTCTCTCTTGATGGGAGAAACCATAATACAAAGCCTTTTGGAGGGGGGACCGGCTCCATGAAAATACGGTCCTCAACTGTTGTCAATTGCTTAATTTCTCTCTCTTTTGAAGTATTTTTCATGCTATCTAACTAGGTGTTATGATTTTTGTTGCTCTCTCCACCCAAGCACTCTTGTTATTCTCGTTAGGAAGCTATTCTAATGAAATGGTCACTATGTTCATGCTATTTTCCGCTACACACAATTTACTAGACCAGTAAATGTTACATTGCTATCAGAGCACAAGGTTTCTCTTTTCTTGCTCAAGAAAGGAGGTCCTCAAGCTAGCTATAAATGATTGGTATAATTAATTGCACGTGAGTAAGTAGAATAGGGATTTTGCAGCCTTGCAGTGCGCCTGCCTTTGTGCAGTTAACGGGGCATCACCGTCGAGAGCTATGGTCTTAATAGTGGAGTCCTACGGGGCTTGCCTACGGCTTAACCACTATTGAGCTATTAGAAGCTTGACAAGAGCCGGTGTTGTTTTGGTGTTGAACGGCCCGATCTTTTATTCCTTGAAATTAATGGTATTCGAGCCACGGATACAGTAGCTTGAGTGCTTTTCCTAAAGGGATAAAGAGGAGTAGTAACTAGGGCTTGAAGTGCCAAAGTACACCTAAAAAGTTTACACCTAAAAGTTGTTAGAATGGCTCATAATAGTAAAGAGAGTGAAATTAATTTTGATAACTTTGATTTTGTTAATGAGCAAGCTACTAATGATGCCCGATGCTTGTTAAATATCTTGTTTCTAGGCTTCAACAAGCCATGGGCAATCCATCCCTCCAAAGTGAAGTGCAACGGCAGCTTCGTGCTCATGGGATTCTCCAAACTCCCCACCATGACGAGAGAGCACATGGGAGGCCTCCTTGCGAGACTTCCAAAAGAGGTCTCTCTCCGATTCAGGAAGGAGAAGAGGATCCCTATGAAGGGCTTAGAAATTTGCTCCTTGATGATGCATCTCCTTCTCAAAGGAGAATTCAAGAGCCTCCACCGAAGGAACAAGAAATAAGTGAGTCTCCTGCCACCTCTACGGAGATGGCTCCACGAAGACGGCGGGCTAAACGCTCTCCATCACCTCCAAAACGGAGAAGACCATCGCATACTTCTCCACACCATACTTCAAAGAGGGATTAAAAAAAAGCAAGAGAAGAAAAAGGCGAGAAAGAGGACACCCTCTTCTCCATCTTCTTCATCCTCTTCCACTTATGAAAGTGATGGTCAAGACAACAAAGATCAAGGCAAGAAAAAGGTGAGAAAGAGGTCACCCTCTTCTCCATCTTCCTCAAATTCTTCATCTTCTGAAGAAAGTGATGGTGCAACCTTTGAACCATCAAAAAGAAGAGGCCATAGGAAATCCTATGCTGCGTGGAAGAGGTCATCCAAAGTCAAGAAGTTTAAAGAGGGAGGAAAGAGCATCTCTTTCCTTACCTACGATGGCACTTTTGGTGCTACGGACAAAGTCTTGGTCTTTATCCAACATCACGATGCGGCGTTTGGAGATGAGGGCTTCATGGAGTCCTCTAAGCTACGCCATGTAGCTATGCACTTTCAAAAGTCCGTCAAGCAATGGTGGTCTAGCCTACAGGCCAATGTGAAGCTCCACGAACGTGGAAAGCTTTAAGAGCTTCCATTATGAAGCAGTTTTTGGCCACCGATGCCAAAGACAAAGTACTCACTGAATGGCAAAGCTTGAAGCTCTCTCCCTATGAATCCATTCACAAATATGTAGACAAGTTTTGGGACTTACAACTCAAAGCCACTATCATGAAAATGTTGGATTTTGGAGAGCAAAAGCAACAATTTTGTGCGGGCTTAACTGAAGAAATGGCGGAGTATGTAAACTCCCAAAGGCCACGCACCATATCGGCGGTTATACACCATACTATGGTGGCCTCTCCATTCAATTTCCAAACGGGGGATAAAAGAAATTCTAAGCCCATGGAAAACAAGGGTTCCAATGAGCCTAAGGGGAAGGACAATGTCCAAAAGTCTCCTAAGGGCAACTCCAACAAAGCTAAAGAGAAGGGAGTTTACAAAAGGAAAAATAAACTCTCTCCTGAAGAGCTTGAGCATTATCGCAAGGATAACCGTTGTTTCAAGTGCGGCGAGCAAGGGCATGCGTACCGCGCTTGTCCCCAAAAGAACAACCGCCATGAACGTCCTAGAGCTACCTTGGCCGAAATCCAAGAGGAGGAAATTCACCACAAAGGATCTCCTCTATGCCATGCTTGGGGAAAGGTAAGAGAACATGATGCTTTTATTCTCTTTGACCCTGGTTCTACTCACAATTTTATATCTATAGAATTGGCCATCAAGCTAGGCATACAAGCCTACGAGATGGGAGATGTCCTACCTGCAGACGGTGCTTTCAGGGGGCAAGAAGCTTCATTCACTCCCTTAATTGGGAAATTGAGGCTCCATGTCCAAAGCTATGTGGACAAAGAGGACTTCTTTATCTCTCCTCTCAAGCATGAGGATGTAATCCTAGGGGCACCATGGTTTGATAGCATGGCTGCCAATGTTAAATTCCCTGAAAGGAGAATCTCCTTTAAGTTTAGGGAAATAGATATGTATATAGATGCTAAGGAAATGGGTAACACTATACCCATTGTACATACGCAAGCTTTCAACAAGTCAATAAAGAGCTCTATTTCGGTGTACATGATTTTTGTTAAAGATTCTCAAAATGAACCTAATGTTTTAGCAAAAGAAAATATACACAATCAAAAGGAATTAGAGTTATCCAATTTTCTCAAGGGGTTTCAGGATGTCTTTATTGACGACATCCCTTGTGAGCTACCTCCTAAACGAGGTAATGATGACCATGCAATTGAACTTCTTCCAGGAAGTTCACCGCCTAACAAACCTCCTTATAGAGTTTCTCAAGCTCAACAAGAGGAGATTATGCGGCAAGTGCATGAGTTAGTTGAGAAGGGTATGGTTAGGCCAAGCTCATCTCCATTTTGCTCACATGTGCTACTAGTGCAAAAGAAAGACGGCACATATCGTATGTGTGTCGACTATAGAGCACTAAATAGGATCACTATCAAGAATAGGTTTCCCGTTCCACGGGTAGAAGACCTATTTGATAAGCTACAAGGGTCCACCTACTTCAATAGGATTGACCTAAAAAGTGGCTATCATCAAATAAGGATAGTTGATCAAGACATTGTAAAGACCGCATTTCGCACTAAGTTTGGTCTTTACGAATACATTGTCATGCCTTTTGGCTTGACCAATGCACTAGCCACATTCAACCGCTTGATGGAGAAGCTATTCAGGCCTCATCGAACCTTCACTGGAGTGTTCTTTGATGATATCATCATCTACTCTAATTCACTAGATGAACACAAGCGACACCTCTAGACAATATTTCAATTTCTAAGAGAGAATAAACTTTATGTTAATCGAAAGAAAAGTGAAGCTTTCTTACAAGAGATTCAGTATTTAGGTCACATTATCTCTCAAGATGGCATCCAAATGGATCCATCAAAGTTAGAGGTAATAAAAGGATGACCTAAACCAAGGAATCTTCATGAGTTAAGAAGCTTTATAGGTATGCGCGCATACTATAAATGCTTCATACAAAAGTTCTCACTAATAGTAGGACCATTACATTACCTAACAAAGAAAAATGTTAGGTACACATGGTCTGCCAAGGAGAACAATGCTTTCGAAAAGCTTAAGTAAAAGCTTATCTCTCAACCTGTGCCTACATTACCGGATCTCTCAAAGCCATTTGAGGACCAATGTGACGCTTGTGGTGATTGCCTTGGAGCTGTTTTTCTTCAAGAAGGGCACGCCATAGCATATGAAAGTCGAAGGCTCGACCCTATAAAGCAAGCTCTAGGCATATATGAAAAGGAACTCCTCGCAGTTCTACATGCACTCATGGAAGCACTATTTATTGGGGATTCCTTTCATTCTGCGAACAGATCACCAAAGTCTTAAGTACTTCATGACGCAGACCAAGCTCTCTGACAAACAAATGAGGTGGGAAAATTTCCTTTCACAATTTCATTTTCATATTGCTCACATTGCTGGCAAGCATAATCAAGTAGCCGATGCACTCTCAAGACGACCGAGAGTGAATGCGGTTTCCATAGCAACTCACAATGATCTATCTTCTATGATAGATGAGTATGCTATTGATCCCAATTTTAGAGATGTGATTTCAACCCTTGCACTAGGGAAGAAAGAGGAACCATTTACTTCACAAGATGGTTATCTTCTCTACGACAATAGACTATGTGTTACTAGCTCACTACGTGAGAAAGTAATGTATGAATCTCATGCTCCTCCTTATGCAGGGCATAGAGGGATTTAGTCTACCCTAAAGGGGATTGAAACATATTTCTATTGGCCTACCATGAAAGCAAACATACAAGAGTATGTTTCTAAATGTGTGGTATGCCAAAGACGAAGTTTGATAGAGGGAATAAACTTGGATTGCTTCAACCTTTTCCAATCCCTAATTCACCATGGGAGAGCATATCCATGGATTTTATCTTTGGATTGCCTAAGTCTATCCATGGGAATACGGGAATATGGACGATAATAGACAGGTTCAGTAAACAAGCTCATTTTATACCTGTCAAAAAGACTATCAAAGCCCATCAAATGGCAACCCTCTTCATTTCACAAATCTTCAAGTACCATGGCTTGACAATGTCCATAGTGTCGAATAGAGATCCTAGAATGACGAGTAATTTCTGGAAGGGTCTCTTTGAGAATTTGGGAACAAGGCTAAACTTCTCTTCGGCCTATCACCCGCAAACAGGTGGCCAAAGTGAAATAGCTAACCTAACAATTCTCGATCTACTAAAATCCTATGTAACGGAAGTAGATCAAAGATCCCAATGGGAGAAGTACTTACCCTTAGTGGAGTATGCTTACAATAACACTGTACATACTTCCATGGGAAAAGCACCTTTTGAGGTAATTGAGGGAAGATCAAAAAGTCCCTTGCTACTTAAGGTACACAAAAAGATCTTCGCTGTAGATGATTATAGCCGAGACCTACAAGAATATTTCCAATAGATTAAGGATGCTATCTCTATCTCAGAGCAAAGGCAAAAGGCTGCTACTGACAAGCACAGAAGAGCCCAAGCCTTTAAAGGAAATGATTGAGTCTTACTCAAATTTCCCAAGGCTTGATTAAGGCACACCACGGGCAAGAATCCTACGGGACACCAAAAGTACTATGCTAAGTTAGCAAAAAGGTACTATGGTCCCTTCCAGATTCTTAGGCCAATCAATGAGATGGCCTATCAACTCAAGTTTCCCAGTCATTGGCTCATACACAATGCTTTCCATGTGAGCCTATTAAAGCCTTACAAAGGAGAGCCACCTCAAGAACCAACTATTGAAGACCCACCGGAGATCGAGGACCAAGAAGAGGTGTTGCAGCCCGAGTCCATTCTCCGACATGAAGACAAGGTACTAAGAGGCGGTAAGACTATCCGATGATATCTTATTAAGTTTAAAAGTTATCCTTTTGAAGATGCTAGATGGATGCAAGGCATACAATTAAAGGACAACCTAATGCTTACAATGCTTCCCTAGACTAAGCAAATGTACAAATGTTAAAAATGAACAAAGTTTCTGTCTTATAAGACTCTCTTTTTCTTTATTGTGCACAAAAATGCAGTAGTATGCATGCTTAGATCAAGTTTGCGGAGATGATGTCTCCCGAACACCAAGTAGAGCTTGTCACTCTACTATGGAAGACTAATAGGACTAATGTCCAGACATGCTTGCGACATCTTAGGCTCTCAAGCGCCAAATGGACTAGTCATCCATTCTAGAACGATGTCGTAGGGTAACATAGGGATCCTCTACCCGGTACGAAAAGGACTAATGAATATGCTTTATCTTCTCTACCCCATAGTCGAGGACGACTAAGATTTCAAGAGAGAGGTAATGTCATAATAATCAATATCTAATTCTCCTAAATGATTTTCTCATGCTAAACTGATCATTTAATATGGGGAAGTGCCAGGGGAGAAAAAGCTAGAATATTGGCTAAGCTAGCAGGCTACTGAATGCTCATTGGTCCCCTTGGGAGACTGTCCAATAGTCTTCTAGAGAGATTAATTCTTATTGGTTCTTTTATTAAGTGTTTTTAAATTAATTAAACTAGATTTACTCTAGCCTAATTCTCATTGGTCCACCTCCATGGCCATCCAATAGGACTTGAGTACACCTTGTGGGCATTTGGCCTAGGGAGCTGACATGTGTCCCTCTTTTCCCTTGTGTACAAATGAAGCTTGTGAGTGTGTGTGGGTGTTTCTCTCTCATCCCCTACTTCTTGGGCTCGCCCACTCCTATGTAGGGCTTGACAAAGACTTATTGGGACACACACAAAGCATCCAATTCCCCTAATGTATGACCTTTGGACACAACCTTTGAATTTTGGAACCTTAGCATTTTGGAAGTCTTAATGGGCTGAACCTTAGGGTCTTTTGAGCCCATTGTTTCACATAGCTCTTTTGCAGATGCCCCCCCCCCCCCCCCCCCCTTTGAATCCCTATTTTTCCTCCTTTGGATCCCTATTGTGGCCGGTCCAATGGCTTGCCTGATTCCTATTGCCCAGGAGGCAAAGGGGTCCAATGAGAGTTTAGTTGCATTTATTAATTATCTAAAGCTCTCACAAAAGGGGAAAGGTGGAAACATGTCAGAAGGCTATCACTTATGCTACTTAATTTCCATTGGCTAGGCCTGGGGAGGTCCAATAGGGCTGTAGCATGAGCATTTAGGAAGGGGGTCGACCAAGAGAGAGGGGGGGCTGATTTTTGCAAGGAATTATCACACACACACTCACACAATCTCATGTGTGAAGCAAAGAAGACTCTCTCTCCTTCTCAAGCTTTAATGGAAAGCTTGCCACCTACTCCAAGCTTGTGAGAAGGGATGCCTACACCAACAACTCTTGGCTTTGTGATGCAAATCCAACCAAGAGCCAAGCTTCAATGCATGCTCATCTCCTCTACCGTGCTAATTACTAAGCTAAGCTATGCTAATATGAGTGATTATGTGAGGAGATGTACATCTTTCTCATAAGAATACTCCTTCTTCCTCTCAATCTACTCTCATATCCCGCTAGCTCTCACCATCTTCGAAGGTGTGTGAGGTCTTGGGTCTGAGACCGTGAGGGAATTGATGTTGTGTTTGATGAGTGTTTTTGCTTAGTGCATGAAGTTTCCATCTTCATTGCACTAGCTAGTATTGAAGGAACACAAAGAATTGTATTGTAAAATGTCTCTCTTGATGGGAGAAACCATAATACAAAGCCTTTTGGAGGGGGACCGGCTCCATGCAAATACGGTCCTCAACTATTGTCAATTGCTTAATTTCTCTCTCTTTTGAAGTATTGTTCATGCTATCTAACTAGGTGTTATGATTTTTGTTGCTCTCTCTACCCAAGCACTCTTGTTATTCTCAATAGGAAGCTATTCTAATGAAATGCTCACTATGTTCATGCTATTTTCCACTACACACAAGTTACTAGACCATTAAATGTTACATTGGTGAATGTCATAATAATCAATATCTAATTCTCCTAAATGATTTTCTCATGTTAAACTGATCATTTAATATGGGGAAGTGCCAGGGGAGAAAAAGCTAGAATATTGGTTAAGCTAGCAGATCGGCCACAGTAGGGATCCAAAGGAGGGAAAATATGGATCCAAAGGGGGGGGGGGGGGCATCTGCAAAAGAGCTATGTGCAACAATGGGCTCAAAAGACCCTAAGGTTCAGCCCATTAAGACTTCCAAAATGCTAAGGTTCCAAAATTCAAAGGTTGTGTCCAAAGGTCAAACATTAGGGGAATTGGATGCTTTGTGTGTGTCCCAAAAAGTCTTTGTCAAGCCCTACATAGGAGGGGGCGAGCCCAAGGAGTAGGGGATGAGAAAGAAACACCCACACACACTCACAAGCTTCATTTGTATACAAGAGGAAAGAGGGACACATGTCAGCTCCCTAGGCCAGATGCCCACAAGGTGTACTCAAATCCTATTGGATGGCCATGGAGGTGGACCAATGAGAATTAGGCTAAAGTAAATCTAGTTTAATTAATTTAAAAACACTTAATAAGAGAACCAATAAGAATTAAGCTCTCTAGAAGACTATTGGATAATCTCCCAAGGGGACCAATGAGCATTCAACAGCCCAATGGCTTGCCTGATTCTTATTGGCCAGAGGCAAAGGGGTCCAATGAGAGTTTAGTTGCATTTATTAATTATCTAAAGCTCTCACAAAAGGGGAAAGGTGGACACATGTCAGAAGGCTATCACTTATGCTGCTTAATTTCCATTGGCTAGGCCTGGGGAGGTCCAATAGGGCTGTAGCATGAGCATTTAGGAAGGGGGGTCGACCAAGAGAGAGAGGGGGTGATTTTTGCAAGGCATTATCACACACAGACTCACACAATCTCATGTGTGAAGCAAAGAAGACTCTCTCTGCTTCTCAAGCTTTAATGGAAAGCTTACCACGTACTCCAAGCTTGTGAGAAGGGATGCCTACACCAACAACTCTTGGCTTTGTGATGCAAATCCAACCAAGAGCCAAGCTTCAATGCATGCTCATCTCCTCTACCATGCTAATTACTAAGCTAAGCTATGCTAATATGAGTGATTATGTGAGGAGATGTACATCTTTCTCATAAGAATACTCCTTCTTCCTCTCAATCTACTCTCATACCCCGCTAGCTCTCACCATCTTCGAAGGTGTGTGAGGTCTTGGGTCTGAGACCGTGAGGGAATTGATGTTGTGTTTGATGAGTGTTTTTGCTTAGTGCATGAAGTTTCCATCTTCATTGCACTAGCTAGTATTGAAGGAACACAAAGGATTGTATTGTAAATGTTACCATATACATGTGGTAGTGATGTGTGTGAACACACTAGGACCGCCGGGGCATTTTTTCCCTCTTTAGGAGGTTTTTTCCCCCGTGCATTGTATATACGCGCATCACTCAAGGGCTACCTATCTTTCCATTGCACACTAAGTAACACACTCTCTATTGTGTGCCTTGAGCTTCCTTCGTCTTCTCCAAGCTGTGTGTGTTTCTCTGCAACCCTAATTCCAACAATTGGTATCAGAGCAAGTCACGTCCTCTCGGGCTTAGTCGCCAGCTGCTCCAGCACACGCCTCCTCACTTTCTCCGATTTCGGTGAGCTTTGGCGAGCGTTTGCAGGTGGACAAAAATTTTGGGTAAGCTCGAAGAGCTTAGTCTGCTCAGAATTTTGATTTGGGCTCATTTCGGCCTCCGTTTCCACTACAGGCAATACTGCACAGGCTATTTCATCATTTTGTGCAGAATTTGTGTCAGTGTTGTTTTCTGCATAACATGTGCCTTACAGTCTTGTACGGTTTGTGCTATATAGCACAGGTTGTTCCCGCTCCGTTTCTCCTATTTTTGGACAGTTTTCACATCAGGTGCAGCATTTACCATGGCTGACAACAACAACACAGATGTGTTCAAGATGTTTACTGCTGAGGACAGGTTGGATGGGGACAACTACCCTATGTGGGCTTATATGATGCAACATGTTCTTGTGTCAAAGGGTGTCTGGAACATTGTGCAGGGCATTGATGTACGTCCTGGTTCTGAAGATGTAGGCGATGTTGAGGATGTTGCAGGTCTTGCTGCAACGATTGCAGCTGTTAGAGTTGTTTTGCCTACGGTAGAACAAGCTCGTTGGGATGTTAAGGATGCGCAGGCTCATGCATTTATTGCGTTGTCTGTGAAGCGCACCATTGTTCCTCACATCCGTTCTGCAAAATCTGCAAAACAGGCTTGGGATATTTTAGGAGGTCTTTATGCAAGCCGCTTATTTCTGCAGGTGAAGTCATTTCAGACAGTTCCCTTGTGCAGACTTTTCTTAATGCCTTACCAGACTCCTACCAGACTTTTGCTAGTACTTGAAGACTTATGACCCAAGGAAATCCAGAAGTTGTCAAGTTTGATGCATTATGCACATTGTTGTTCCAAGAGTCACTTTCCGGAAAAAACAGGACTAGACAGCGTGCAGTTGAACATGCTTTTATTGCTTCTCAAAGAAAGGGTGGTAACAGTAATGCAGCCACTTCTTATGGTTTTGCTACGAGTGGCAAAAATTATGTTCCTAATGCTTCTGCTGGCAGCAATTCGTCTGGAAATTCTGGTGATAAGGGCAAAAAGAAGATGCGTTGCCATTATTGTAAAGCCAATGATCACTTGATCAAGTCGTGTCCTAAGTTGAAGGCCAAAGAGGCTAAGAAGAAAGAGGGTGGTTCCACTGCAAATGCTGGTTCCACTACAAATGCAGCCATTGTTGAGTCTTCTATGAAAGGAGACTGTGTTGCTGATGTTGATGCAGAATGGGCTTTTAGCGCAGAGTGCACTTACAATCCTGCTGTCCATGATGCATGATTGTCAGATGCTGCAGATTCACATGTGTGGTATTTCGGCAGTGGTGCTACAAAGCACATTACCTCACATCGTGAATTGTTTACCTCTCTCGAGTCTGTCCCTCATGGGAATTCAGTCACTTGTGCCAACAACGCCTCTTATCCAGTTCAGGGAGTTGGAAAGATTGTGCTCACTGCTGCTAATGGCAGTTCCTTCACACTTGTTGATGCACTTTATGTACCTGAGATCAAGAAGAATCTCTTGTCTGTATCCACACTTGCTAGACTTGGACTTGTAGTCAAATTTGTGGATGACAGATGTACAATTCATGATCTCAGTTTTGGTGATGAAATTGTTGCATCTGGCCTTTTGTGCCATGGGCTGTATAAGCTCACTTTGTATGACAAGTGTGGACAAAATTTTGCAAATGCTGTTGCAGATTCAAGGGCTATTTCAGATGCAAAACTTTGGCATGCACGTTTTGGTCATCTTAATTTTTCCAGTTTGCTGCGTTTGCAGAAATCTGATATGGTTGCTTCTCTGCCGCCTCTTGAAGCACCTGTCAAACATGTTTGTGAAGGCTGTATTTTGGGTAAGATGCAGCATTCTAAATTTCCAAAGGATGGTTCAGTTTGGGCCACATGCTGGTTACAGCTTGTGCATAGTGATGTTTGTAGGCCCATGCAAACTCCGTCCTTGGGAAATTACTTGTACTTCGTGACTTTCATTGATGACTACTCCAGGCATGCATGGGTATTTCCGCTTAAAGCGAAGTCCGAAGTTTTCATGTGCTTCAAACAATTTCTGGCTATGGCTGAAAAAGTCTCGAAATGTACTATGGGCACCCTCAGTTCCGATCGAGGGGGGGAGTATATGTCTCATGAATTTAATGCATTTATGGCTAGTCGTGGGATAAAACACCAATGTACAGTGCCTTATACACCTCAGCAAAATGGTGTTGCTGAGAGGAAAAACAGGTCACTGACGGAAATGGCACGATGTATGGTCAAAAGTCAAGCTTTGCCGCATTCTTTTTGGCTTGAGGCCATCATGTGTGCCACTTATGTACTTAACAGGTGTCCTACGAAAGCTTTTCAGTCTATTACTCCATATGAAGCATGGCATGATAGAAAGCCTTCGATTGAGCACATGCGTGTTTTTGGTTGTTTGGCATATGCTTTGGTGCCACAAGTGCGGCGCAGAAAATTGGATGATAAGGCTATCAAATGTATTTTTGTTGGTTATAGTGCTAAAAGCAAAGGTTACAGGTTGTATCATCCGCAAACAAAACGTATTCTGGTTTCTCGGGATGTAGTGTTTGTGGAAGATTCTGTTCAGCCCTTGCTGTCATGTACTAGAGACAATAATGTAAGCTCACAGGACATTTATGACACTTTGTTGCCTCTTTTCAGTGGTGGAAATACGAATGTAAGTTCCAATGAGGCAAATGTACAGCCTATGGGGGTTTCTGAACATGTTTTAGATCAGCCTATTACTGATGTAGATGTACATGATGTACTTGATGAGGAAAGGGCTGAAAATGAGCAGGCTAGAGGTATGCCAAAATGGCTGGTGCACACTTTGCGTGACAGTAAATTGGATGCACCTTTGTCTAGTCGTACTCGTTGAGGCTCTCACCATGCATCTTATGCATCAGATTGTTATGCTTTGGCTGTGTCTAGTTTACATGATGTTGAGGAGCCTCTGTCTTTTGATGAAGCACAGAATTCAGAAAATTGGATGGCTGCCATGCAATCAGAAATTTGATGCACTTATAGAAAATGACACATGGACTTTATATGATTTGCCTCCTGGCAAAAAGGCCATTGGTACGAAGTGGGTTTACAAGTTGAAACGCAAACTGGACGGTGAGATCGATCGCCATAAGGCTCGACTTGTTAGAAAGGGTTATGCACAGCAAAAAGGCATAGATTATGAAGAGACTTTTGCTCCCACTTGTCGTATGACTACTGTGCGTTTTCTATGTGCATTGGCAGCTCATTTTGGTTGGGATGTACATCAATCAGACATTGTTACTGCTGTCTTGAATGGTGACATATTTGAGGAAGTTTATGTAACGCAACCTCGCGGTTTTGTCATAAAAGCACAAGAAAACAAAGTGTGCAGATGTAAGAAGGCTTTGTATGGGTTGAAGCAATCTCCTCGTGCTTTGTATGAGAAAGCTGACACTCATTTGGTTAAACGAGGCTTTCGGAACAGTCCAACAGAAAGCACATTGTATGTAAAGCGTGAGGGTGATGTACTTCTCATTGTGGTTCTTTATGTTGATGATTTGCTGATCACTGGACCAAATGAGAGACATATTGCTGAATTTAAGGCTGATTTGGATGCTACTTTCAAGATGAAAAATTTGGGACTGTTGCATCACAACTTGGGTATACAGTTTAAGCAGTGTGATGGTGGTATTGCCTTGTGTCAGAAAAGTTACATAGAGACATTGCTATGTAAGTTTGGACTTGAGGATTGCAAACCTATTGCCACTCCCATGGAAACAGGTTTGAAGTTGAGTCTACATGATGCTGGCAATCCTGCTGATGTCACTCTTTACCAAACTGCTGTTGGCTGCCTCATTTATGTATGCAACACGAGGCCAGATATTCAGTTTGCAGTCTCACAGGTCAGCAGATTTATGCAGAGCCCAGGGTCTAAGCATTGGCAGGCTGTCAAGAGAATTTTCCGCTACCTTAGTGGCACTTTACATCTTGGCTTGTTTTATCCCAAGGGGGGATCATTTCCGCCAGACTTACATGCTTTTTCGGACTCAGATTGGGCTGGTTGTTTTGACACGCGAGTGTCCACATCAGGTTTTTGTTTCATGCTTGGAAGTTCATGTATATCATGGTTGAGCAAGAAGCAACCTACTGTGGCCACTTCGAGTTGTGAGGCTGAGTACAGGGCAGTCTTCACAGCTACGGTTGAGTGTGTATGGCTCAGACACCTTATGGCTGATTTGGGTGTTGGATAGAACACTGCCAACACTATCTATACTGACAGTCAGAGCGCATTGGCAGTTGCGAGAAACCCAGTTTTTCATGCTCGCACAAAGCACATTGAGGTGCATTACCACTATGTCAGGGAGAGGCTCTCAGCAGGAGAGATCAGCTTGGCTTATGTGCCAACATAGGACAACCTTGCAGATCTTTTAACAAAGGCATTGTCTCGTGAGAAGCTTGAAGCTTTCCGCAAAGCTTTGGGCTTACTCCCCTTTGTGGACTGATCCTATCCTCAGGGCATGGCACTTCCCGTTACTCATGTGCCAGCTCTCGTTCACCGCATCACTCCAGGGGGGATTTGTTACCATATACATGTGGTAGTGATGTGTGTGAACACACTAGGACCGCCGGGGCATTTTTTCCCTCTTTAGGAGGTTTTTTCCCCCGTGCATTGTATATACGCCCATCACTGCAGGGCTACCTATCTTTCCATTGCACACTAAGTAACACACTCTCTATTGTGTGCCTTGAGCTTCCTTCGTCTTCTCCAAGCTGTGTGTGTTTCTCTACAACCCTAATTCCAACAGTAAAATGTCTCTCTTGATGGGAGAAACCATAATACAAAGCCTTTTGGAGGGGTGACCGGCTCCGTGCAAATATAGTCCTCAACTGTTGTCAATTGCTTAGTTTCTCTCTCTTTTGAAGTATTGTTCATGCTATCTAACTAGGTGTTATGATTTTTGTTGCTCTCTCCACCCAAGCACTCTTGTTATTCTCATTATGGAGCTATTCTAATGAAATGCTCACTATGTTCATGCTATTTTCCGCTACACACAAGTTACTAGACCATTAAATGTTACAGATAGTGAAAACAAATATATGTGGAAAATGACCAATGGAGATGTTGAGAATGAGAACCAAGCTCAGTATTACCTCATAGTAGTAGCACATGCCCAAACTCAATGCATGAGGTTGAGCTCTATGTAAGCTTACTAGATGAAGCCCAACATTAAAGGTATGCAAAGGTGTTTTTGGCAAGTACAAATATTGTTGGACAAGGCCATCTCAAATATTGCCTCCGCAAAAATAGAGACATATGCCTACCTTAGCATTATAACTCACTTCAGCTTGTACGGGCACATGCCAAAAATGCATGACTTATGTATGTAGAGGTGTTTTTGGCAAGTATAAATATTGGCCATCTCCAATATTGCCTCCACACAAATAGACATATGCATGGCTTAGCATTATAACTCACTTCAACTTGTATGGGCACATGTCGAAGATGCATGACCTAAGCTTCAAACTTTGGCTTAGCATTATAACTCAGTTCAAGTTGTACGGGCACATGCCGAAGATGCATGACCTATACTTCCAAGTTTGAGGACTCCCAAAATTAACAAACCATATGCTCTCACAAAGTTGGACTCCGGAGGCATGTAAGATGATAGACCCCCATACTTTGGAAGGCCCTCAGAGAGTCAGAGTGGGCCAACACTCGAGGCACGGGTGAGGAGGCAACTATAACAGTGCTGGTTACAAAGGGGAGGTACAGGCAGTCATTGTACTGACTGGGGACTACAAGGCGATGGCAAGTTCAACAACAACACTCCATGTTGAAAAGGGCATCTACAAGTATGTTAATAGCTTTTTTTCCCCCCAAAAGCCTGACCATAGAGCTCATACTTACTAATTGGAAGGTTGGATAGTTCCAAACTTCCTCATAGCAAGGATCCTTGGCAATGTCCCTACTCTTCGGTCCAAGTTGTTGGCAGAAAAGCTTACTCATAGCACTGTGTTTCCCTTCCGGCCGTCCTCAACTTGGTTACTCAGTAGTTCATTGACACAATGTCATAATAATCAATATCTAATTCTCCTAAATGATTTTCTCATATTAAACTGATCATTTAATGTGGGGAAGTGCCAGGGGAGAAAAAGCTAGAATATTGGTTAAGCTAGCAGACCGGCCTCAGTAGGGATCCAAAGGAGGGAAAATAGGGATCCAAAGGGGGGGCCATCTGCAAAAGAGCCATGTGCAACAATGGGCTAAAAAGACCCTAAGGTTCAGCCCATTAAGACTTCCAAAATGCTAAGGTTCCAAAATTCAAAGGTTGTGTCCAAAGGTCAACCCTAGGGGAAATTGGATGCTTTGTGTGTACCAAAAAAAGTCTTTGCAATCCCTACATGGGAGGGGGCGAGCCCTTCTTCTAGGGGATGAGAGAGAAAGTCACACACACACACACACACACACACACACACACACACACACACACACACACAGGCTCCCTTTACACAAAGGGAATTAGGGACACATGTCAACTCCCTAGCCCAGATGCCCACAAGGTGTGCCCAATTCCTATTGGATGGCCTTGGAGGTGGACCAATGAAATTTAAGCTAGAGTAAATCTAGTTTAATTAATTTAAAAAACACTTAATAAAAGAACCAATGAGAATTAAGTCTCCTAGAAGACTATTGGGCAGTCTCACAAGGGGTCCAATGAGCATTCAGGAGCCCAATGGCTTGCTTGATTCCTATTGGCCAGGAGGCAAAGGGGTCCAATGAGAGTTTAGTTTAATTATTTAATAACCTAAAGCTCTCACAAAAGGGGAAAGGGGGACACATGTCAGAAGGCTATCACTTATGTTGCTTAATAATCATTGGCTTGACTTGGGGAGAGCCAATGAGGGCTCAGCAAGAGCAAATAGCAAGAGGGCTCGCCCAAGACAGAGAGGGGGCTGATTTTTGCAAGGCATTATCACACACACATTTACACAATCTCATGTGTGAAGAAAGAGAAGAATATCTCTTCCCAAGATTTAATGGAGAGCTCATCACCTACTCCAAGGTTGTGAGATAGAAGCTTACAACGACACACTCTTGGCTTGTGGATGCAAATCCAACCAAGAGCCAAGCTTCAATGCATGCTCATCTCCTCTACCAAGCTAATTACTAAGATAAAGCTATGCTAATATGAGTGATTATGTGAGGAGATGTACATCTTTCTCGTAAGATACTCCTTCTTCCTCTCAATCTACTCTCATACCCTGCTAGCTCTCACCATCTTCGAAGGTGTGTGAGGTCTTGGGTCTGAGAACGGGGATAATTAAAGTTGTGTTTGTTAAGTGTTTTGCTTAGTGCATGAAGCTTTCATCTTCATTGCACTAGCTAGTCTTGAAGGAACACAAAGAATTGTATTGTACAATGTCTCTCTTGATGGGAGAAACCATAATACAAAGCCTTTTGGAGGGGGGACCGGCTCCATGCAAATCCGGTCCTCAACTGTTGTCAATAGCTTAATTTCTCTCTCTTTTGAAAGTATTGTTGATGCTATCTATCTAGGTGTTATGATTTTTGTTGCTCTCTCCACCCAAGCACTCTTGTAATTCTCATTAGGAATCTATTCTAATGAAATGCCCACTATGTTCATGCTAATTTCCGCTACACATAAGTTTTTAGACCATTAAATGTTACACACAACCTCCTGTATTGGCATTGACTCTTTCTGAAGGTGGAATGCGTGGTCTTTCCTCTTGGTTCTCAAAAACTTGATGCCTTTTTCTTTTTTGTCTACATTTTAGCAAAGTATGAATTATTTTTTGAAACTCATTATCGCCCTGCAGATGAGGCCATGGTTGGTTTTGAAATACCAGAGAGAAGGGAATCGCATGACTTTGAAAGCCTTTCAAGGCTTGCAATTGAAGAACTAGTAGAAATTAACTCCTCTTCCCCCAAATCTATACAAGACTTCTCCTCACGAAATAGGTGGCATCAAGAAGCAACTGCAAAACAACACCAGAAAAAACCAAACATTCACTCACTTAGAAGCACTTATCAGTCACTGTGTAGGAAACATAAACACAGGGCCATGGATGGTTCTGGACTTACAAGGAGCACTAGTGGCACAAGAGCGAGCACTCCTAGAAAATTGGCAAACATTAACTACAAGCTCGTCTTTCTGTAAAACCACCTCCTTCAAACTGTTGAAAACTTTCTTGAGTGAAGTGACACAACTAATTATAGCCCACCCTTGACATCTATAATGTGCTACAGAAGAGCAGACGATAATGAATGTTGAAGAGGCGTAGCCTAGGTGGCATAGTCAAGGTACTGATGAGAGAGAGAGAGAGAGAGAGAGAGAGAGAGAGAGAGAGAGAGAGAGAGAGAGAGAGAGAGAGAGAGGTCACCTAGCCTTTCAACCATCCATCGACCCCTCTACCCTGCCTCCTGGTTGTACAACAACATTCATTATGCGCCATCAGCCCTGCAGATGCGCTCCCATTGCACCCAAATTTCCCCCCAGATGGGCTCTTATCGCCCTCCATGCCTTTTTCATACTGCCAGTCAGTACAGGCTGTTGTCCCTGCAATGAAAGTCTACCTCGACAATACCTATTTCAATGGTATTGATGACAAGTGCACAAAGCTTCCAAGTACTCACTGTGACGTTGAAGTTTGAACCTTTGCTGTTGTTGCCCTTTGCCTTTTGCTTTGCTTTTTGATGCAATTGTGAGTATCAGGGCTGGCAACTTAGCTTTTACATTCTACCACGCTTAGAGAGCCGCTCCTCCCCCAACTGTGGCTATGCATTGCTGGTTCAGATATGAGCATCCACTGCACCAAATATGCTACAACATCATGGCCCCAGAGTAAAGAGTGTGTCTTAATCCTAGAGACAGATAGAGACAAAGAGAGAGAGACTCTGCTTGTAGGTTCACCTCGGGACTTGGAAGCACTTGAAAGTTTGCAACAGGTTCAAGGTACTTACGAGTAGTGAGCACACCCCTCAAGGCCCTCCTGCTATGGACTAGGCCAACATACCTGCACCCCGTGGATGACCACCATCTCTGTCATAGCCCCAAGCCACAACGCCCATATTCCTTCACACCATAATTGCCCCCAGAATATTACGGTCTACGAGTCTGGACCCTTAGGCGCTCCTGCCCAGCCCATTGAACCTGTATTAGGCATACAACTCACCCCTTCTCCGTTTCCTCCCATACGGCACCCCCATCAGCTAATGTCCCTCATCGTGGGTTGGCTCCAAACATGCTTGATCACGTCCGTGCTTTCCATGTTTGCCCCATGCATTTCAGCTCCAACCTGACCTGAGCTCAACTAACCTGGCAATGCAGACGAAGCGGAGGCAGGGGAAGGCACAGGGGCGTGGATCCTCTGTGTACAACAGCCATTGGGCGAAAGAAATTCCAGCCTTTGCCAGACCCACCATATATTGGGCGACCAACCCCCCCTCGAAAATGGCTTGCTTCCGCCAACTCCTTTTCAGCATGATTCATGGGCTGCACAGGAAGACATGGCGCAACAACGGTTTATTGATTTGATTCCCTGCGCTTCATCTTCAGTGAGCATTGCCACCGGCTCTTGTGAATTGGGGAGACGGAGACAAAAGAGAAAGGTGCAGTTTCCTCCTGCCTTCGTCTAAACCATGATTCCTATCCCATCCAAAGAATGAAATAAATGACCACTACCTCCAAATTAAACGACCACTATCGCCATGCACCAATGAAAACTAAATAATTTTGAAAAAATATAAAATCTATTTTTAAAATAACCTATCCTTTTTCATTAGCAAAAAGAGAAACCATCACTCTTCGGGGCAGGCCAAAAACTAGTTCTTCATTGTACTTGAATATGAGGGACACAACATACAAACCTTGCATGCAAGACTCACGCATCGACATAAAGTCTTTTCGTAAGGGACTTGTGACTTTTGCGCCACGACAATATTTGTTGATTGCGTGTGATCGGTTTCTCAAGAAAGTTAGGTGCCCATCGTCTTTCCGTGCAAATGGGAATGCGCGGAATTTGCTTCGAAAGTCCAGCAACAATGCCGCGTTCCTTATGATATTTCATCCGCCATAGCTCCTGTTCAAGCTTCCTCTCCTCGTGCGCAAAGCCTTTCTGCATTGCTTCTTTGTTTCTTCGTCCCTGCATGTGTTTGCAGAGCAACCAGAGTTGAGTCTCGCCATTTATAATCAGGTAAAATCTCCTTCTTGTTATCACGCAGTGAAGGAACCTTCCTATCACGCAGGGATCAAGCTTCTGTTAGAAAAGTCTGTGCTACCCATTTGAGAGGTAGACGGGGACACGCAGAGCTTCAGTCCAACAGCAGCTTAGAAATTTGCATTATCGCCGAGCCATCGGTACACTCACAGGAACTATCGCACCAGTTCATCAAAGTGCAGATTGAGCTTTACTAACGGTTTTCCAGCTAAACAGGAGTCAGGAAAGTGACGCTTCCATCTAATAGAACAGGAAACAAGCATCTAGTTGAGCTTCGTAACGACACAGAGCAAAGCTCCTGAATGCAAGCCATTTCAGCCACGTTGATTGCAGGGAATTCTACAGTTGCGCTTTTTATTGAATTTCGGGAATCGGGCCACAACTCCTTCCTGAGACTCTCTTGTACCTGACTAGCAGTTTTGGGATCTCTTGGTCTATGGGGGTCTGCCTCTCCTCCAACAAGCCCAAACCGGCAAGTACTCACAAGCAAGTTGCCCAGGGAAAATATGAGCAACAGAATGTAGTAGTGAGGCCCTGCATACCTGATAAAGGAGCAATCAAATTAAAATCCAAGGTTGAATCTATACCCTTGGGGAAACTCACCAAGTTTGGATACTCCACTGATTTTAAGCAGAGATACCAGCAAGGAAAGCTACTTGGCCATGGACAATTTGGGTATACCTATGTTGCCACCGAATTATCTTCTGGGGAACAAGTTGCGGTGAAGACCATAGAAAAGAAAAAGGTATTCTTCACACTCCCTATAGACTGGATAGATGGTCACATAAAGTTAATGAATGCCTATGCCTACTTTCTGAATACATGGTTATGTTTCAATTATTCTTTGGAGAACTCCGATTAGACACTGAGAAGTGCCTTTATTGGCTTGCTTGCTGGATTTAGTCTGTGATTCTATGAGACATTAGTCCGTCTGGTTGATGCTGAGTAAGCAGTTGTGCCATGCAACTACTTAAGTGGTCGAGAAATAGGAGAAATGTCTGCATAGGTGCTCTCTCTTACAAAGTGTAGGTCTATTATAAGAACTAGCGAAATCATCAGGCCTCACTAGCTGAAAAATAAAAATTTGTGAGTAGAATTGAGTGCAGCTTTGATCAGATTACTAGGATAAAATCATGAAAGATTGTGTTTTGCATCAGTCCTCTTCTAAAAGTGCTTTGGACCATAGTATTAGGCATTCTGCATTGTAAGCCACACAATGTAGTCATTTTTCTGCCCTGGAGATGAGTAGAAGACTTTCTTTGTTTTCTTGATTCTGCTAAACTTCCATTTCATTTAATTAGATGCTTCTACCTATCGCTGTTGATGATGTAAGACGGGAAGTGAAGATTATGCGGGTTTTGTCTGGGCATGAAAACGTTGTACAGTTTCATGAGGCCTTTGAGGATGATGATTATGTTTACATAGTCATGGAGTAAGTGATTTCACGAATGTAATTTTGCATATTTCAAGCGATTGTCAAGGTTTTGTTGCTAACTTATATCTATATTTTTGGCTGCAGACTGTGTGAGGGTGGAGAGCTTCTTGACAGGATACTTGCCAAGTATGTGATTTGGCATCTTTTTCATTAAGAGTTGATTGTTCAATAGATGTTTCAGCAGTGTCTGTTGAGAAGGTTTCTTAGCTCTTTCTATATGAGTCAGCAGCACAAATAGTGTCTAGCCTTCAATTATGAATTTGAGCCCCATGTCTTGATTAAATGTCACATTGATGGAGTCTGTGCATGACTGGAACATATTGTGTGTTCTGTTTTTTGCTCTTGAATAGATCATTTCCTCTGTAAAGCTTTAGGGTGTTGGAAGTATTAAATTGTGTTTTAAGTTCTGCCATAGTTGGTTTTGTTGTGTTTGTGTCAGGGTCAGTAAATAATAAGTCAATGGTTATTATCGTGTGCCTCACCAAAGTGACATGATTGTTTTGATAAAGTACGAATAGAACTTATTTTGGTTTTAGCTTGTTCTGTGTTGGAACTTGTAAGCTGTGTCTCAACCTCCACAGTTGTTGTTCCTTGTTGGTTTTGCGTCATCAACTGTGTCTCATTTAAGTGACACAAGTATGTTGATAGAGTCTATGCATCTGAGACCTGTTTTGTCTTTGCTTGTGAATAGATTATCGTGCTTAGTAAGCATTGAATGTATAGAAGCTGCACACTTTGTTCAAGCAATGTAATTAATGTATAGCTATTTTTAAGTTTTGGGTTCATCAGGACGAGGCGTTATGAAATTGGAAAATCATTTATGTGTTTATGGATTAATGTTGTCTGTTATTTCCTCTCACTGTTTGACAAAAGGAGGTTGCATGCGAGTTCTTCTTTTTGTGCTCCACAAAACAAATTGGCTCTTGTGCTGTATTGGCAATTGTAATCGTATGCAGTTTTGTAAAGAAGGAAATAGATTGTTTGATGTGCGAAATAAACATCCTATTTTCTAATGCTGTTTGTACTTTTGACATATCACTGGATTCATAAAAAAAACAACAGAAAGGATGTTCGTTATAGTGAGAAGGATGCTGCTATTGTTGTCAGACAGATGCTAAGAGTGGCAGCTTGTTGCCATTTGAATGGGGTCGTACATCGAGATTTAAAGCCTGAAGTATGCATCACATTTTTCAACCCACTTTATTTTGTTGCACAATATTTTTTGGATGTCACTTTATGATGATTGTATTTGTTTGTTATAGAATTTTTTGTTCAAATCCAGAGCAGAGGATTCATCTCTTAAGGCAACAGACTTTGGCCTCTCAGATTTTATTTTACCATGTATGTTTTTTGTCGTGAATTTGACCGGCAAGATCTCATCTTGCCTTATTAGTCCTCCATACAGATTTACTTTGTTCAATATTGCTTAGTGATTGTACACAGGTCGACATTTTCGAGATGTTGTGGGAAGTGCATATTATGTTGCACCTGAAGTTTTAAAAAGAAAGTCAGGCCCAGAGTCAGATGTTTGGAGTATTGGTGTCATCACATATATATTACTTTGTGGCAGACGTCCCTTTTGGGATAAAACAGAGAGTGGAGTTTTTAAGGAGGCAAGCTTGACCTATTTTTATCTTTTACTGTTTGAAAAAAGCTTTTCTGCCACTGATGTGATTTGTTTTGGTGTATGCAGGTTTTGAAAAAAAAACCAGATTTTCAAGCAAAACCTTGGCCAAGTTTGAGCTTTAGTGCAAAGGACTTCGTCAGAAAACTTCTCGTGAAGGATCCAAAAGCAAGGCTTACTGCTGCACAGGCATTGTGTAAGATCTGTTTCTTCATTCTCATGTGAAGCATATTTTGAAAATGGAGAAGAAAAAGTTTTCACCAAACATACCTTCAAATGTGAATTTTGTAGCTCATCCATGGGTCAGAGAAGGTGGAGATGCTGCAGAGATTCCATTGGATATATCTGTTCTCTCAAACATGCGGGACTTTGTGAAATACAGTAGACTGAAACAAATTGCATTAAGAGTATGTTCATACTCATCTACATTTAATATTTTTGTGTGTGTATGTTTACACTCATTTACACTTAAGACTATGTCTACACTCAGTACATTTAATATTTTTGTGTGTGCCTGTGAAAGTTATAATGAGTTTCTTAAAGCTACAAGACTAGAGCCTCCATTGCCTCTCTTGAATATACAAGAATGGAGGCTAAAGCCAGAGTATGTGTGGTGGTTAAGTGTCAAATTCTTGCTTTGTCATGGCCTATTCGGAGATCTTTATGCATGCAAAGTGACTTTAGTGAGTGTCGTAAGCTCTTCTGGAGGATTTGTTATAAGCAGAAAGTCATCTGCTAGAATACAAACTTAGATATGTAAAAAATCTTAGTTAGATGCCCCTCTTTGGCTGCCATAAGTGTCCATATGGCTTTCCATTCGGCCCTTTGATAACTTGACAACTTACATGAATGATTTCATTACTTTCTCTTCATGTTTTTTCTTCCCCCAAATCTTTCTATATCTCCTTTTGTAATTGGGGCTACAAATCCGAAAAATGCTTGTCGTGTGCGCATGGCTCTATGTGCCACTTGACATGCTAATACCATGTGTATAGAGCCAGTGTGTGTCTTAAGAGCCTAGGGATTTTGTTTCCACATCTTTGCCACGTGGCACAGCCTTTCAAATGACTATTTTTTTAGGAGCCATGCCGATAGACTTGCACTCTCTTTACTGCTGAGATGGTAAAGAAAGCCATTGACAAGATGAGGACTTGTAGAGCATATGATCATGATGGATTGATGGGGGAGCACTTTATACATGCTAGAGATATGCTTGCAAAGCTTCTTGTAGTAATGTTCAATCGAGCCACGTGTGAGGGTTTTCCGGATACTTGGAGCATGTCTACTATTATGCTTATCTTCAAGGCAAGAGACCCCATGATACTGGGGAATTACCGAACCATCATGATTGGGCACACACTAGCTAGGTTGTTTGCATCCATTCTTGAGCAACAGCTGAGTAGATTGGCAGAGAGAACACATTCGGGCATCATACCAGGTAGGTTTCAAGAGGGGTTTTTCTACTCTTGATCATATATTGACACTCAGAGCTGTTATTGAGGAAAGCAGATCACATGCTAGGAGGATTTTGTGTAACTTTGTGGATTTTCGCAAAGCATTTGTTATGGTTCCTAGAGCTCGTCTGATGCAAAGACTACAAGAGATGGAAGTACCCATGTAGCTGATTTGGGGAGTCGTGGCTTTATACAGGACAATCGTGGGGAAGGTTCATACTCTCGAGGGGTTGAGCATATTCACTCCACTGTTGGAGTGAAACATGGATGCCCACTCTCCCTACATTGTTTGGTTTGTCTGTAGATGAAATTTCAGATTACGTTTAGAGGGAGGGCGACAGAGGAGCGCAGCTAGCAGGGACCTGGATTCCATTACTACTGTATGAAGATGATATTGTGTTTATCTCAAACTCCCATAGGGGATGCAACGATACTTGGATGCATTGCACACTTTTGCTAGTGATAGCAGCTTATCGGTGAACCTCGGCAAGACCAAAGTTATGGTGTTCAACACCACAGCACAGTGGGTCAGGCGATCTGCACCGATTCACATATGGTCAGCAAACTGTTGAGTATACAGACGCATACACTTACCAGGGAGTGGTCTTCAGTGGTCCAAAGTTCTCCTTCAGAGCATATGCAGCTTTGGGAGCATGGAGAGGATGTGTCCACAGATTTAGTTTCGGGAGCTCAAAGTTCAAACAAAGCTCTGGCTATTTGACACATTGGTTACTTCAACTATGCTTTATGGGGTGCAGATATGTGGACCATCAGTAGAGCATCATAGCTGAGCTCGCAGTATTGATGGATGGAAATGTATGGAGAGACCTCTGGTCTCTATGATTTCCCGGGTGATTAGGGCCAAGGCCTTTCTACCGCATGAGATTATTCGTGCAGAGCTTGCTGTTTTCCGGCTGGTCATAGAGGCACTTACCAGGTCCGTCACTTTTATACACGGTATTTGGGATCTCCTTAAAGATAGATATGCTCACCTAGCTTTGGAGTCTTCTTGACAGCTTGCCTCACAGGGAGACACATCTTGTTGGTATGCACAGATGACATCGTAGTTTCACCCGCATGGATTTAGTATGGAGAGACTACCCCCTTTCTAGTACTCGTTGGATGCACCTTCCTTGTCCCTACACGGACCGAGATTACCCGCCTCATCAGACAGGATTTGATTCAGCTAGACACCAGGAGGACGTGGACAGAGCTGACATGAGAGCTTGGCACGAAGATGGATTTCTACATAGAGTATCTTCTCTAGCTCACAAAGGATGGATATGTGATCAGACCTGCCTATATGGACATTCATTTATGTCATGGGATATGATGTGCTATTGGTTAGATGCGCACATTATCGCATCAGCTAGAGATAGAGACGGGCAGATTTAAGAGATTACCGGTAGAGGCAAGGATTTGCCAATTGTGTCATATAGAGTTAGAGACAGAGTTAAATCACATATTTCATTGTCTGGTATACTATGAGATACGTGGCTGCTTTCACCCTCTATTCAAAGAGGGCTTTGGACCACTGGCTAGAGTCATGAGGATCAGAGATGCCTCGAGTTGTTTATGGTAGAGCTGCGCAGACACAGGGAGAGTCTCTTGAGAAGATTAGACAGTGGGAGACATTCACAGAGGGAGATCATGGACTTCTTTAGAGCAGAGACTTGGCAATCAGATGAGCAAGCTTCATAACAGACTTCAAAGTCCACCTATACTAGAGGTATATTGATTGATAGAGCCATTGAGCTAGAGCTAGACGACCACGTCTACAAGGGCCACCACGACATTGACGGAGGCTCCATTAGAGGATCATGACTATTCTAGTGGGAGACATCTAGTACGGCTATTTACAGAGGCGGACACTGATGATGCTCTTTAGCGATCGATGCAATACATCCTCGAACAATGCCCAATGTCAGGCATCCTCAGACACTTCAATTTATGTTACTTCATTTTATTTCGTACCCAGACATTGTATTAGATCCACCAAGATCGTATGAGTTTGGTCTCGTAGGTTATTTTGGCCTTTTGGAGACATTTAATATAACATTTCATTTCATTTCATTTCTCTGTGTGCGCGTGCGCGCCTCTTGTGTGCACATTGTACAACGTTCATTTTTACAAGGTGGCCCTCTACTTTCTATGGAACGTCTAGCTTAGAAGCTGCCCTTCTTCATGAAGGGCACTTTTAAAAATTTGCCTTCGAAAATTCAAATGATACATACATTTTTTTGTGTCCTTTGAAATACAAATTCTCCAATCTACAAAGCCAAATTCAACACAAACATGTATTTGTGACATAGATGAAAGCGCAACCATGGGAATCTGGTCTCCAACTCTGAGAAGAAAATCATTGTATTAAAGTTATTATTATTATATCGTATACGTATATATGTATCGATTTTTTCCCAGAAAAAGTGCCCTTCAATGTCGTTGGTTTACAAAAGGGAAAATTTTTAAAATAGCCCTTCATAAGCAAATCCTTGAAATTTTGCCACTTCACTTGATGGTCAAAAGTGGCCTTGAAAGACCCTGCAACCTATAAGAATGAAATTTGGTGCACAACATTCCGAGGATAGTAGACACAACGAACTCGATTTAGAGCGAGACAAGGAGCCTATGCAGTGGTGTGCATCTTACCTAGCTAGCAGAGATTGGTTGAGGAAATAGCCTTTCATTTTTGGACCCACCCTACAATTGAGTGGCTTTTCTTCGGAAATAAAGCCTTCCGCTTTCTTTGTGCGGCCCCACTACAGATGGCGAATAGAATTACAAGAGATTTCGTTGAGATGCTACATCAATGCTCATTAGCTTTTACGCTTTGTGAATTCCACAATAGCGTGAATGCAAGGATGTGGAGTCTCAAATGCGCAGTCTGAGTGCGTCTTGAGTTCTATTTTTCTCAAATTTTGGGGTTAATATACCGTAAGTGTTAACAATTTTGTGTCCAGAGAGTGGTTGCAAAATCCATTGACAAATCTAGGGAAGTAGCAATATTTGCTACAAAAGCATAGACAGGAAAAGCGTGATGAGGAATCAAAAGCAACGAGTTTTTGTTTTCTGGTTGGATTGAAAGCCTTTGCTCAACAACAATAGATTACTTCACCCATGTTTTGGTTGGTGGTGCTTTGGTCGTTATGTATGCCACGTGTGGTGCCGTCACGAAAGCGCAAAAAGTTATTGATGGGTTGTTGATTACTGGATATGCCGAGCATGGCCATGGCAAGGAAGCGCTGAGCTCTGTTACTAGATGTGGAGGGAGCACCTATTTATAGATGGAATGCTTAGCTGCCCTTTATGCTTAACCACCTCAAGGGGAAGCTTTAGTAGCATCCCAGACCACCCTATGTAAGAGGGCAGAGAGCCCATCAGTGTCACAAACTGATGACGTGGCATGACCATCCAGACAATACGGATGTTGATGTGGCAACATGATGTACGTACAAGTGATGACGTGGCAGAATGTACGGCATCACCTGGATTTTGCGTTGATAGGTGCCACATGGCAGTAAGTACGGAATTTTGCATAATGCGCTAACAAGCTGACGTGGCAGCAGTACGGAGTTTCGTAATTTGTGCTACTTGATTTTTGGATAGATTTTGACCAATTGCTTTTGGAACACCATTGCTTTTGAGTTAGAAGCTTCTGGGGCTCTGCTTTTTGGGCATCCCTTGTATCAATAAATAGACCCAATGGGCCTCACTCTTGAGAGCACGTGGACGTAGAGTTTGAGAGCGGAGGAGCCCTCGAGTGTTGTACTTTGCTCAAGAAATAATATAAAAGAAATATCGAAAGGGGTGCCAGTCTTTGGGGCCAATCTCTCTGGGCACGGAACTACGCCGGGCTGTGTCGACCAAATTGAACCGTGACTTTAAAGTTGTGAAGTATTTTAAGTAATTCTCTCGTGTGTCGTGCCGGATTCTCGACTTGGGGTGGCCAAGCCTGTTATCTGCACACAAATAGCAAGTTCTTCCAGAAAACATTAATTTCATACATAAATTTGAATCATCTTCGGAAATTTCTATTTCAAAGTTCTTCATTCACACACTTACTTAGTTCATACTGAACACAATGTTTCAATCATCTAGTCATCTCATCCGTCTAAAAGTTTTGATGCACCTAGATCCCTGTGTAGCCATCTTATCCCTCAGGAACTCTTGATGCGCTCACTACAGTATATAGTCATCTCATTCATATGGAAATCTTGATGCACTAGAATCATCATCATTCATTCAAAGTTCATGATTCTTATCTCGAATCGTGATCGGGTTCATTCCGGATCTGTCGTCGCTTCCAATTCGTCATCATCTTATTCTTGATTTCACTTGCAAAACAGACAAAATTTTAAGCAAATGGTTCACCTCGTTGCAAAAGAGTCGAGGTCTAGTTCCATGTTTCCAAATGCTTTCATATGCATGTTCCTCACTCCTATCAGTTATCTGCACACAGACAACAAGACATCATTATCCCTTTCAGTTTCCTTTTCAAAGTCTGTTCTGGAGCGAGTATCTCCTCGCCTTGTAATATCTCCTTTGAGAGGTGTTATCTCTGTCAGATTCTCCACGAGAACCCATGTGTAATCTGGGATTCTTTATGGCTTATGCCCTGTAAGATAGAGCGAGGAAGACTGGAGCGTACCCGATGCGCGATGAAGTAAGGGTGGAAATGTGGCTAATAAGTTAGGGGTTGGGGCACGAAGATACTTCAAATAACAATTGCAAAAGTGTCTAAGTGCTCTGTCTCCTCTTTGGTAGGACCGGTATGCTTTGAGAAAAGCACACCCCTGAAGCTCTGATACCACTGGCACGGGATGCGCACCACGTGCCAACGGAAAAGAACAAACTGAACAAGACTTTTAGCACTTCAACAACGACTGAACTGAAAGAGAGAGAGCACTCGCGACATAGAGTGGCGGAATTCCACCCCAGAGAGTACTGGCCCCAAACCTTGGCGCCCTACATATTTAAAGGCCCTTGGCCTTGAAAAGCTGTCAAACTCAAAATCGTCTAGTCCCAAAAGCACTAGTGCCCAAAAGCTGCCAGCGGGTCTTGTGGAAATCCGTACAAGTGTCATGTGAGTAGTCAGCGAGAAACGTGCCACGTCAACATGTTAGCGCAGATTGCGGAAATCCGTATAGGTTGCTACCACGTCATCAGTTTTTTTCGCTTGTGTGTGTGTGGGCTTGCTTTATTTTTAACGCCTTAATGTCACTTGGGCCTCATCGGCGGGGGACGGGGTCCCATAAGTTGGTAGGACGTCTTCTTCTTCTTCTGCTTCTTCTTCTCAGGGTTTAGGCCCCTCGGCTGGGGTTTGTAGGTTGGCTCCCTTCTCCAGTGGCTGACACGTCAGCAATTTATGACAATTAGTCTAGGTCATCACGGCCTTAGGAGATCTAATGGTTTTTTGCATGTTGCCATGACGTATGTACGAGGAGGAAGAAGCTCTGATACCAATGTTATCCCTCGCCCGGTCCATCCTGCATACATGACATGACACAATCCATATTCATGCATAAACGTGCGCAGAGAGCGAACATCAGACTCACCTCCCAGCCATAGAATCGATACGGACTCACCCTTGAGCAGCTAACGGATGAGTCTCTACGCAAGGGATGATGTCCCATACCACCAAGCCCACACGAAGTGGGTGTGGGTAGAGTTGCCAAGTGCATAGAGTCATAGTGAGGTGGTCACACAAGATGTCTTACAAATGAGACCGTAGTCCTATTTATAGGACTTCTTAACCGCCTTTCTTGACCTCCCTTCAACTAAGGGTGTGTTCACATTCAGGGTTGGTTCACATTGGCCGGGCGTCCATCGTGATCTCTGGGGACGTAACAAGGCTTTAGGTGGAATCCCCCAGTGACACCCGTACGCTACTTGGGCTGACATGTTGGTTTGGATTTGTCATCAAGGCAGAAGATTGCTCCTCTCCATCATGAGGAAAATGCTTTATTGGGGCTCAGCACGACTCTCTCTTGTTGGCAGGGTTGTAGTGGCCAACTAGGTGTTTTGGCTACTATGTGGTACATCACGTCTTGTTGGATTTTCTCGAGCTCTTGCATTAGCCAGCTTCAGAGGTTGATCATGAACTTTTTGTGGTTAGGGCGAGACACATGGTCCGCTCGGGCCAAAGTTTCCTGGTAGGTCATTACTTTACCTTGCTCTCAGGGAGGGTTGGGGATCATCGACCCAGCATGGCAGAGTAGAGCCCTCCTTGGGAAGCTTGTGGTCAGAGGACTTCTTCCAGGGGAGGAGCCCTGGAAGGAGCTATTGCTACACAATTCGTGTCTGGGTCCCACAGACGGGCAACCCATGGAGCCCTTCCACCTAGTGGATTTTCACAGAGATGTGGAGATGGGAAGACCGCTTTGTTGCGAGCCTGCTTTGGTCTTGGGAGTAGCTGTGGAGTGGCCTTGAATAGCACTAGCCCGCCCACATGCATTGAGGGGCGTTTGAGGCAACCACTTGTTTGAAATCCTATGGTTAGCACACAGCGATGACGTAATAGTTGGATGTTGTTCATGACCGGGTACGACGTTTATTTTGAACAGTTGGCTGACAAACGAGGATCTGCTGTGGCGGTATATTGAAATGGTTGGTCAAAAGTTGAGGATGCCTTCTGCATAGTTTGCATGACATGAAATGTTGTCTTGTTCAATAGTTGCATAGACTATATATGTGGACTGAATGGCACCTATGAAAGCCCAAAGTCAACTGTTTAAAGACTGATGAGCAAAAGCTACCGCCCAAAATGCTATGTCAGGAGCCCGCTATTTATGGTGCAAATTCTGCCACAAATTACGGCGTGTTTTGCAATTGGCTAGGCCTCGATTTGGGCGCTTGATCAGGTTGATTGTCTCTTCTGGTCCGGTGCCAGTATGCCACATCACCAATTTGTGACATTCCATCCTCAAGGAATGTACTTTGGCAGATCATTGCGAAATTTGTTCCGGTCTTCCTTCTTCATTATATGTCAGGTGCAATGGAAGGGTGTAAGGATTTTAACTCAGATCTAGTACTTCGCACAAACACAAGGTTACTTCACTTAAGAGAGAATCTGTAATGGGACGACACCACGCGCCAACTAAAAGAACAGACGGAGACAGATGTTTAGCACTTCAAACAACTGAACAGAAAGAGAGACTTCGTAGGAGAGACGGAGTAGCATAGTTCCACCCCCAAAGTGCACCGACCTGAAACTGTGGCGCCCCTTTTGGTATTTCTTTATATTGCTTCAATAGGGTACTACCATCCAAAAGTAGTTACGTGAAAAGTGTTAGCTTCTAAAAGCATCTGGTCCAAAAGTTGAGCGTCCAAAGGGCCCGGCGTAGTTCGTGCTCAGAGGCATTGCCCCCAAAGTCTGACGCCCCTTTCGATATTTATTTTTATATTAATGCTTGAGCAAAGTACATTGTCCGAGGGTCCCCTCCAATGTTCACAGTAAACGTGTAAACGGTTACAATGTACCTGCTAGGTTTTGGTTTCTACCTATAAAATAAAAATTTACAATGTGGAAAGATTGTAAAAATTTTCCTCGTTTAGTTATAATTTTCAGAAAAACCTGTAGAATTTTGGAGAAAACCCGGTAAATGTCAAAAGCTCAATTTTTTCTATTTGTTTGGGAAATTGTTCTTTGGGAACACTGGTCCTCTTTGCTCAGTGTTTCCAAGCCAATCTGAGAGAGGGAGAGACTTTGGCAATGGATTTATAAGCCCATGGACTTTCAAAAGTAGTTACATGAAAATCTACAGGTTCTGAAAGCATCAGGTCCCAAAAAATGGCGCAAGAGCAGTTGCCGTAATTCGCGGTAATCCATATGGATGCCACGTCAGGTGTCAACACGATTCGCGGGGCTATCTGTACAGCCTGCCACGTCAGCAATACTTCACGATGTTCTTCTTTTATTTGTGGTCTTGTGTCTCTAAGGCCCCATCGGACGGGATCCCATAAGTTTTGAATCTGTTTGTTTTCGGATGGACATGCCACGTCATCATTTTGTGACATACCCCTCTCTTGAAAGAATTGTAATCGCTCTCGATGCAAAATCAAACATAAGCAAGAAACCAGTTCAGTAGACATTGACTCTAAGCACCGACGCACTAGACAACACAAATCCAGCACTTGCACAAAGACGACAATCACTAAACAGTCAGATCACATTCACCTCACGTCGTCCATCGAGTCTCAAAAGCTAGCGTTGGGGACTCCCAAAAGCAGCAAGGGTAATTTTCAAAAACCTGTACAGTCTTGCCATGCCACCATTCGTGCGGACTACCACGATAGCATGCCAGTGCATTTTACGGAAATCTCCTTCAGGGTTCAAGCTTTTGTCTTTTAGGGTTTTGGACCCCACGACTGGTGCTTCATTCATTCAGTTTCTCTTTGGTTTGTTCGACCACATGTCACGTCATCACTTTGTGATATACCCCCCTCTTGAAAGAATTGTAATCGCCCTCGATTACACCTGCAAAATCAATCATAAGCCAGAAACTGTCACAAAATGATGACGTGGCATGTCCACGAATAAGTTGGTCCAACTTATTCGGTACCCGTCGATGGGGCCCTTGGTGACACCTAGAGAAATAAAAGAGAGAGAGATCGTTGATTTACTGATTTGGCAATTGCTATACGGACAGTCCGTGTTTTACGATGACTGCTGGCGTGACAGCGTATAGAAATTCCGCAAATCACGTTGACAGTTTGGAGCGCGAGCTTTTGGGGTAGGATGCTTTTGAATTGAATCTTTTCTTGTAATTGCTTTTGAGAGGCCATGGGCCTATATATATATATATATATATATATATATATATATATATATATATATGTACCTAGATGGCTTCGTGCACCGAGATTTATTGACGAGCACTCAGTAGAGAGGATCCTCAGACTTTGTACTTTGCTCAATATATATATATATATGTACCTAGATGGCTTCGTGCACCGAGATTTATTGACGAGCACTCAGTAGAGAGGATCCTCAGACTTTGTACTTTGCTCAAGCATTAAAAGGAAAGACGAAAGCAGAACTGGTACCAGATTGTGTGGGGACTGACCCAAATTAGATGGATGAAAGCACTGAACTTTGCCGCGCATGGGGCAAGTACGAGATCAAGAAGTCCTCATCTTCTTTGACGGAGGAGCCAACACCAACTTTATTTCACCCGAATTGGCGGCTCTACTTGGAATTACACCCGAGCAAATGGGGCCACAGGCGGAGCCTGTTCTAGTGGGGATGTTGCTATTACACTTGTCAGTGGCAAACTTCGTTTGCATTGTCAGGGGTATTTAGGGCACGAGGACTTTTTCATCATGCCTTTGGAAGGGTGTGATATCCTCCTAGGAGTCCCTTGGTTCCACAAGAACAACGCTGTGGTCGATTATAGGGCCAGGAAAGCTACTTTGAAGAATGAGAAGGGTCGAGAGATTGTACTTGACGTAAAGCTGAAAGGCGAGTTCGTCCCACTTGTATCGGCTTTGACCATTTCCAGTAATGAAATCCAATCTTTTGTTTACTCGATCTTCTTGAAAGAACTGAATGATGAACAAAGGTCAAATATGTTGATTTGGAAAAGGAACGACAAGAATTTTTACACATGCAGGCTAACTGTATCTCTGAAGGCCTACCAGGTGAGTTACCTTCTTCTCGTCATGAGGATCACACGATTGATTTGATTCCTTGTAGTACACCAATGAACCGACCACCTTACCGAGTTAGCCGAGCCCTAAATGAAGAGATAATGAACCAGGTAAAAGAACTTCTAGAAAAGGGTCTTATCCAACCTAGCACTTCACCTTTCTGTTCCCCCGTGCTACTAGTATTAAAGAAGGTTGGATCTTGGAGAAAGTGCATTGACTATAGAGCTCTTAACAAAATCACCATTAAGAACAAATTCTCTATCCTTAGGATCGATGATATACCCGACAGACTTCAAGGGTCCACTTGCTTTAGCCAAATTGATCTGAAGAGTGGATATCATCAATCCGAAATGCTCTTGGAGACGTCTACAATACAACTTTCAAGACTGCTTTTGGGTTATATGAATACTTGATCAATGCCATTTGGCCTTACGAGTGCACCGGCTACATTCAACCATATGATGGACCGAATTTTCAAAGAGTATCGATCATTTGTGGGCACTTTCTTTGACGACATCATCGTTTTCTCCAAGAGTGAAACAGAGCATCGACACCATTTGTTACAGGTTTTCCAGGCACTCCGAAAACATAGTTTGGTTATAAATGCGAAAAAGAGTGAGTTTTTCTTGCCAAAGATACGCTTTGGACACATCGTCTCAACAAAAAGGGTAAAGATAGACCCGGCCAAAGTAGAGACCATCGGTGATTGGCCTGATTTGAAAAATGTTCATGAAGTTTGAAGTTTTTTGGGCTTGTGCTGTCACAAAATGATGACATTGTCATGAGGACGTGGCAACTACTAATTACTGTCACGAGGACCTGACAAGTGCTAACCTTAGTTGTTGGTTTCTTTCCGATGATTTTTATTTAATTTTGGGACCCTCTTTTTTAAGTTGCAAATGGCCGGACATTGTGTGGCCAGTGTGAAACGGCTGATGGCCGAGAGTTTCACCCACAGACGAGAAGGTCTTGTCTCCACGAGTTGGTCGGGCCGACCGGCACTGGAATTTGAGCAGTAAAAGGTCTCTAGGCTCAGTTCAAAGTCATTTAGGCCCCCTTGCTACATTTATAAGTCGGTGGGTACTAGGAAAATTAACTCAAAGAGGCATAGTGGACACTTGGCAGCACTAGAGCCTCCAGAGGGTCAAACTTTGCCACCTCTGCCAAGAATTAGTGCAAAAATCAATTTGGGGCTGCCTCTCTCTCTCATAGTGACTTACAGTGAGTGTGTGAGTAGTTGGTGCAGGTGTTGAAGCTTTAATGGAAAGCTTGCCTTCTCCCTTGCACTATGTAGTGCGATGATTCTGCTCTCGCGCACCTCTCCCCCTTTTGAATACAGAAACGTGATGCCCCGCTCGAGGGCTTTTCATCTGTATGCACAATTGTGTGGGTTCATGCGCGATTGCCGAGGCAAGACCCTCTTGCACATGTATTGGATTAGCTAGTTGCTAATCCCCCACATGTACAGGTGAATTCGGAGAGTTTTAACGCGAGAATTCTCGTCCGATTCAAAGGGCAAGTAGCCCTACAGGTGTGGGGCCTCGAGGACTTGCTATGGATGCGAGCGGCTCGCGAAAGGGAGCCCAAAACAAGGAAATACAGCCTGCTGTGTATTTTTGCAGGTTTAGGGTTTCGGCCCTAAATGGTCCCTAATACCCCCAGGAGATCCGGGGACGCGAGGGGATTGCTGTGCGGGTGATAAGTGCATTTTCAGGGCCGAAAATAGAGAATTCAGCGTCCCGCAGATTCTCGCTAGGTTTTGTAAAGTGTCCGTATGCGCCGGGAAAGTCACTTCTTGTAACAATGTCAGACTATATAAATAAATAATGTATATACGAGAAAATAGTTATCTAATTAGTTGTGTGTACATCAGAATAGAATTAGTAGTTCTAGGGCCTCAAGTGTGCCCAAACTTGGGCCAGAGCACCTCAGGGAGACCCTAACAGAAATTACCTTGAAGCCCTAGTGATTGGGAAATCGGGTCTTCAATAAGGGGTAGATAGTAGCCTCAGATTTCAGCCTCAGAAAATTACGCGTGTCAGTGTGAGCACAAGAATGAGATGGGGTCCTTAAGAACAATAATCCTAAGGCTTGGATTATTTTTAAAGCCTTAGGAGAAGTCAGTTAAGCTAATTTTAATTGTTTGTGCCGGACCAAATTGCCGGACAAGTGCGAACAGGTAATGCCGGAGCAGTGCCGGTATGGCATTGTATTGAGAAGCAGCTAACGTTTTTCATAAGTAGCATCCATGTGTGGAGTTGTGAGTTAATTTGCATTTCATTAATAGTCTAGGAACTTTTAAATGTAAAAGTTGAATGGTTTTTAAGTTATTAAGTAAGTGTTGTTAGACTTACACCACTTTGCTGCTTCACAGGTCTAGGGCATACTTGTACGGCTAGTATGTCTCCGGGCTTGCCACCCATAGCCTAGGTTTCTCCTGGTCTGGCCGCCCGAGTTTGGCTTCGGCCGCCCACTTTTGTCTAGGCGCTCTCATATATTTCCATATATCATTTTTCTGTTGGGTCATGGGGATTTTCATTAGGCCCTGCCCTACCTCCCCTTGGGCACCTATTTATAGGGCCAGGGGTACCCACGTCCATCATCTGTACTGAGGTTCTCTTACTCTTGTAGTCAGTGGGGGCCTGATCGCCCCTTTTCCTACACATAGCGTCTCTCTCTCTCTCTCTCTCTCTCTCTCTCTCTCTCTCTCTTCCTTACACGCGTACTCTCACATGGTATCAATCGCCATGGCACATGGTATCAGCAGCTTCAGGCTCTGCTTATTTTGAGGCGCTACATCCCATCGGGTTCCTTCTCCCAAGGGATGGATCAGCCAACGTTTTTGCAACTTGAGCTAGATCTGCCATCGTTTTTACATTAGCCAAGCAAGCGTAGAAACAAGAGCCATTTCTATCGCGGAGGACCTCACCTCAACTTGTGTTTTTGCAAGAAACATCGGATCTATTGATTTCCCTGCTAGCGCTACCTTCTCTGGACAGTTTTGTCGCGGAAAACCCCTCCCATCCATCAGCGTTTTTGACCTTCATCTGCGTTTTTGGGTTTTCAACCCATTTTCGGCGGTTTTATTGGTCACTTTGTGTCGTCGACACCTTCCACAAGTTGATGGGCACCTAGGGTACCCATCAAGCCTTTGCTTTTTCAGAAAACAGAAGGTTTTTGGTGCCAAAAAGTGCAACAAAAGTGGGCTGCAAATTGACCTGCGTTTTTTGCAGCAGGAGGGCAGCGCTGAGCTTCTGGACCCCGGACCTTGCCACCACCTACCCAGCCTTGGCATCCAGTGCCTTGCCGGCGAAGTTTCTCTTCAAATCTACAGATTTCAGCCATTACCCCTTGCTGTTTTCTTTGTTTTCAACCATCTGGGGCAGTGACAGTGATTTACCACCCGTCCCTACACCCTCTGCACCGCTCCGGACGATGCCGGGAGCGTACGAGCACACTGAAAATCGCTGGACAGCAGCGTTTTCATCACCTCGCAGTTCCGTCTTTGGGTGGACAGCAGCCACATGGCTTGTGTTTTTTACAGAGGATGAAGTTACCTCTTGCCAGGACACCATCCCATGGTGGTCCGTGCGGTCTCTCAGTGACTGTTGCAGTACACGGTATCTTCGACATCGGCTTGATCATCTACGGGCGTACGATCCTTGGGAGATCCATTCATTCCAGCCATCATTCGGCGGTTGCGCACCTATGCACTCATTAGAGGAGTTCACACGAGATATGGCCATGCTCATGGCATATGGGATTTTGACATTCCCAACGAAGACACCATCTTTGGTGGACAGACACTTACCACTTGACCTCGACTCGTCAGATCACTTGCTTACACGGGAGCATCTACATGGACTTAGGGAGAGGATCTTAAATCTCTTCTTGGACAGGTTCATTGCTTGGATCTACAGACTGGAGTGGGACTTCAGTGCTTTGGACTCTCTTGGAGAGTTTAACCGCGAGATGTGGGAGATCAAGCATCCCGCGACTACATTTGGAGTCACCCGAAGCTTGGCTTGGATAGTAGTGCAGTTGCTCTTCGACACTCCTGATCATTTGGATTGTACCTTCAGAGTTGATTACACTCACCCTCAGTAACCTTACAACAAACTTATCCCCCGACCTGGGTAGTAGGCCGCTCCCAGCTCGTTCGCATTGAGAGCCACACCGAGTTGCGGTTTGGTGGTGGTGTTGGTGCGGATTTTGTTTTGGTTGACACCGGAGGATTGGAGGCGGGAGATACTGGCAAGACGGCGTAGACAGATTGGTCTGGCCTTTCCTCTTCTCAGAGGCCCTTCACCGCGCAGACTGTTGAGTCTGGCTTTCCCCTCATCTTGGATTACCCTACCTACTGACAGGACACCATCCGGTGGTGGTTCGTGCGGTCTCTCGATTGTTGGTGGAGCTTATGGTAGCTTCTACAATGCAGACTGTTTAGTCTGGCTTTTTTTGATTCGGAGGATGTTTACAACGCAGATGGCCAGATCTGGCCTTCCTGGAGTTTTACACAGCTTAGCCACCTTGCCACACTGGGTTACATGTTCATGCATTGACAGGCTTCCAGTCATTCTCATGAGGGCTTCTCCATTTTCTCCAGACAGTTTAACTGCAGACACCACAGATCCCATCAGGCAGGACACTTGTAGGTCTATTGACACTTCTTTTACGACAAGGAGTTGTTTTCACACTCAATTCGGGACCTTCACGCAGTATCTTCACCCTGTATTGGCGGAGTACAACAGTTTGCTACACTTCTCGTGACGGCACTTTACCATGGAGATCTCTCGAAGGTTGTAACACCCCAGACTGCTTCTACACTCGCGGAGTCTTGTCCTTCAGTGGACATTGCAGCAGACATCTTCATCATTTGCCTCACATCTTCGGCTTCATGCGATTTGTTCAGCATCCGGTGTTGAGAGGGGGTGTTAGACTTACACCACTGTGCTGCTTCACAGGTCTAGGACATACTTGTACGGCTAGTATGTCTCCGTGCTGGCCACCCATTATCCATAGCCTAGGTTTCTCACGCTTTCGCACACGTGCACTCTCACAAGTGTGCCACTTGGCACACTTACCAATACAAAGTGACTCTCTCACTCTCACTCTCACCCTCCCTCATCCTCTAGCACTCCCTCTTCTTGCTGGCTTTATAAGAGCACCCTCTCCCCCTCTATAAGCCCCAAAGGCCTCACTCCTCAGAGCATTTGGACGCAAAGTCTTAGAGTTAGGACCCGTGGGAGTTGTACTTTGCTCAAAGATTAATACAAAGAGAAATACCAAAAGGGGTGTCAGTCTTTCGGGCCAATCTCTCTTGGCACGGAAGTACGCCGGGCCGTGTCAATTCATTAATCGTGAAGTGTTTCTAAGTGAATCTCTATTGTGTCGCAATAGAATCTAGACTTGGGGTGCCCAAGTTTGTTACAGTGGTATTAGAGCACGGCCGATTTCTCTGCTACTGGGAAATCCGATCCCTCTTCTCGCGACACTTATGGATTCCGAGGAGAATCAAACGACTCCATTTGCCACCCTCGAGGCGAGAGGCAATATGGAAAATTCAAGCGACTTAGCAAAGAATGAGTACGGGCCACCCCGGCCCACACAGTATGAACTCATGGAGATGCAACACCAACAACGGGTTGACGAGTGCGGAAAGATGTGGCAGGCTGTACGGACGGCCGTAAAACGCACTGACTCTTGACGTGGCAGAACTGTACGGAAATTCCGCTTTTTGCGTTGCTGATTTTTTATGGCAGATTTTGGACCAAGTTGCTTTTGAGTTTACTGCTTTTGGGGTGCTTTTGGCATCCTTTGTATCAATAAATAAGCCCCAAGGGCCTCACTCCTCAGAGCATCTAGATAGACGCAGAGTCTGAGAGCGAGGACCCGTGGGAGTTGCACTTTGCTGAAAGATTAATACAATAGGAAATCCCGAAAGGGGGGTCGGTCTTTGGGGCCAATCTCTCTTAGCACGAAACTATGCCGGGCCGTGTGGACTCATTAATTGTGAATTGTTTTCAAGTGAATCTGCATGTGGACGCAGAGTCTGAGAGCGAGGACCCGTGGGAGTTGCTCTTTGCTGAAAGATTAATACAATAGGAAATACCGAAAGGGGCGTTAGTCTTTGGGGCCAATCTCTCTTAGCACGAAACTATGCCGGGCCGTGTGGACTCATTAATTGTGAATTGTTTTCAAGTGAATCTCTATTGTGTCGCGACAGAACCTAGACTTGGGGTGGCCAAGTTTGTTACAGTCTTGAGATGTCTCAAGCAGGGCATAAGAAGATAGCTAATAAACATCGACGTGATAGCAGCTGAAGGAAGATGATTGGGTGGTCTTATGATTTGAGAAGGCACGCTAGAGAAAAAGAAAGGGAAAGAAGCGGCTTTTTTTAAGCCAAGTATGCGATGTTATGGTCCTTTCCAGATTCAAGAGAAGATAAATGATGTATCCTTCAGACTGATGCTGCTTGAAGTGCCAGTCGACAAGGAGCCTGAGGAGCAACCTGAAATAGAGGAGAGCAAGGAGATACTCGTTCTAGAAGTTCCATAGTCACAGGGGACGTCCATTTTTGGGCTTCTCGTCCCCACTTTTCCGTCCTCACTTACCGTCCCACCCTCTTTTTTACACTAAAAATCCATTTGAGCCCCATCCCTCGTCCCCAAACGCGTCCCTTGTGACTATGTCTAGAACAAATACTGGCTCACAAGGAAAGGAAGGTGAAGGGTAAAGTGATACACGGTTCTTAGTGAAATTCAAGAACTATCCGCCATTGGATGCGAAGTGGATGGAGGAGGAGGACCTCGTAGATACTTCTCAGATTTTGGAATTTTACCTTGAGGCTTTCGATCTAGCTGCGTCTATTCTGAGAGTTCCCGTAGATCAGCAGGGTTGAATGTGGTGTAGATGGGACTGCACAAGAGAGGAGTTGCTCCGCTCCTTTGTCATAGATTACCCAGAAGGAATTATGTCACTGACTTTCCTTTGGATTTTAGGGATACGGATGTGTTGACAGTATTCTGCTTTGTGACTTTATGAATGAAGTACTTTGAAATGGGAATTCTTGAAAATGAATGTGATTTCTCTCATGTAATTGTGTTTGAGTGTAGGTTTGAAAGATGAAACGACTGCAACATGTCGGTCTTGAGATTCTATGGACATGATAGCAATAAGTATTAGTCAATCCGACGTCAGTGAGGTCCCATGTGGATCTAGATGCAATTGCTAAACACGTTGTCGAGAGATCATGGTCCTAGATCTCAATGTCACAAAATGATGACGTGGCAGTACTATCTGAGACAAAGGACATATGACGTGGCATTAGGCTGTACGAAGGCCAGATAGGCCCATAATTTGTGTTGGTATGCTAACATGGCAGGCTATACGGAAGGACCCGTGATTTGCGTTGACAGCTGCCACGTTGCCAATAATACGGATTTCCGCAATTTGCACTGATTGCTTTTCGAGGTAGATTTTAGACCAGATGCTTTTTGGGATTGACTGCTTTTGAGTTTAATTGCTTTTGGGGCATCCCTCGTAAGAATAAATAGACCCTTGGGGCCTCACTCTGTAGAGCATCTGGACGCAGAGTCTGAGAGCAGAGGTCCGACGGGTGTTGTACTTAGCTTAAGCATTAATATGAAAATAACTAGCAAAAGAGACGTCAGATTTTGGGGCCAATACCTCTAGGCACGGAACTACACAGGGCTGTGTCGATTCAAATTTTGAAGGTGTGACGTATTTAAGTGGTTCTCTCGTGTGTCATGTCAGATTCTCAACTTGGGGTGTCCAAGTCTGTAATAGTGGTATCAGAGCTTCAGGCGTGTGCTTTTCTCAAAGCATACGGGTCCTACCAATGAGCAGACAGAGCACTTGGACACTTTGAAAATTGTTATTGAAGAATCTTGGTATCCCGACCCCGGACTTATTAGCCACTCCACCCTTACTTCATCGCGCATCGGACGCGTTCCGTCTTCATTGCTCTGTCTTACAAGGCATAATCCATAAAGAATCCTAGATTACACATAGGTTCTTGTGGAGAATCTGACAGAGATAACACCTTTCAACAAGAAGGCAAAGAAAAGTTGAAATCCGGTGCGGGAATTGAAGAACAGAATGAAGAATAGGGCAAATTTTTGGCAAGGAAGTTTCCTAGAAGACCTTTAAAAAATCTCTTCAACTGTTGAGAATTTGGATATGCGATAGAAGGCAAAGTTGATCCTCTCAACAAGCACTATGCATTGCCACGAACAGATTTTATATCCAACAACTTTGGAAAATTAGGGTTTTTGTAGTATGTGTGAAATTAAGGATTTTGGAAGCTCTTGTTATCCATGTGCAGATAACTACTAGGAGTGAGGAACATGCATATGAAACCATGGAGCCAGACATCGACTCTTTTGCAACGAGGTGAACCATTTGCTTGGAATTTTACCTGTCTTGCAGGTGAAATCGAGGATGACATGGCAAGGAATTTGCATTTGAAAGCAATCGAGAGCAACTGCAGCTCATGAATGAATTCGTCGATTCAAGATAAAAAATGATGAATTTTGTTTTGAAATTTGAATGATGATGATGCATGAGGAAAAATGAATGATGAAATAAGATTCTAGTACATCAAGATTCCCATATGAATGAGATGACTGGATACTGTGGTGAGCACATCAAGAGTTTCTGCGGGATGAGATGGCTACACAAGAATCTAGGTGCATCAAGACTTCCGGATGGATGAGATGACTAGACTGAATGATTGAAACACTGTGTTCAGCAATGCTAACATGTAGCAGTAGCTTGTCCATGTGGCTCGAGTACAATGCGCATGTGACATTATAGGAGTATTGTTTTACAATCAAAGTTTCTACCATGCAATAGCTTATGGATCATGGTGCAGTTGGCTACAAGATGCCAAGGATACATCTTCTTTCAAGAACGCATCTCTTCTTCCTTCAACCACTGTTTAAATTTTTGATACACCCTCTGTACCTAACCGCACAAATTGACAAACCTTTCAAACTCTCAACCGTAATGCTACGCTGTAGGATTTTCTGAGAAAGAACAATCAGTGTTACATTCCAACTGGACATACTTTTGGTGCCCGTCCTTTTATGACAACCTAACTTATCCAACCTAACAAACGCCCTAAATCATCAGGTGGCTTGAATGTTGATATGATTGATAATTTATCCAATGAAGTATCATGGGAACTCTGTAGATCTTGGGGACAAGTAAAGGGAGAAAAAGCCTCAATATTCTTTGATTCTTTAGCTTTATTTTTTTCCTTTTGCAACAACCTCAGCATTGATTATAACCAATTTGGCGGTTCTCTTCAAGCCAAATTAGCTATGGCCATACTTCCATAATATGAAGCTACCTCACTTCAATGTCCTTTTAGGAATGCCATGGCTTTACAAGAACTCTTGCACAATCGACTTCCATATTATGAAGCTACCTCACTCTGATGTCCTTTTGGGCTTGCCATGGTTTTACAAGAACTCTTCTGTTTAAGATCCTCGGAAGAATTACTTTGTCCAAAGAGGACACGGACTATACATTGGATGTGAAATTGGAGGAGGAAACTTGCTCTTCTTGAATCAAGAACATTAAATTGTAATTTTGACTTTGTTACTTAGATGAGACTGATGCAAACCAATAGTGGAGTAATGTATCGGGCTTAAACAAAATAAAGACATAGCCTGCTATGTGTTAAGAAGGTCATACCATCATTGGATTGTTACACTACATTGAACGACACGGTCAGACATAGTTGTGCAAGGTATGCTTGCGGGGCATACTATGGGCCCATGTATGACGTAGTTAGAGACCAGATTGATCTGTCAACGAGGCACACTTGAGCATTGCTTACACCGAGCACCAATTCACTCGATACAAACCATCACATCGATTGATCTATCAGATCCCTGTTTCATCTTTTGTGATCTATTAGATCCCTGTTTCATGATTCATCTTTTGTGGATTTTTACGATTGCAGAGTCACCTGACAAGGTGCTGAAACAGAACAATAACATGACGATTAAACTGAAAACAACAAATGTCACAGCCTGATGACGTGGCACTAACCAGCTGGCCACATCAACCAACCGACAAAGGCAGCCGCAGTCAAAGGATACAAGTATTAGCGCTCGTACCTGTAAATTACAGCATGAATCACAGCGGAAATGACATGGACCCTATACGGAATTTTATGGTGTGGCAGAGGACAGCTTTCTGGCACCAGAAATTAGCAGTAGTTGATGTTGAAGCTTATGAGGATATCGATTAATGATAGACCAATGAATTTTGTTCAGCTTTAGGCAGATCCAATGAGTGATCTCATAGAGAACAGTTGTTACTCGACAGTTCATTTTTTAAAACAGAAAATACCGCATGGGTGCTCGGCTTGAGGGCCACTACTCTCTTTCTCTCTTCTTCTCCTTCTTCCTAGCAGTCACCATCTTGTAGATTTCTAAGCTTTATGCTGACTTGTGAGGAGAGAGTCCTCCCACCACTGGATGGATGATTTGGTGCAGTCCTTTTGATGGAATATGAGCAAGGCCTATCTTTCATGAAAATTCAAGCTTTTTTGTATCTACATTTTTCTCTTTGCTTAGGTGTCTGTTATTAGCCTGTTTTCTGTCAGGAACCTTCAAAAGTTGTACTGAGTGTGTCCTTTACAGGCTGTGGCAAGCACTTTGGACAAAGATCAGAATGCTGATTTGCGTGATCAATTTAACAATATTGACGTGGACAGGAGTGGAACTATTACAGTCGAGGAAATGAGACAGGTACTAGTCACACATAAGAGTCTGCATGTACATGTTTTTAAGCTGAATTAAAGTGTTTTTGAACTTAAAAGTTGTCACGGATTCCTCTTCCCAAGCTCTCTTTGTACTTAACATGAAAATATACAGGCACTTGAAAAAGACAGACCATGGAGGTTCATGGAGAACAAAGGCTCTGAGATATTGCAAGCTGTATGTATTGTTCTTGCAAAAAGCGAAAAGCAAAACTTTATATAGCGTGCATGCTCTATTAACCATGAAATTTTAATTTTAACTGTTGCTCGTTGGGTGCAGATGGACAGTAACAGAGATGGGCTTGTGGATTTTGAAGAGTTTGTGGCTGCAGCACTGCATGTTCATCAGATGGAAGAACTTGATGGTACCAAATGGAATCAGCTGACTCTTAGAGCTTTCCAGATGTTTGACATGGATAAAGATGGGTTCATAACCCCTGAAGAATTGAAAGTGGTAATTTTTTTGTCTTATCTGACTTGTTTGTGGCCCCGAGGGAATAGTAAATTACGAGAAATCTTTACCCAGCCAAACAGCGAGTCCTTTGTGCAGTTCACAGAAATGGGAACTCATGGACGCAATCAATGCATAGAGTCGGGCCATTTTTCATCTATTGGAAAACAGGAGACATACATGCAAGGAAAAAATTCCTTAAAAGAACTGCAGGATTCTCAAGGAGCAGTTTCTTTAAAATTACATCGCTTTCTTCAGAAGATTTTTTCCTCTTAAGTTTGATCTATGAAAGTGTAGAGCTTTGTCCTGAAAGATGTAAGAACATCAGGTGGGGAGTATAGGGTGGTTACTTTATGTAGGATTGCCACAGCATTGCCTTGATGTTTACGGTAAATCTGACATATGATACTTAGAAAGCCTTGCCTTTGTTTGAAGACAAAGTCTAACGTGCAAATATTGCTATAGACTGTAAAGGGATAAACCTTTTCCCTCAGAATGAAGAACCTCGCTATTTCTCCTGAGTTATTTTAGGATATAACGGTCAATATGTACAAAAACTACGGCTTGAGATCGTTCTTTTTTGTGTTGGCTACCCTCTTTGTATATGATAAAAGGTTTTCAGATTCTGTGATACTAGGAAGCCTTGTTTTTGTCTGAAGACAAATTCTGAGGCAGAAACGTTGCTATAGACTGTAGAGAAGAAGGAAAAAGGCTCCTCAGAATGAATAACCTTATTATTGTTTCTGAGCTATTTTGAGATATAACCATTAGTTCCGTGCAAAAAGTAGTCTGAGCAATGTTTTTCTTTTGCGTTTGCTACTCTTCTTTGGTAGAAAGTAGAAGGTTTCTGAAAATCTTGAATTGTGGACAGTACACAGGTTTGAAGGGATCCATTGAACATTTGTTGGATGAAGCTGATACTGACAAGGACGGCAGGATAAGTTTGCCAGAGTTTCAGAGATTGCTAAGGCAGGCTAGCGTGGATTCTCATGCTAACGACGGAAACAGACGCCATTAGGTTGTTCTTTGACTCCAGGGATTGAAGCACGGCCGTGCCTAATGTACAAACACTGTTGAGTGTAAGTTGCCTTTGTCCAGATGAGAGATTCCTACACTTCCTTTTACTGAAGGAATTTCTATATCGTAGCCTCATTAGTGCATTGATTCTTCTTATTGATGTGCCTGCAGAGTTTCAAACTTGTATAGATCGAAGAGATGCCAAAGCAAACAGATTTTGCTTCTGCAAACCACGTCATTGGGCACGTAAGGGAGGAAGAAGCTGTATGGTTACCCAAGAACCTCTCGTTCAAGTACATAAGGGAGAAAGATATTGCTTTACCCAAGAACCTCTCATAAGGGAGAAAGATGTCATATGGTGCTATACCAAGCACCTCTCATTCAAGTACAAGATGGGGTGTTGTGCAACATTACAACTTAACAAGAGAGCATAGAATTATGGAGGAGCTTATTAAGCCCAGGCTGGATAATCCTTGACCATTTTCACTATTGGAAGAAGCATGATTCAATTTTGGTTATGTAAATAGACATTCACGGAGAATTGAGGACTGCGATGCTGATTTTCGTTTTCCTAGGGAACGATGATATTGGCCTTTATAAAATACGCATTACTCTGGAATACATAATACACATTTTATTTGTAATGCAGGGCAATCAATGCACATGTCTTATCATTGAAACAGCAATGGTCTAGCAGTTGTACATTAATTTAATCTGTTGAAGCAAAGCCAAGTGGCTGAAGTTCTTGTTGCCTTGATCCATGTGTTAAAATCTGCTCGGTATCCACATCAGATTGGTGAAAAAGGGAAGAGAGAGAGAGAGAGAGAGAGAGAGAGAGAGAGAGAGAGAGAGAGAGAGAGAATGAAATGTTATATTAACGTCTGCAAGAGGCCAAAGTGACCTTTGGTCTAGAGTCTAGAGAGAGAGAGAGAGAGAATGAAATGTTGTATTAACCTCTTCAAGCGGCCAAAGTGACCTACGAGACCAAAGTTACAATTGGTGAATCTGATAGTGTTTGAGTAAAATTGAAATTGAAAAGCAATAGGTGGGGAGGGGTGATGGTTGATATAATGGGTTAGCTGATACAAAGCTGAAACAAAGATAGATAAAATTATTACAAATCATCATATGAGATTCCTCATCGGTCACTGTTGAATCTCATCAATATCCTCCATGGCCAATACTGGTCGTCTAGCATGTTGAGCTAGCATGGCTTGGATCCTTTTTTGCCACCTCTGTCGATGATGTGAGGCCCCTCATGGTTGTGGGCGCATGGATCTGCCTAGCTCAATGGCTCCATCGATCCGCGAACTTTGGTGTGGGTGGCATTTGACATTTGCTGTGATGACTGCTCCTTTGGCTATCCCTTGGTTGGTGTAAAGCAGTTTGTGATCTGTCTTTGAAATTGGCTCTCTCATGATGTCCTCAGCAAGCACTCTGTTTCCCAGTTGTAGTAGAAACAATCCAAGACATCTCTGATCTTCGTATCTTATGACTCTAGAGAATGGTCCAAAACCCTCTTTGAATAGACAATGGAGGTGGCCTCGTATGTCATAGTATACTGGGCAGTGACGTGGAGTGCAACCCAATATCACCCTCAATCTGAATTGATGTGAGGATGTGCATATCTGTCCAGTAGCACATCTTGTCCCATGAGATAAGTGTGTATCCACGTACGCATGCCTAGTCACAAAACCGTCCTCCGTGAGTTGGAGAAGATGCTCTCTATAGACAGCCATCTTCGTGCCCAACTCTTGTGTTGCTTGTATCCATGTGCTCTTGGTATCTACCTGAATCAGATCCTGATGCATGCATGAGTCTGGTGATCTCTGTCTGTGTGAGAGATAGGGAGGGTGCATAGGAGTACCAGAATGGAGGCAATCTTTCCATGCTGAAACCATGTGACTGGAACCATGATGTCATCTGCCCATACCAACATGCTGTGTCAACCTGTAGTGCTAGCTGTTCGGATCTCTAAGGCTAGCCCAGCGTATCCGTCTCTAGGGAGGTCCCATACACTGTGTATAAAGCTCACGAGGGGCGGGGCGACTAGCTCGGCTCATATAATCTGATGTGGCACTGAGGCCTTAGCCTAAATCATCCAAGAAATCATAGAGACCACAGGCCTCTCCATACATCTCCATCCATTCGTGCTGTCAAATCTGCCGTGGTGGTCTACTGAGGGGCCCCATATCTGAACTCTGTAAAGCATAGTTGAAGCCACTAGAGTGTCAAAAAGCCCGAGCTTTGTTCGCGGTTCCTAAAACTGAATCTGTGAACACATCCTCTCCAAGCCTCTCAAGACTATATCATTAACGTATAATAACATCGGAATCCATGTCCCTCCTAGCTGAGCACCTCTGTCTCCCTCTCGTCCTACATAGCTTGAAAACTCATCCACATACATCCCAAGAAGAGTCGGAGATAGGGGGCATCCTTGCTTCACCCTAATAGTGGAGTGGACAATGTCAGACATACCATGAGTAGTTTACCCGCCCTACCACTGCCCTGTATAAAGCCAAGATCCCCCAAATCATCTCTGTGGGCACACCAATGTCCTATAGTCTGGGTATAAGTCTGGCTCTCTGCACTGTGTCAAAAGCTTTGCGGAAATCCACAAAGCTACAGTAGATCCTCCTACCATGGTGCCTACCCTCCTTAATCATAGCTTTGAGTGTCAGAATCTGGTTGAGAGTGGAGAAGCCTCTCCTGAATCCTGCTTGCCCCTATGTGCTCCTCATCCTGTGATAGTCTGGATAAGCCCATCTTTGGAACATCAAGTTCCCTAAGCATCTCCTCTGAAGGATCATAGAATACTACCTGATGATGGGCAATCCTAGCATTGAAATCCCTCAGTACGATAATGTTACCATCCCTAGAAAACTCCCATATGTCATCATCCAAGATATAAAAGGGGGGCTATCCTCTAGGTGGTGCATATACTGACGTACTAGGAAGGAAATAACAAATAGCAATGTAGATATATCTTCATGTCTCTGCCGTAAGTCTCACCCATATGTACCTAAATCAATGGCTACAACTCCTCCCTGAATAAAACTGCCACTCTCCCTGAGTCCCGTCCTTGATGCTCTCATTGGGTCTCCTGTCTGGAAGCTGTCTTCCATCTATATCCGCTCACCTGTGGCACAGACTGCCCAGGAGCATGATGTGTCTCATAATAGAAAATGATGTCCCTCCCAGTGAAACTATCCTCAAAGGCACCTACATCAAGGCGTAGAGATCCATTACAGTTCTAGGAGTCCATCTTTAATTTAGTCCCATAGGTCACACACCATCATGTGAAGCGTCGCTCCATTATCACGACCCTCCTATCTCTATAAAAAGCAGTCTTCCCTTTTTCGCTTACTGCTTTAATCTCTGGCATTGCCTCTTTCATATGAGCAATCTGCGAGAGTGTGAGGTCATCCCCAAGAAAAATACCCATCTTCTTAAGAGTGGGTATTTTCTTCAAAAAGTACTTCTTTGCCTCTAGAGATGGGAAGCGGAGGATAAGCACTCTTTCCTTGGAAGTTTCTCCCTTGCTGTCAGTTTTCTTGTTACCTACTTGCCAAGCCTTTGTATGCGCTGGCACAGTAACCCCATCATAAACATGAGTTTGTTGACCTCTTCCACATTTTCTTGATCTTTTGAGGCTTGTAATCCTCACATGTAAGGAACGCACATGCCTCCTTTGCTCCTCTGCTAGTGTCAAGTTAATGATGGTGGGTGTGGGGGTTGATTCTTTGTCTTTGCCTTTTTTGGCGATCTCAATCCAATTTTCGGCCTCATCCGCTTTCTTTTGAGTTTTTGTAATTATGTCCACCCAAGAAGTCGTCATTTCTTTATTTTGCTCCTCCCCTTCTTTGATGACCTGCACTTGCTCTTTTACTGTGTTGAGCTCTTCCAGTCCCAATGTTTGGAGTTTCCCTTCTTCGAGTGCACTTTCTGAGCGCACCTCTTCAAGCTCCTTGAGTCGTGCAATCTCCTCATCTTGGGTCGTCACCCAATCCTCAAGTATCTTTATCGTGCCTAGGAGGCCGTGGTTGATTTTGTTGATGATCTCTTGCATTTCCTCTTTTCATTTTTGGATGGCATCTTCGAGGGGGTCGTCCTTGTCGTTTTGCTTCCTCATGTCCGCTTGTTCTATTTGTGCACTTGTTTCACAATTTGTGTAATTCCTCTGAACCACACTATGCATCATTAGCCTTTACCACACTATGCATAGATTGCATACGTCTGATACACACTATGCAACATGAGACCTGCACACAACCACCTGCGTGAACCCTACATAGACTATGCATAGATTGCATACGTCTGATACACACTATGCAACATGAGACCTGCACACAACCACCTGCGTGAACCCTACATAGAGTAACGTGCCCGTCTTGCTGCCTGCGTAGACCTTGTCACTAGATGCACTTGCACGAGCCCCCAATCTGCTCGCACAAACCACCTCCCCTATAGACCTGCACGTCGCTCTCAGCAGCCCACCGCCTTGCGTGTTCATCGCTACTTGCACGCTCAGTGATATAGCCTGTGCACTGAGAGACAATATGACCTGCACGTAGAGAGAGAGAGAGAGAGAGAGAGAGAGAGAGAGAGAGATGAAACTAGAATTACCTTTCTATCACAAGTGTGTTAGACTGGTTATCCCACTTCGCGGGTCTTGTATTTGAAACTCGTCAAATAGATCTCTGAGGACTCTTGGGATTGCTCCATGTAATTGGCCGCATTTTGTCAAGGAGTCTAGACAACTAAAAAGGAAGTAGCAATAGCATACAACATAGCACTTATTAAGGGACACCCCACTTATTAAGGGACACCCTTGCCTGACCGATCGACCAAGATCGCATAATTGAGTGAGCTCACCATCAATTCTCGCAGATTGACTATTCTCATGAAGAAAATAGACCACACGATGCATTCTGGACCCAAAGCCTAATGCTACCATTATCTGTGCAATGAAGTCCCAATGAACAATGTCAAATGCTTTCTCTATTTACACACATGCACACACGCACACGCACACAAGCACGCGCGCGTGCACACGCACTCACACACACACACACACACACAGAGCTAGTTATAGCGTGTTGCTATTTCCTTGGTATTATTAGCTGAGGACTGTTGGCTTGGGGAACCTTTGGTGAATTACTGGCTTGAATTCACTTGGTGATGTTCTGAAAAGGTATCATTAGGTGGTGCCTTAATGGTACCTAACCCACACACACACATATGGCTAGTTATACGAATTACAAATTCTTTCCAGTTTATAGGAGTGGCGTGTTGCTATCTCCTTGGTATAATTAGCTAGGACTGGAGAGCCTTGGGGTGAATATTGGCTTGAATTTACTGAAAAGTTCTAAATGGATATTAGTGGGTGGTACCTTAATGGTACCTAACCCTTGTAGTTAAAAGGGGTTATGAGCATTCGGAGGGTCTCTAGCTCTGTATACCCTAGCCTCTACTGCTCTGACGGGTCTGCGCTACAACGCGCACTCTCTCTCTCCCCCTCTCTCTGTACAAGACGGCGCTGCGGAATCCTCTACCTCTTGATGCTAGGCCCGCCATACTGCTCTGGAGGAATGTGGCCACTGGCTCCAAACTCTATAAAAGGTGAGCTTCCTTGCTCACTTAGCATTGGTACTTTGTTCTTCCATGGTGTGTGTGTGTACCGGTGAGTAGTTGTTTGTACATTGGGACTGTGAGGGTTTTACCCGCAAAGGGCGTGGTGTTGAGTTGTTGGCTATATGGCAAAAGGCAAGGATAAACAGGCTATTGTGGAGCTGACTGCTCCGACTAAATCTCAGGTGACTTATGGCATTGATATGGACTACTTTTCGAACTGTTTTGATGTGTTGAGATTCACTTGTTGTTATGGTTATTTTCCTCATGCATATGCCAAAGTATGTACATAATTGGCTACTTCTACTGAACTTTTTACGGCATTGGTTTTTTTCGCCTTATGGGTTTAGGAAAGGCTTTCAATTTGTGATTAACTTATCATAGGCATGTATATGAGCACCCTTTTGTTAGCGGCTTTGGTTTTTGAATTCCCTTCTGAGTTTAGGGTACCCGACAATGCATTTCGATGGTCCTTTCATAGGCACGTTAAAAAAAAAAAACATTAAAAAGTGGTATCATCTTTCATACACTAGTTAATTGTTGCCTTGAATTTACTTTTTTAGCCAAAATGTAATGATAGAAGTTCTTCGTGAATGACCCTAGATGATAGGGTTGTCCTATTTGTGGGGTGTAAGACACGCGGCTTGGTATACTCTGTTAAAGGTTGCTGCGGCTGTTATGATACTGATAATGTGCCTCTGGGTTTGTTATCGAGCTTACCAGTCTTGCTTGGATATGGTCTATGACGTGTTTGTGTTGTGGATATAGAGCTTTGGCAATATTGCTCAAATTGGCCATGAATGGTTGGTTGTGAACATGGTTAAGATTGATTGTGGCTGAATATGGTTGTGGAATATGGTAAATATGGTTGTAAAGGGGCTGCTCATGAGGCCGCAAATGGTTGCTTATTACATCGATGTTAGGGGCCTTGGTGGAACTCTCCCCTGGCCTTTTGAACTAATGGAATATCCCATCTATATGTATTATGATTAGGGGATTAGCACTCATATTTATATGTGGTTTTTGACTCCATCTAAGGAAGTGTAAGACTTACTTACTAACCTTTGTTTATGTTATAGGTAGCTCCAAAGTATAAATTGATTGCACGTATGAGCACTATCATTGACCCTAAAAAATAGCGGCAATTAATGCCAAACTTTGTAAAGTAAAAAAACAAGCATATGTGGCCCACTTTGGGGCTAAACTGCCTCTTAAAACTTGTCTCTAGCCTTATCTCATGAGAGCTTGCAAAGCAAATAGGGCTCCAAACGTTTTTTCCCCTTGTAAATAAAACCATCTCTGAATATATGTTTTACTTTCTTATTAAGTATCTTTGAAATCAATCTAGTTGGGTGACATCTATAACATGTGGGATACCCATGCATCACCTACATACGATGCCAATGCTAATTGAAAGTTCTGTTGTTTCCATGGGTGCAGGTGAGGGTTACCTTCTCAACTATGGTTTTCAAAAATCCTTGGCTTGAAGATGGTGGATTTATATATCTTTAGGCTCTTGACTCTCTTGTACTTGTGTATAAAGTCCGTTCTGTACTATGAATGGGAATTATACCACCTTTTCATTGACATAGTTTCTAGTGTCTTTTGTAATTTGAAAGGATTTATGTTATATTGTTACTGGAACACACATACACACACACACACACATAACGTCTTTGAGCCCTCTTGGGATTGCTCTGATGACGTCATGTATGTATATGTGTGTGTCTTTTGTAATTTGAAAGGATTTATGTTATATTGTTTACTGGTCCACCCATTTTGAAAAATTTGGGACATCCTAAATCTTCTATAGCTTGATCTTACTGTGAATTGTGATGTAAAGCTTCTTTTAGTTCTTGGATGAGTGATTGAGTTGCCTTAGATATTGTCAATATAACTGGACTAGTTATCCGTTATGCTGACTACGATGGACTTCTGATAATGAGAAGTTGAAATCCATGATTGGATTGGGGATATGATGATCTTTTTTTTCGTATTGCGAAAGGTCGACGCTATAGCTACCAATGAGTGCCTCTCCTTACCGTTTGTGGATCAAATATATTTATATAACATTGATAGTGGCATAATATTATTTCTCTAGGTAGATAGGTGGTGAGTCAAGACCCCTACTCATCCTGTTTCTAAACCACAACTTCTTTATGGGGTAAGACCATGGACCGTTTCCCATAATTTTTTGACCCCCTCAAGATCAGCAGATGTTGGGAGCCATGGGGGAGGAGGGTTGTGGGGAATGGTCCTTGAGGCACCGTTCCCGACCCTCAAGGGTCGGGGGGCCCTATAGTGTTCTCTATGAAAAATTACATGCGTTAACTTGTTCCATAATGATTGGAGGAGAGAGACATGCAAGCAAGGATTACATGTGTTGCCTTGGTCTATAGTGATTGGAGGAGACATACAATTATTTTAAGATTTGAGTTTCCATGCAATGATTGTCAATGATGATTGGAGGAGATATGCAATGATTTGGACACCGTACATTGACCTACAAATTGTCAACCACGCCTTTGAGATTTTAATGCTGAGGTGTCATGCATCAATGATGGGAAATTCGGGAGAACGGAAGCTAATACACTTTCATCTTTCCTCACATACATAACCATCAACCTTTCACCATCTCTCCCAAAACCCAAGTACATACAATCTAAACAAAGACACCGTACACACACACACACACACACACACACACACACACACACATAATAGATTAGATAGTGAAAGCATGTAAAAGAGGAGATGTAGACATGATTTGCAAATACACTTAGCATAAGAGCGAGAGAAGAGAATCTTGCACAAGAGTGACCTAAAATCTTAACCCCCAAACTCCACGGCGCCTCTTTGTGGAGAAACCTATTTTAGGTGCCAAGTATTTGAGGCCCCTCTTTACATTTAGTCCATGAGTGGTGGCTATCACTTCTTGCATGACCCTTTATAGGACGAGTTCTCACCAGATATATACAATGAAATCTTTTTGACAAAATATAACTACAACAGTATGTAAATAAAAATGGCTGAGAGAAATTATTTGGTGCCTTCTCCTCAATTCCTAGAATTCCAATCTACAGAGCATCAATCTCATTGTTAGTAAAAATAAAAAGATAGAGCTGTAATTAACCATTACATGTAAGCTATTTCAATTGCAATGCTCCACATACAACAGGAGGGTCCCCAAACTCGTAACAATAAAAAAAATCTACACGCTAATTCTGCCCAGTAGTGAGGGTATGATGGATGACCAGGATGTCGTGCCCCTCGACCCTTGACCTTGATGGTGTAGCTCTTGGAATTCACATGATCAATACACGTGACCATGAGGCAATCGGCAGAGGCTAGGAGCCACTGTGGGAGCATGTTTCTTGGGGAAAGGTCTCTAGGAGACCTTTACGGTGTAGGAAGGTTTCCATGTGGTTGCAATATTACAGGGAATGATCACTAAGGGACCATTTTCAGCTGTGAAGAGTCTGACGAAGGGGGGGCATCGCTTGTTTGCTGAGAGAAGATGCACAACAATGGCCAACAATATAGGTGCAGGATTGACCGGGTAGAGGTGCAAGGGCTTGCAATCGAACCCAGACATATTGCATGTATTCGGGTGGCTCTCTGGATTGGATGAGTAGAGCTCTCAAGTACGGGACAAGTGCTGCTTCATCCTCTCTACTAACTTGGCACACAAGTATTTGGTCCGAATTGATAGAGCACCTCCAATTTTTTTGGCCATTGATGTGCTGTACATCTGATAGCAGATACTCAAATCATGGCTAGTAATTGACTGTAGATGGAGGGCTAGGATTCTTAGCTGTTTGACCGGGGACTTTGACTGCTAAGAGAACTTTGCTAGCCATAAAGGTTGGTCGAGGGGGCCAATAGGCAGACGACGATTGGCAAGTAAAGGCAACAATTGGTGTTTCTGCATAGGTGAGCACGAACTTGGTGCACTTTGATTGGAAGGCATAACTAGATTTCTGGAGCTACTAAGGTGTCAAACATCCTAGGATAGTATGCAAATATTATGGGGATGTAGGGTGGAGAACACTTGCTCCACGATCCCCGACCTTTATGGACTAGGGAATGTGCACTGACCATTCCCACTAATTATGGTGATTGGCAGGGGACTGGCGAAGGTTGGGAGTGCTAACTATGGGAATGGTTAGTGCATGACCATTCCCGCCCATCAATGGTCGGTAGGAGAGGGGCTTATATGTTCATTGAGTTTGTAGATGCACAAACTGTACAATATTCCTAGCACTGAGTTGTTACATGTTGGAGCAATTTTTGTCTACTGACTTGGGTAGCAATAATTAGCATGCAGCTTCAATGTTCTACCTTCTGATTTGTCAGACATTGGATGAGGTTCCGCTTTGCTGACTTAAGAAGCAATGATTGGCGTGCAACTTATACTTTCTGCCCGCTGCTGACTTGGTAGGCATCCAACGAATGTTGATGGGATTTCTCAGGAGAATCCATAGTAATGGAGGGCTACGATCAACAACCCCCTTTCCATGACCTTGACAACGAGAGCTTAACAATATTGTTTTAACCTTGCTAGGAGTTTGTCAATTTCCATAGGTCATACCAAAAAGTAGAAACACATCATGCCATCAGAAAAAGCATTTGTGCCAATCTGTTTATGCATCTAGACTTCTTCTTGCTCCACAAGGAAAATACATAATCCCACGGGACATCTGCAGTGTTTTTGCATTAGGAATGAAATGGACTCATTTTCGGGCCTTTTAGCTCTAGTGAGAGAATGCTCCTTAGCCAATAGGAAGAAGGCTAACGTTATGTTGAAAAGCTTTTTGTCTCATTTTTGAAAATATCCATGAAAACATTTTGGTGAAATTATCATTGTCATGAGAAAAGTGAGGCGCTTGATAGTGACATCTTGCACAAGCGTCGTGCGCCTTTTTATGACCAACCAGCTGCTGCTATCTCGCACAAGCATCAATCACCTTTTTATGAGGTACTCGCAATTCAAATTCAAACGGGTTGTACTTGATAGCGATTGATAGGTACTTTTAAGACTATGAAGGGGTTAGAACCAAGCAAATAAAGGCCCATGAGGGGTCTTGGGGGCCTCTATTCGCTTGGTTCTGACCTCATGAGGCCCTAGGCTTAAAATAATTGTATCTTGACTAGAGACGTCGGATTTCAGTGTTTTAAAGTGCTATCCTAAGGTTTTTGGACGTTTCAGATGCATCCGTGGTGTTCTTTTTGTATTTTGAAAACATCTATTATGTGTTTTCTCTCATTGCACATCACATCACTCACTAAGATTCACGGACATGGATTTTGGTGCACACTTAAGTTGGGCTCTTGAAAAGCATTTTGTACGAGCATGCATTTAAGTGATCGAGCAAACTTTTATGTATGTACTATGAGAAATAGAATTCCAAAAAACTACTTTTGTATTTTTCAGGATTACCTCTCTCTATGCTGAGTTGGCGTTTCTTACAGGGCCCAAAATTGAGTCCAACTTTCTCATAATGGGACCATTCATGCCTATAAACATGTAGTTTTCAAGCTCACTTACATTCATGCCCAAGGGATTCACTAGTAATATTCAAGGGATGCCAGTTGTGTGCATGGAATTGCCCTTTTTTACCTCCATTTATAAGGGCTATTCTTTGTGAAATACAAAGTAACAATGACAATAACACTATTAGTGACACCATATTAGAGAATTCAAGAATTTCCCGAGTCCCATTCTTGTACATGAAAAGAGGTGGGGACCGGATAACATGTCTTTCAGTTTCCCAAAACCCTATCAAGTGACCTATCGTTGAAAGCACTTTCCAAACCGAGTGCACAATTTGGAGTAAAGATGTTCAAGTTATGATGATTCCAAAGTTTTGACCAAGAGTCCCAAACTCATGGGAAATTCCCCTTTCTTCCTTGTAAAATCTCCCTCTCTTAGAATCATGTGCTATCAACAGTGGCCCTTAGTGAATCCATGTAGAATTCATCTTGGTCCATGAGCTGTCTTTATGGTGTTTTGAAGAGAAAAACCTCTTTCTGCAACAACAATATTAACAAAAGCAGCATATAAAATCTCCCAAAGTCTCATCATATTTGGAAAAGAATCACAAATAGTCACATCATCTTTGCATACATCCCATGCATCACAAAATCCTTTATCTTGAAGTTTCTATCTATGAATGCATCCACCTCTTCCATGTATTTTTTAATGCATTCGAAATTCCCCTATAGCTGTATAGAAAAAGTTCACAACAAGCAGGGTGCGATTCCTGAATCTTGTGGCCACATTTTGATTTTTGAGGTAAAAATAATACATTAGAACTTAGAATTGCTATCTTTTCCTTGATTTAGGACTCAAATTTCAATAAAGGTAACCTTGTATTCACCACCTTAATCAAAGAACCTCACATTTTGATATTTGTGAAATTTTTCTTTGAAGGGCATTTTAACAAATTTGCCTTCCTAGTGAAGCCTTAGTTTCAAAGGACCTGTCCCACTGGAAAGGGGTTTGACCAGCTTGCTCTTGGTTGGGAAGGCCTATGACAAAAGTGCCATGCATGTGTAGAGCTAGACCCCTAAGGAAGGGTGGGAAGGGTTGCAATTTCGAGCATTGGATGCATTCTCATCTTCTTCCAACTTTCCTAGAACCTCTTTTAGGAATTGTGTGCATGTATGATGATTCCTAAATCTAAGAATCTTTTCATGTTCATGTGGAATTTATGGGGGACTCTAGTGGCTTTGCTAGGTCATCAAGAGAAGCTAAATGATCTTGTGGATGAAGAGACTCAGACATGCTAACATGAAACATTGGGTGTTGTGCAATAGTAAAGGGTGTAGCATCTTTACTTTGTTAGCATAGCATCACCATTCAAATTCTTAGCCTCTCAAGGGTCCATGTGGCTAATGTTTTTAAGCTATTTTCATCTGCACGCTCAGCTCGCCTATTTTTAATGTTCATGCTAGTTTCATTTGTGCACTCAGCTTTTTCTTCCTCACGTTGATGAAGATCGTGTGAGCATCGCCTGTAGTGGCTGAGAGCACGTGCTCATAAAAAGTTATTGATGGGCAAAAATGAGGCTGGATGGGAAAATGTTACAACTATGAACAATGCATAAGCTTGTAGAAAAAAGGTGCAAATGTGCAACATCATGGCCAAATGCAATGCAAGAGGCCTCATCGCATTATGCATGGCCTTCATGAGACCGCCTAGCCTATGGTATATACTCATTGATGGCAATAGGTGATGGTCCACCGACTCTGCACGATTTTGTCAACCGCCTCTCCTTGGCTCCCCATTTCAAAGCCATTCATGCGGGGCACTCCCACTCTCTTGTACATGCACCTAGCCAACACAAAAATGAGCTAGATCATCTCGAACATCTGATCACGTATTTTTAGCACAGCTTAGCCAATGTGAGTGTCGATCATAAAGGACTTTTTCTCTCCTGCCATATGCTCAAGGGCACACTCATGCCCTCCCTTCACAACACACAACAATGCACAACAACTACCAAACTCTTCAGTAGTACTTCTAAGATAGGTTGCTGCACATGCAGTTGCGGATCATCACCACGCCCCTTTGTTTTGTAGGTCATTTCTGGTCATGCCCTCAACTTCAATGTTGATTTTGGCCCAACATCAAATTTAGAGCTTGTTCTCTCGGCCAAGGGGGTCCAAAATCCAAAGAATAATTTGGATTATTGCAAAGGTGGCATGGTATTAAACCCTAGATGCATAAAACGAATGGATTGTCTATAAAGTCCTACACAGATTGAATTTCAATGTGTGGCTTCTTTTGCTAGGTGCTAGCTCAAGTCCATGCCCAACTTTCACATCTCCTTGAGTAGTGCTTGTGTTCATGGTTTGTGTTGGATAAAGTAGAGAGAACCCGCATAAGATAGGCATTGTGCAAATGCTTCCCACCTATATCATTGCTGGTGGTAGGAGAAGCGTTCACTTGGAGTCTTTTCAAAATGTGAACAACAATGTAGGCGGCTTTGGGAAAAGAGACTACAACGCATGGCTTCTGGAGATCAAAACATGTCTTGATGGGCATCCTCTCTCGAATGCTAGATACGCCCAACATGGCAGGGGAAAAGGAAGATGTGGAATATTTTCACCGACTTAAAAGGCAAGGCTTCTCTCCAAATTCAATCACTTTTGTTTTCACCTCAAAATCCTCCTTCTCATGGGCAAGAGAATTCATGATGTTTTCACTTGATGCAAAGGCAAGGCCTACCCTCTTGGCCTCTTGGGTATGAAAAGCAACCCTAGGTCTTTGTGGTTGCTGAAATATCCTGTAAGCATCATTGGTTTTGAGTCCACATAGAAGCAATTTTTATGGTTGCTCGTTCGATGCAAAGGAAACTCTCTTGATGCAATCATCTACGTCGGCTGTACTTAAGACAATGAAGCTCCATGTTTTAGTTCACTGGATTAGGAGGAAAGGCATGCAATTACCTATGCTTGCACCTTTAAGGCATATGCCTGAGAGGGACATCCGAACACACGGTGAGTAAGCTCTACCACATTTTGCTCTTGAACACTAGAACACAGCAAACGAATGCACTATAATTTGCATGCTGTAATGGAAATAGCACGTTTAGGCTCGTATTATATAAAATTGGCGAGGATTGTGTAAACTCCCTCGTGCGAGGAAACTTGCATTTAAAAAAAAAAAATGTGGAGAAGTGCAATCAATGATTTGATGGATATGCACCACAAATAGAAATGGCAAGGGTCATGTGAGCTACCACGAGTAGCATGTGGCTATCAAGTGAGTAGCATGTGTTTATGGAATGAGTAGCATGTGTGAAGCTTATAGGTTCCATAGGAAAAATATTACTTGGCACTTAAATGGTGCATGCTTGGCTTAAGGGTTTGTTAAAAGCTAAGGCCTACCCAAAAAACACCCTTGTAAGCTAAAGCTTACACGATAGAGCATGGATTTTGAACAGGAAGTCTAACATGAGTTACATTGGGTAACTACATGGGGATCATAAAGATTGAATCTGATGCAAAAATAGTGTAGGTCTTCCCTCTAAACTATATGGTTTGGGGCAGTCTCTAAACAATTACAGAAGTAGGTCATCATTTTTTGATGCAAAAATAGTGTAGGTCTTACCTCCAAATCATATGGTTTGGGGTAGTATCGAAAGAATTACAGATGCAGGTTGTCAAGAAGTCTAACATGTGCTACATTGGGTAACTACATGAGCTCATAATGATCAAATCTGATGTAAAAATAGTGTAGGTCTTACCTCCAAACTATATGGTTTGGGGTAGTGTCTAAACAATTATAGATGCAGGTTATCATTTTCTGTTGTGGGGAACTTTGTTAGGGCCTCATCTATAATGCATTAATTTCCCTGCTTTCGGAATTTGGAGGGATCTGATTATGGTGAAAACCTGGGTGGACATGGTTTGATCTATGCTAGGTCCATATACATCATAGAAGCATATTTTGGGTATATGATTGATGATATTGGTGCTTTGACATGGGGTGGTCTTACCAATAGATATTGGCATTGTCTATAATCCCTTACAATCTCAAAATTAGATATGCTATGCATAGTGTAAATAGTTGCACTTTTCTCTAAGAGCATTGATGACTCCATTTTTGCATATATTATAGTCATTACCAAAAGCCCAAGTGCTTTGATTTTCTCCTACCTAAATGCCTTGAATGATCTTCAAAATGTGTTTTGCTCTACCTTTTAGAGTCGGGGCCTTGGTGCCAAATAAGCTCCAATAAAGGAAGCTATGAGAACTTGGGATCTCGGACTCGAGAAAATACAAGGCCAAGTAGTGTGTGTGCTCAACATGGAAATAGCACCTTGGACAAAGGCTTGATTTTTAATAATAGACAAAGTGCATTGATGAGTAGCACAAGTAGATGGAAACATGGTAGAGCAATGCATGGGCCAGTGAGTGAAGGCGACCTGGTTGCAACTAGTTGATGATGAGGGGGATTTAATTACTACAATGTCAGAGTAGAACAGTGTGTTATAGTGGCGAGGGCCAGTCAGTTGCTAACGATGATGAGCAAAACATACTGATGAGCGGAGAGTACAGGAACCTCTATGCAGCGATGGTCTAGCCAGTAAACTCCCGCTCCGTACCTGCCCTTGAAGGGCATGATGTTCTCCTCTTCATTCCCTCTGCGCCCCCCTTTCTCATCTCATGCAGAAACTTCCTCTAATGCCTAGGATGCTGCTAATCCTCTACCTCACCGCCATTCCCTTTTACTCTCCAATGTCCCCTCGGCCCACCTGGCCCCCATCGCCCCCCCTCAGGTTTTGTCGAGCATTGACCCTCTTATTACTAAGGTATTACTAGTAGAGCTCGCTAAGAAATTGGTGCAGGCCCTTTATGCGCGTCATCAGCTTCTTCAAAGAAAAGCCCCTCCCACGGATGGCTCAGATCCCCAAAGACTCCCAGCAGGAGGACATCAAGAAGTTCCTGGAACTTCTCCCAGAGGAAGCGTATATCTGTCCCCTCCGGATGTTCAACGTGGAGAAACCCAAGGAGATCCTTAGTCAGGAGAAAGACAAACTCTTAAAGGTAAGCCTTCGATCCTTTTACCATCTTCTCAAGTCAGAAAGGTTGAAAGGGAGTTGGAAAGCAAGGCATTGGTAGGGCTCCTGCTAGCACGAGACCCCCTGTTGACCTGCTCAAAGCCTGGGTCAAACAACAATGGACATCTAGAGGATTGGAAGTCGAATCTATCCAATGTTTGCCAAAGAACCATTTCCTCTTCGTGTTCAGGGAACCAGAAATGGCCTTCCAAGCCTTAAGTTATGGTCACTGGGTCATCTGCAACTCCCCTCTGTGTTTGTTCAGGTGGAACAAGTCCTTTAACCCGGAGGTTTTTGTAGCTCAAAATTACCCGGTATGGGTGGAGTTCACTAATCTCCCCTTGCATCTGTATAGCCACCTTGGTCCCATCGCAAGCCACAGCTAGGGAAAAAGCTGGGAGGTTGCCCAAGGAATGATTTCTAAAATCCTGCTTGCATCCCCAGGTTTTGGTGGAGATGGATATCTCCAATTCTGATAAGCTCCCTCTTTCCATTGAAATCCGAATTGACGATGGGGAAGTGTTTGACCAACCCATCGAATACAAGTATCTTCCCAACACATGCTTCATGTGTGGCAAGAGGGGTCATTTTGTGAGGGCATGCCCCCTCAAATCCCCCCCTGTTGCCCCCCCGACCAGTCCTCAAGCACCAGCCGACCCAGCTCCCCGAAACCCTGAGCCTGCGCAGCCAGTCAACGTTCATAACCCAACCAAATCTCGGGCAAATCAGGCTTCCAACAAGGCCAGCACAGCCAAAAGGCAAGATCCCAAAAGCAAGGCTCCCAATCGATTTGCCATCTTGGCTAGACTCCATGAGTTCGTGGACTCTGACTCAGATGACTCAGGTGAGTTCATTTCCTCTACACAAGCACAAGATCCTCCAGCAGCAAATCGACTTGAAGAAGAAGTCCATGCACTTGATAACCAGGCTCTTGTTGACCTCAACAAGGAGAATGTGCCAGTTGGAGAGACCGCCCTAGTTCTTGTCTCGAATGAGCCAACCCCCATGGAAGTACTCAAGGATAATAAGCGTAGCCATTCCAGTGTGGCCCAGACCCCACCAAGGCACGCCAGTAACAACAAAAACAAGAGGGTTACTAAATGAAGGTTTTATCTTGGAATGTAAAGGGCCTCTTAGACCCTAACAAAGTGAAAAGGATCACTTCATGGGTTAGAAGTAATCCCTCAGACTTCTTGGTTCTTCAAGAGGTCAAGACTACTGGTCAAAATCTGGCTTCAGTGCTGGAGGCCATTTCAAGTAAGCACTATAGGCTCCAGGATGTTCACTCTCATGGCTCGAGAGGCTGTGTCCTGGGAGTCCCTGAAGAATACAGAACTTCCAACCTGGATCTTCTTGCTGGACATAATTGGTGTTCTACCTTCATTCCTCATCCGGTCAATGCTAGACTGGTAGGTGTCTATGCTGGAGGTTCTGTGGCTGACCGCACTACCATCTGGAAAGCCCTTGCTGCTCTTCAAGAACCCCTGATCTTGGTTGGGGATTTTAACATGGTTGAGTCCTTGGAGGACAGATTTCTTGCCAAGGGCATAATGGTTCGAGGTTGAGAACAGGATGCTTGGGAGTTCCTTAAACTTGAGCATCACTTGTGGGATGCTGGTACAACCGGGGAATTCACCTGGAAAAATTATGGTAAGGACGATCTAGCAAGAAAAGCCCGCATGGACAGGTGCTATTTGGATGTCTCAGTCACCAACTCTTTCTCAAGAGTTAAGGCCAAGCCCAGATACACCACGTGCTTATCCTTACCTTAGATGACAAAGACTCAAAGATTCAGAACATCTGGTTTCACACTGATCCTTCTTTATTCAAGCTACCAATTGTCCAGGAGGCCATCAAGAACATCTGGTCCCAGGCCTTTCTTGCTCAGCGTTCGCCGGCCAGAGCTTGGAGTAAGGCTGTCCAGGATACCCAATCTAAGCTTATTCACTTTAGAAAGGAGGTTACCTTAATTCGAAAGAAGCGTACGAATAGAATATACGAGGACCTGGCCAGCCTTGAAGCCTCTCCCCCTCCTCTGTAACTCAGGACCGTATCTCAGCCCTTCGTAGTCAACTTAGACAACAAGAAGAGGTTATCCTCCAACACTCCACTGTCTTCTTCAAGCAATGGTGGGCAGGGAAGGTGGACAGGCCTTCGAAGGAAATGTTCAAATCTCTCCGCAAGAAGCAGGCAAGAGACTGTATTCCTCTTTTCCAAGCCCCAACTCCTATAGAGTCTGATGAACAGAGCCTTGAGTTTGTTCGAAGTCACTTTGCCTCATTATTTAGTCTTCATGAGGCCTTAACTCTAGAAGCAACATAAGCCCGCATTGAGACCCTATTTTGCAGAACCAAAGTCATCCCTCCTCAGGAGGCTGCTGTTGCTGAATCACCCCTCTCTATTTCCGACATCCTTCAAGCCATAGACAACCTCAAGCCCAATAAAACCCCAGGGTTGGATGGTCTTCCATTTGAATTTTTCCAGCAGTTAAAGACCTTCTGGCACCATTGTTGTTGGCCGTCTAGGAGGAATCCCTAGCACAAAAAGCTCTTCTATGGGCCATCAACATGGGAGTGATAAAATTGCTTCATAAGAGAGGAGTCAAGGACGACTTGTCTAGCTGGCGTCCTTTGACAATGCTTAATACAGCTTACAAGATAATGGCTAAGGCGGTGGCTAATCGGATATGCATTTTACTCATGAAACGGATCTCTAAGGAGCAGAAAGGTTTCATAAAAGGAAGGAAGCTTGTTGAGGCTGTGATCTCTTTGTGTGAAGGCTTCGAGCACGCAACGGAATCTGGTCAGGAATTTGTATTTGTCACTTCGATAAAGCATATGATAGGTTGGAATGGTCATTCATTCTTAGATGTATGGAAGCCATGGGATTTGGTGATCGGATGGTTCTCTTTTTTCAAACATTAATGGGTAATGCACGTGCAAGAGTATCTCTGAATGGTAGCTTGTCAGATGTATTTGAGCTTGCAAGGTCAGTCAGGCAAGGTTGCCGCTGGCTCCACTCTTATTTGCAATAGCAGCCGACTCCCTCAACTGTCTAGTTAAAGATAGGATGGCACAGGGACTCATCAAAGGTATCAGCCTTTCGGGCTCTGAGGTCCAGCAGTGCCTCTGACCGTTTACAGATGACATGAATGCATTATTATCCAATGACAAATCTACACTCGCTGAATTTTGGGTTGTGATGCAAACTTTTTGCCCGACTTCAGGGTCGCGGGTTAACCACAACAAAACAGGAGTCTTCTCTCATTTCTCCCTTCCTGATTGGATTTCTCGGGCCGGGTGTAACCTTATCAAGGAAGGGGAAATATTCAGGTTGCTAGGGATTCTAATGGGCTTTGGTGTTACTCTCAAATCTCGGTGGGATTGGGTATGCAATAAATTCCAGTCTAAACTCAACCGGTGGATTGGTTTCCAACACTCCTTGGCTGGCAGAGTGCTAGTTATCAATCACTTTCTCAACGCTTATGTGCTTTTATTTTTTGGCTGCTGGAGACTAGCAGATTGCCATTTGCTTAGGATCACAAAGATTTGCAGGAATTTTCTCTGGGCTGGTGACCCCTCTTCCAAGAAGACTGCTAAGGTGGCATGGGATATTTGCACCCTCTCGAGAGAAAAAGGAGGCTTAGGAATTCAAAATCTCAACCTCATCGCGGATAAGATGGGAGTCAAACTAGTGGTTGCAGCCCTCAAGTAGTCGGACGAGGAATGGGCAAGACTCCTGTTCAAAAAACTTGGTAGGTTTCGGTTCATGGAGTTTAAAGGCTGGTCCCACCTCCCACTTGATGTAATCTTCTTCGGAAAGAAACCCATTTCTCCAGTCGGCTCAGACCTCTTGAGATCCATAATTCAAGCTTGGAACAGGCATAGAGAAAGTATTCAGTTGAACACCCTCACCAAACACAGATTCACAGTGCCTCCCAATGACTCCATCTGGTGGCCTTGCTTGGAAATCCCCCCCATCTCCACTACCTCGCTTAGGAAGGCTCTGGTTCTTCACAAAAAAGGTCTCAAAGTATGGTCTCAACTTTGGGATCCCAGTACCTGAGATTGGCTGGATGATTTTCAACTCTCTCTCAGGTTCAGGGTTAAACCTTGGGACATACAACTCATCCGATCAAGGATCAGGTCCTTTCCCTCTGAGCTTGTATGGACTCTTCAAGACCCCCCCTCCTTAGACCTCAGGGCCTTCACCTGGATAGGACGGTTCAAACTCCAAAACCCGGTCTGGAAACATAGCAGTGTGGCCTCTTCTATCCCTGCCACTCTCAACAAGAGATGGAGAGTCGACTACTCTCGTAAGAAATGGGAATTCAAGTTCCATAATATCTGGGCCTCCTCTATTGAGCCTAAGAAGTCAGTCCTCCTGTGGTTGATCCTTCACAAAGCGTTATGAACAGGGAAAAAATCCCTCCAAGCTAACATCAGCTATGGAATCTGTGTTAGATGCAATAGAGGCATAGAAGATATAGGCCATCTTTTTCTGGCCTGCCCTAACAATAAACAGCTCCTTGCTCCTCTGACCCGCACCTTAGGATTCTCTCCCTCATGGAAACAACTTCTTCTAGGGGATTATGCAGGAGTTCTCTCTGTTTTTTGGAATAAGTCTAGAGCCGAGTTCTTATGGCTGATCTCGCGGCAAAGAAATTGTAAAATGTTCGAAGTTGCTTACCAGACACCAAGTCTGAAAATCCTTCTCTCGTCTCTTACTATGTAGGACATGCATATTGCTAAGGATCAGATCACGTTGTATTGGGAAAAAAGGGATATTCTGAAGGACGCCAAGCACTTTTATGATTAGGAGCTGGAGGGTTGGCTCAAAACGGGTGGGAGAATGAGCTATGCATCGAGTTAGCTCAACTGGAAGATAGGATCAATGAAGGGTACTACTTTCTGGACAAGCTCCAAGCTGAAATTGATAATTGTAATGCATTATAATGTTGGTCATGTCTTTAGATCTCTGTGTTGTGGAGTATGTGTATTCAAAACCTATGGTTTGCTGGTTGTTGTGCAGTCTTAGTTACTGCTCTCCTGTAATCTTTTTGCTCTTCTAATATATTTCCTCGTGCTTATGGTAAAAAAAACCGATGATGAGCAAGCATGCAATAGTCTCCAATCATCGATGATGAGGCCGCGAGGCAGTTGGGTGAGTAGGGCAACTGATTACATTAGATGGATAGGCTTGATGATGGGCCTAGCAGCAATGCTTGATTTCAATAGATGACAAGCACTTACATGCCGTTGAAGAGATTCAATGCGGTCAAGCAACGCTTTTGTTTGCAGGTTAACAGTTGTCCCGGGCTTTGAAGTTTGGAGGCATGTGACACTTACTGGAGCAAGGTTTCAAGCTTTGGCAGCAAGTGATGTTTGGTAGCAAGCGCCAAATGATATGTTAGATGACAACAATCGACAAGGCCACATAGTAAGAAGGTTGCACCCAATTTGAAGGGTAGCAAAAGTCGAGCAGCTTTGTGTGGTGAATTAGTGAGGATGGCAAGTCAAGGTTGAGGCTATCGATGAGGGTAGAGCATGAGTACCAAGTAGCAAAGACTGTGGAGGACAACCTAAAATTAGCAGCGCAAGTAGTGGCTGATCAATGTGACAAATGGCTTGAAATTTCACAAATTAAAAAAGACCTTTTTATGTCCTCAAAGTGGTTCCTACTAGTGGACATTGAAGAGGTCCTTTTTATCCTTATAGCAACATACATTCTCCTCCAAGAGGGCGCACACACAAATTTAAATAAAGTGAGCACACACACACTAACCTACACTTAATCAAACCAATGATAAGCAAAAAATTGATGGTTTGGTCTTAGTGCAAATTAGACGATTAAGGGCTCAATGGAAAAGTCTTGCAAATGGCTTCATGCGCACATACAAAATAATTCTCAATTAATGCTCTCAAGCAAGCTAGTTTGGCTAGGAGAAAGCATGAAGAGTAAGCAACAAAGCATGTACAACCAATCAAGAAAGAAGAAAAATTGCACACAACATAAAGCTTGATCCTAATTAGATCTAATCACAAGGAAAGAGATAGGTAGGTTTAAGCTTAATTATCCTCTTCCTCAAGGGTTATGAATTGATTTAGTATTTTAGAGAAAATCACTAAATCTAACATAGGGATATTAACCGGTGTAATTAAGACATGCTAGATTTAGTGCTTAAAGAGAGAAAAGCACTAAATCTAACATAGGGATCTTAACTGGTGTAATTAGGACATGCTAATTACACATTAGCTATGATACCACATATAATGCCTAAGGTGGATATACCAATGATCAATTCATCATAATAGGAGACTCATAACAATTAGGAGTAAGTAGATTAGAGAATTGAGAGTGTGTTCAATACAATGAAAATGAACTTTCTTGGTTAATTAGAATAAGAGTGTTTCAAGATTTGGATATTGGCCATATATAGGCTCACTGTGGAGAAGTGCAATCAATGATTTGATGGATATGCCCCACAAGTGGAAATGGCAAGGGTCATGTGAGCTACCACAAGTAGCATGTGTTTAGGGAATAAGTAGCATGTGTGAGGCTTATAGGTTCCATAGGAAAAATGTGACTATGCACTTTAATGGTGCATGCTTGGATTAAGGGTTTTTTCTCATCGTGAGTGTAAGCTAAGGCTTATCCCAACATATTATATTATTGCCTTGGTTACCACCATTATTAATAATCGCATATATTACCACTGTGATTACCTTTACCATTATTGTCCGATGCTTTGGAGCTGAAATATTCAAATTTGGGTACTTCTTTCTATTTTACATAAAAATAAATAAAGAGCACGACATATTTCCATAAAAAAATGAACAAAGAGATTGCTATTGAGACATGAAATGATGGTTTTTCTGAACATCGCATGCATTTCACCCGAGCAACAAATTCACTATCAAGTATTAATTATGGGAGAAGTAAACTGTAAGTCTGAAGTATGATCTATGCTTGATTGACCCTTATTTTTATTAGTAGCTTTTTTATTGATGTTTACTTGAAGTGCTCGTGTCATGCCAAGGGCATAAAGCCCACTGGTCAAGCACCAGGCGTAAGGGGCCAGCTGCTAGTGTGGATAGGGAATGAGGCCTAGGGGGCTATATAAAGGGAGGTTGGGAGGACCATTTCAAGTCAGTCCCACCACGGGCTTCACAATGGTATCAAAGATTTTATTTTGGGCCTAGGGCGTGGAGCCACCCACTTTCTTCTTGCATGTTCATGCAAACAAGGAGGACCGAAGAGATTGGGGGCGGGCATGGCCGCTTAGCAGAGGACGAGGTCAAGGGTTGCGGCCGTGGGCAAGCACCCTAGAAGTGGGAGAGAGGTGCAGTCGACCATGGCAAAACAAAGTGGAGCTGGGGTTGATGGGGTCACAGAGGACCGCTGAGAGTTTCTTATCATAGGCGCGTGGAGCTGGGCTTGATGGAGTCATAGAGGACCGTTGAGAGTTTCTTATCATAGGCGTGTGGGCCGGCAAGCAACACCGCGGTGTATTCATATCCCCTTCCCCCTCGCGGCATTGACAAGAAACTCTTAGTGGTCCTCTGTGACTCCATCAAGCCCAACTCCACTCCGTTTCGCCATGGTTGACTGCGCCTCTCTTCCCCCTCCTAGGGTGCTTGCCCATGGCCGCAACCCTCGACCTCGTCCTCAGCTAAGCGGCCATACCTTTTGCCATTTGGAAAAGTAGTTTCCAAAGGTTTGGACTATGCTACTAACAAGTTTTTACATCACAAGAGAGTGTATATGGCGCGTACAACAACATTCTCTTCCGTCACAGATATGGCTATGAGCCAAATTCCAACGAGTTTTATTTTGCAACTCAAGACACCTTGCCGCAACATAGCAACAAGGATAAACAATTTCAAATTTTCTTGGCTTGCCTATTGTACAAATCAACGTGCTTTGATAACATATACGAGACGCAAGTCGTCTAGCTCATGCTACGCTCCTGTCATTGACTTCAAATCAATGACATTGGCACACAGTTCCGGGCATTTGGCACTGTGCGGATATAAGCTCACAAATTCCATAAGACAAAGACAACTTGTGATCTATCCATGCTTGGTGAGGCACGACACTTTTGGAATAAGCTCACCATCAATGTCGCCCCGGACTTACACCTCTGCGTGCATGGCATGCCAGCCGTGAGAATGACATAATTCCCTCTTATTACTATTTACGCTTCCGTTATTTAACTAACTACCCTATCAAGGACACAATAAGTGACTGATCTCTTAAAACATTTTTTATGTTTACTCACAGGCAAAGTGTAGTATTTAAGTAATACTGAAGAGTTTTTTGGAGCTTATCTCTGTACGTTATCACTTATCTCTCTCTCTCTCTCTCTCTCTCTCTCTCTCTCTCTCTCTCTCTCTCTCTCTCTCTCTCCCACCATCTTTGTTTGTTTGCATTGCACCACATGGTGGTCCACTGCCAAAACCAAGAGCACCACTAATGTAGCCACCACAAGAGCTTCGCATGGATAGTTACATTGCAAACATAGCGCAAACGCCGAGCATCGTCATCTACAACCTTCAAGGTGAGTTATCACTTAGCCACATGACAATCTGCATCTTCACTAGACTTGTCTCTGAATTTTTTTGCTTTAACCTTAGGGTTAGGGTTGGGCCATGAATAATAATAATAACCTATGGATGTTACTGCGGAGATGCATCGTGGACGAGATATCGATGAATGGCGGGCCTCGTTGGTGCGTCGATGTAGTGCGTTCGCCAGATTTGAGGTCGGCCGGGGCATGCCTTTGGCTTCTTTCCTTGATTTGGTGTCGCCATCGTGCAACTTGGCCGTCTTTATTCTTTGTTGATGTCGATTCCTTCGTTGTTTTTTTTTATTTTTTTGTGGGTGCATATGGCATGCATGTGCTGTATGTTTATATGTGTGTACGCATATGCGTTTGAATGTATGTGTGTGCGTAGGCGTGTGTGCTCGTATATGTATGTGCATGTGAGTGTGTACGTACGTGTATATATATGGGGTTGTGTGTGTGTGTGTGTGTGTGTGTGTAGCTGTGAGTGTGGTCGGCAAGAGTGCGAGAGATGGGTGAAATAGGCGTGAGTGAGAGTGCATGCGAGAATGTGTGCGCGGAACGAGAGGGAGATAAATATAGTTATTATATATTTTTTATAATTTATGCAGCTCGAATGGATTGAGGGAGGAGAGAGAGAGAGTGTAAGTGGTGTAGGATGAGTGTAAGTGGTGATTGTGGTGGTGGTTGCATTGGTGATTGTAGGACTTGAACTAGTGAGACTGGCTGTGGTTGCACAGTTGATGTGGAATTTGAACAGGTGGGATTGGTTGCTTGGGCGGCGGTGGTCTCGTCCTTGGTGGGGAGATCTGATTCTATCTTCCTCCTCTATTGAAGTTCTGTCTTCTCGGATGTGGGCACTAATACATGCCATGGCCGTGCTCCCCACAATTGTAGCAGTGGTATTCTTGGTTTTGCCTTTGTTGTCCCCTCCCTTGCTCTGGATTTTTGACAGGTGCATGCCCTTGCTGCACCAGATGCATGGATAGACTTTCAAGTTGAGTAGTGATGCAATTTAATAGGTCTCGCTGCTCTTTTGATGCCTCTTGTGGTTGGGTTCTCTGAGCGGTTATTACAGTCACTGGGGTTAGTCGGACTGAGCTTGATTCCTCTGACTTGTTGACACTTGCTTTCATGCGGCAGCTTCTTGTCTTTAAGGAGGGCTACTTCCACTGCCAACTCATACGTTGGAATGTCCCCTTCACCTTCTCTTTAAGCGGCGACCACAGGCCAGCAATGAAACGGTCCTTCTTCAAGAAATTAGGCTCTCGTTCACCTTCCTCCAGTGAGTCAACCCATCGCCCCTACAAATCCACAAACTTGGACTCGTAAGTGGCATACTCTAGCAGACCTCCTTGCTTTAATTTTGTCAGCAGTTGCCATAACTTTTCTAAGGTTGTGCCTCCACCAAACCTCTTCATAAAGGCAACACGTAGTACATCCCATGCATTCTTGGTAGCTTGGGGCAAAAGCATTGTACCAAGACTTGGCCTCTACTTTCATTAGTAGAGGAAAAATTCGTAGTCGTGACGCATCGTCATCCTTGTTGGAAACCACACAAGCGATGTCAAAGTCATCCAAAAAATTGGTGGTGATGTCTTCTCCTTTCTTTCCACTGAATGTGGGGAAAGAGACACTTGCCATGGTAGTAACTCAATGAGCAAGAAATTACAAACTTTTTTTTAATTTAATATCACAAACAACTTAGCGGTGCATAGAGGCTTTCTTACAGGGTTGGGTGGATAGATTTAAAACAATAAGAGGATTGCAAAGCTAGAACAAAATAAAGATGCTTACATAAAAAGAGTGGTAATAATCAAGAAGGGGTAAGATGATGGGATGTGGAGATATCAGGATTTCATCAAGCATTTCTGCTCCGAACAGGAAAACAATCTTTTGCTAGTAGAATATCTTCCTATCAATGTACACGTTTACATGCATGTGTTGTAAGAAACGGAAAGGAAAGACTTCTGGCCTATTGTTATTATCCATGTTGGGTGTAGGGAACTGATTACTAGAGTTGCATACCTTAAGTGTTGACAAGGTGACACCTTCGCCACATGCCTCTAGCTCTTGTTGAAGTCCGCACAATCCTCCACATTAGGTTCAAAACAGAATGGGCGAGAAGAGTCTACCTCAATCGGCTTTCCATTCTGCATGCGGCAGTGGCGCTTGGGTGGTTGCACTTCGCTTGAACTCTCTAGGCCTAGAGAGAGCGTAGGCCCAATCACGTCCACCAAATGCTTTAGGCTTTGTGGCTTGGACTTTGTGGTTAAGGTAGTTGACGACCCTTCTCGGACCATTAGAGAGAAAACACTTGGTGCTACACAAAATCTGATTGTGGTGAGAGTGCTGCGTTTCTCAAAAGAAAAACTCATCGTTCTTTCTTCCCCTCCTCTATCGATACTCATTGTTGACAGAATGCTTTGGTTGACGACAGTGACAACATTTTGAAGCCTTCCCACTTGATGCTCTTAATTTGCAATTAGCACGAGCAATGCGAGATGGGGAGCTTACCTCTTGGATATTGATGACGCTACAACCTGGCAGTAGCACTTCGATGAAGGCGGTTAGTGTTTCTTTAATCTCCTCCTCCTCCGTTCTCCAGTTGGAGAATTCTTGCAGCCATTTGTCCATGGTCGACGATGTGCGTTGTCTTCAGCATTGTAAGCTGGAGGTTTCCAAGAAGCTATCCTCAGTGGGGGCACCAAATGACGAGCGCAAAGCACCACACGCACCCCGGCGGCCTCAAACGCCAGGAGCCGATGCACACCGAGCTGGCCACGGTGAAATAAACAGGGGGCACCACCTAGTTTTGAGCGGCTAGGACGTGGACAACAATGATTTGAAATAGCGCACACACACACACACACACACACACACACACACACACACACACACACACACACACACACACACACACACACACACACAGAGAGAGAGAGAGAGAGAGAGAGAGAGAGAGAGAGAGAGAGAGAGAGAGAGAGAGAGAGAGAGAGAGAGAGAGAGAGAGAGACGTAGGTGATGAAAAATCCTCGGGATGTGAGGGAAACTTGATTCAATGCAATGTTTATAGAAATCTTAGCTTCGGCAAGATGGCAACCATGGTGATAGAGAGAGATAGTGAGCCTAATAGTGCATTCTCTAGAGGTGATTTCATAAGCACGAAGATTCCACCCTCGTGTACGTGTGGAAAACCTTGGAGTCACGGTGTGGACATGGCTTCCTTTTCATAGTGCTAACTTCCCAAAATGTTGTCCCAAAATCTCCTCTCTTGATGCAAGTGATGCCAGTCCCCTCACCAAAATGCTACCAAATACTGACCCCCCCGGTAGTGACCTCTCAATGCCTTTTTATAGGTGCAGGTTGCATTAGGTTAGGGTAATTTGATTAGGTTAGGGCCCTAGTAAGGAGAGACAAAGCAAGGAGTTGGGTCCCAGATGGTTGACCCTTGCTTTGTCTTAGGAGAATTTTAAAAATGATATCTCTTAGGTGGGCCTTTGTGACCATCACCTAGAGAGGTGGCAATTTACAATCGATTTTTATACAAGACTTTTGGCTTGAACCTGGAAAATAATAATAACCTACGGATGTTACTGTGGAGATACGTTGTGGACAAGATGTCGACGAATGGCGGGGCTCACTGGTGCGTTGATGTAGTGCGTTCACCAGTTTCGGGGTCAACCGGGGCATGCCTTCGACATCTTTCCTTGATTTGGTGTCGCCATCGTGCGACTTGGCCGTCTTTATTCTTTGTCGATGTCGATTATTTTGTTGTTTTTTTAAGTTTTTGTGGGTGCGTATGGCAGCATGTGCTGTGTGTTTATATGTGTGTACACATATGTGTTTGAATGTATGTGTGTACGTAGGCGTGTTTTCTCGTATATGTATGTGCATGTGAGTGTGTACGTGCATATATATGGGGTTTCACGTGTGTGTGTGTGGTCGGCAAGCGTGCGGGAAATGGGTGAGATAGGCGTGAGTGAGAGTGCATGCGAGAATGTGTGCGTGGGAACGAGAGGGAGAGAAATATAATTATTATATATCTTTTATAATTTATGCAGCTCTATCGACTTGAGCGAGGAGAGAGAGAGAGTGATGGAAAGAGGCTGAGGTGTGTGTGTGGGTGTGTGGGTGCGTGCGTGCGTGTTTGTGTGTGTGTGCGTGCGTGTTTGTGTGTGTGTGTGTGGGTGCGTGCGTGCGTGTTTGTGTGTGTGTGTGTGTGTGTGTGTGTGTGTGAGAGAGAGAGAGAGAGAGAGAGAGAGAGAGAGAGAGAGAGAGAGAGAGAGAGAGAGAGAGAGAGAGAGAGAGAGAGAGAGAGAGAGAGAGAGAGAGAGAGCCATTGTTGCACCCTGCTGCCTGCAGGCTGGCCGAGGGGAAAGAGAGACAGAGAGGGCGGGAGTGAGATGGGGAGAGGGAGTGTTGAGGGGGTAGTGTGGGGTATGTGTGTGAGTGTGTGGGCGTGAACAAAAGAGGGAGAGAGAGACTTCTGTTATGATGCACCTGCGGGCTTCTTACACAGAGAGTGCAAGAGAGAAAGAGAGAGAGAGAGAGAGAGAGAGAGAGAGAGAGAGAGAGAGAGAGAGAGAGAGAGAGAGAGAGAGAGAGAGAGAGAGAGAGAGAGAGAGAGAGAGAGATGGTTCGGGCTGCCTCTCCAACAAGAACGAGAAGGGGGGGAGTCAACGGGATGGGGAAGAGAGAGAGGTAGCGGACCAGAGGGGGTGAGGGTGAGAGAGAGGGTGAAGGTGTGTGTGTGTGTGTGTGTGTGTGCTATGAGAGAGAGAGAGAGAGAGTGAAAACTTTGGCTGCGCCCGCATGGGATGCTCGGTCGACATCGAGAGAGAGGGAGAGAGTGTAAGAGAGTTAGCAAGGGGTGAGGGGGGGGGGGGGGGGGAATGTGGGGCTGGGAGAGAGAGAGAGAGAGAGAGAGAGAGAGAGAGAGAGAGAGAGAGAGAGAGAGAGAGAGAGAGAGAGAGAGAGAGAGAGAGAGAGAGAGAGAGATGGGGAGCTTGGGTGAGTGGCGGCCCGCTAGAGGTTGACAAACAAGAGAGGAGGAGAGGGGCTTGGTGAGTGTGTGGATGAGAGGGGAGAGGGAAGGGTGGTATGGCGGCCTGACATGGCGAGAAAGAGGGAGTATGGACGAGAGGGGTGAGAGAGAGAGTGAATAATGAAAGAGAGAGAGGGAGACTTTTGTCCAAGTATGGAGGACCGCCAGTGGGAGAAAGAGAGAGTGGGCTTGTTTTATGTGCCCATTGGGCTAGGTGACACAGGAGCAAGATAAGAGAGAGAGATAGTGGGTTGGTAGAGCCGAGCAAGAGAGAGAGGACTCGTCCTTTGGTGATAATGGAGGGGTGTGGCCAGACTGAGAGGTGGCCCACTGTGAGCAAGCATAGAAGGGGTGGTGGTGAATGTAAAAAAACATTTTTTTATTGTTTTCTTGGTATTGTGCTCCTCCTCGATTGGGGTTGGTTCTTGCGGCCACGGTTTTGAAAACCGGCCGTCATTAGCCCTCCCTTCTGGCTAGAGGCATTCATGCCTCTAGCCTGACTTTGATTCTTCTTTAGCTGATTTGTAGGAGCTGATATGGAGTTGACTTTTGAACTAGCCATTCCATTTGGCCATTGGTGAGATTTCTGGGATAGCTCCATCACCATTTTAAAAGCATCTACATGTACATGAGAAATTACATCCCAATTTTGTTGGCAAAGGATTGGCTTCCTACTGATCGTGTCCTTTAAGCACTGGAAACGCTGCTCACATTCTTCAATCCAAATAAACTTGTTCCCTTTTTTGGTCAGTTCATATAAAGATAATGCCTCAGCTATAAACATATGAGCAAAAATAATGTAAAAGTTGATATATCCCACAAAGGAGCTTAATTCAGATATTGTGGTTGGTGCTGTGGCTTGCTAAATGCACATGATCTTGTCATTTGCCATTTCAATCCCATTTTGGGACACTATGTGTCCCCAAAGGTGTCCCTTCTAGACAATGAATACTAATTTGAAAGGGTTCAGATAGATATTCTTCTCTTTGCACTTTTGAAAACCATTTCTAGAAATAATAAGTGTATCTCTTCAGTGGAGAACACAGTAAAGTAATCCACAAAGATGGCTAGAAACTTATGCAAAAATTCACTACATATTTCCATCATACATCTCTAAAAAGTCATTGGAGCATTATAGAGCCCAAATGGCATCACCAAATACATGAATGCTTCCCTTCATTCAATAAATTTAGTTTTGACCCTATCCTCAGGTGCAATCTTCAGTTGATTGTAGCCACTATACCCATCCATAAAGATGTACATTTCATGGCCTGTAATCTCATCTAGCATCATATTTGTAAATGGTAATGGGAAACGATCCTTAATGATCTAAGAATTCAAATTTCTGTAATCCACACACACTCTCAATTTCCCATTCTTTTTGGGGACTACCACTATAGGGAACAACTAGTCACTACTTGCTACTTTTGTGATGAACCCTTCTTTGAGAAGATTATCCATCTCCTTCTTGACTTTCTTGTCATAGTTAGGGTTCATTTTGTACCTCTGCAATCTAACTAGTCTAGAATTTGGCTTAAGTGGTATTTGATGCTGGCACACTTCTGGATCCACGCCCTTCAGATCAGTATGTTCCCATGAAAATACATCCTTGTATTTTTGGAACAATGTCTTTGCCTTTTCTTTGATTTCTAGCTTTAGATGCTTGTTGATCTTGATCATTCTGAGATTTTCCTCTAAGCCGCAATTCTACTCTACCTCTTGATCATTTGGGATTAACCAACTTGGCCCTCCTCCCTTCCGTTTGGCCATTGATTTCGCTTTCTTCTCAGTTTAAATGCCAACAATATAATCATTAAAAGGATTAATTATTTTTAGAATATCATTCTAAGTTTTTGGTACGAGTGCTGCTGGATTTCCTTCATTAGAGTTCATTGAATTAGTTTTCTCTTCTAGCCACTAATTGAACTTATCTAATGATGGGTATTCTAGTAGACGCCAATCTATTTGAAGTGGTAGTTCTCTATAGTTCAGCTCAGTGAACTACTCTAGATAGATTAATCTCTGGTTAAAGGGAAAACATTCATAGAAGCAAGCATCCTTTCAATTTTCTTCGTCTCATACTTCCTATATAATTCCTCAGGCCTTAGAGCCTTCCTCTTGCTTCTGGTATTATCCGTCATGATTTGAATTATTCTGTTGGAGCCCTGAATGGTCAAATTCTTTTTCCCTTGTGCATCATGATTAGAAATCACCTACCCTAGCTTTATTGAATCCATAAGTTTATCAAGCACATCAATCGGGCTCCCTACCCTTAGAGCCAGATTTTCCATTGCATGCACATCACCTCTAGCTCATGGAAGCCTCGCGATAACACTGGTAGACCATTGATTCCCCAACTTGGGGTTCAATGCAAGAAATTGACCAAATGTTATATTATATTTCCAATTTTAAACATCACTCACCAAACCATACTTAAGATGACCCCGTCCTAGCTGGAAATGAACTGGAAATCTGACTACTTGATCTTGCGATAATGCCTCCTCCCGCTTGTTTCTGGATGATCTCTGCCTTTGTAAACCTTCTCTTTGTTTGGTCTTTGTCTCCCACTTTCCTCTTGCCCTTTTGTTTTCAAAACATCCACATCCTGCTTATCCACACCAATGATATTAACTCTAGGCGCTTCATCATTACTTGGCCGAGCTAGTGTGCCAAGTTCTCAATTGGTTGATGTTCTCTTTGACCATTGAACTGTGCTTGTGCCCTCTACCTTGGCCAAATAATGGGTACATTCCACCTCTTTCTCTTGGTGAATGCAAGCAATCTAGAGCGTAGTGACCTTCTTCTCCACATTTGTAGCACCTACTTGGCAATAGCCTAGCCTGCCTCTTCCAAACCTCGATTGACCTCTGTCCATAGCACTTAAACAAAGCTCTTGCATTTGCTCAATTAAATCTTGAATAATATGTACTTATTGTGAAGGAACAATTGCCATGCCTTGATTTAATTGATTCTCCACTTCTTCTCATGGACTTTGGAGCAGGCTAGTAGCCATAGCTTCATACCCCAAAACACCTTGATCGATCTTCTTCTTGATTTTTCTATTCTTCGCTTGTACAACTACAAAATTGCACCATTGTAAATCTCTAGACTCTCAAAATCTACCTTCTCTCAAACCTTAGGATGCAAAAATGCCATGAATCTATCCAATTTGAAGTACTCGTCATTGGCCAAATGCATGGTGGCTACAAACTGTGCCCAACACTCTTCAAAATAGTTAATAAAAACACCAAATTATTCATTCACATCCTACCTTAAAGTCTTTAATCTTGCATCCAAATCAATTGAATACACCTCTTTACAAAAATTCTATAAGAAGCAAGCCCACAGGGCCAGTCATACCAACCTAGGTTCTCCTTCCAAAGCATAAAACCATACCTTTGCTTTTCCTTGCATCAGTAGCAAAATTCATGCATCTTGTTATCTTCATTTGGCATATGCAATGACAACATGTACAACTCAAAATCAGCGATCCACTCCTTCAGATCATTCTTGTCGATGAAAATCGGCATGTAGCTTCATGTTGCCATTGTTTCTTTGTGGAAAAATTGGCTTCTTGATCAAACCAACAAGCAACCAGTGGTTGTCAGTGGGGGCACCAAAAGATGGAAGGGGGGAAAGGGGAAACACACTCGACAACACACACACATCTCTCTATACCTCATATGGAATCACAACACCCCGATACTCTTGAAAAAACACACCAAACAATAGAACTTTACTGCAAACACTCATCTACACACACCCAATCCCACAAGCACACATAAAAGCATAGCTTATAGCATCTCAACCATCATAATCACTTCCTAATACTCGACCACACACATAACACCCCTCTCTCCCTCTCTCTCTCTCTCTCTCTCTTTGCAAACACACCAATTGGTTTGGCGGGGTTCACACACAGCCTACACACACACACACACACACACACACACACACACACACACACACACACACACACACACTCACTCACTCTAACCAATACCTTTGCAAAAGAGAAGAGAAGAGAAGAGAAGAGAAGAAGGGATGGGGGAGACAACCCCAAAGACAATGCAATCAAAGCCTGCTTCTTTCCCAAGTGATTGAGTATGGTTGCATATACACAAGAACACTCTCTTAGAGATCTATCTCCTTCTCTGTCATGTCTGCAACCTAAAAAAGCAAGAGGTCATGACAATTAAAATATCTTCCAAACAGTGCCAAATTAGCTTAAGTACATAAGACACAAAAACGTCTAGAATGGCATTTTCCTTCAACCACACGGTTTACAGAATATGACTTTTTAGTTGTCCTCATGCAAGAAAGTTAAGCCACACACCCACTTTCCTTTATTATCACTAACCACATGGCCTTCACTTCCCTACCTACCTTGTATGTCCTAAGAGACATTTCATATGAAAAACCTTCTTTGAAGCATAAAATCTCTATCTTGGTCTACATAGCCGCATAATTCATACACACCATGAATTCTTTTGTCTGCATTGAATCTTCCCACATACTTTGATATTGAATTTCACATTTGTAAGCACCCTTGACACTGTTTTCCATGCTTTCTGGCATCGACACTTTTTGGCTACACCAATAATTCTTGGTCTTCTTTCAAGAATTTGAAGCAGCAAGTGCTTCCACACCTTTCTAAAAAAATTAGATTTTGCCTTGAATTATCAACACGGCTTCCTCCTCAATGAGAAATGAGTTGACTTTTCCTTTGTGATTTGTAGTTGAAGTATCTAATTGTTTTATACACCTCAAGCAACTTTGTGAGAACCAAAGCAGCTAATTGATTACTGGTCATTGCACTTTTCATAGCAAATAGTTGATCATAAATAACTTTAGCATTCATAAGAAATGATTGCAAGGAACTTCCTCGTGGAAATTGGATGGCAAATAATTGTTCAAGAAGGGTGATTGCTCGCATCATAGAGTCTCAATCAAACATTCCAACGAGCTTGAACCACATATCATTGGTAGTCTTCAAAGTCTAAATGGCTTGAGAAATTTCTTTTATAAGAGACTCGGCAATGGCCGACATTGCCTTTGCACTAGTAGCATCCCAATTGACACACAATTTTAGATACTTGTCATCTTGAAGGCAAGTGTACATGTTGTTAGGATTCCTTGTAGGATGGGGCTCTGGGCCGTCAACAATGTCCCATAAGCCTTTCCGTGAGAGTCAGAGTCACATAATCAAGTTCTAATGGGCATAGTTATCGCCGTTCAATTTGTCGTTGGTGCTCGAGCAAGGGGGACCATGTTGCTCGTACAAGATCTGAAAATTTGGCTTCCTTCTCGTACACCGATGAGTGGCCGCACTATCTCCAATCCACTCCTCAAACTTTGCACATAGGGCTCCAGAATATAAATTCTCCCAAACCACCACAAAATACTTCAAAATTGGCCACAAGGTTTTCACCAAGCTGCTCTCAAAAGATACTTTTCAGCCTCTCTTGTTAGCTCCAAGGTCCCTCCTTTTAAGCCACCAATTAGCCAAGTTGACTTCTCCCTCTTTGGTTCACAAAAGTGCCCTATTCTTCTCAACCCACAACGTTTTAAAATGTTGGGTTCGTGGGTGAGAAGGGGGGAATGGGCACTGCCACCACAAGGAAAGTGGAGAGAGTCACCGCCAAGGTGGGGTAGGGGAGGCATTTTAAAACACAGAGGCAAAGGGGGAGATTCACATCATAGTTGTTGGGAGGTATTTGGTGGTAGATTGGATTTCAAAACACGGTAGACAAGGGGAGGTCCCATCCTCCATAAGCGCTAGAGGCAGGGTAGCATTTAAAACGCTTGACGCAGGAGAAGAGGGGAGTTGCAATAACATCACCCACGTCTTGTAGTCGACAGTATTTCAAAACACTCTGCATGGGTTCACCGGTGCTGCCAAGGGATTCCACAATGACATCACAAATGGAGAATGTTTTAAAATGCTTTTCACAATTATCCACAATTGGCAGTGGTTAGCAGCAGCAACAAGAGAGACAACAAAAAATACCTAGCATTTTAAAACGCTAACGACAAAGAAGGGGGGGGGGGGGGGACGGAGTGTAGCATTGTCGACAAGGGGGGTACTCCTCACGAGATCTTCTCGATGCAGCTCCTCCTCCACCAAGGCTTTGATACCATGTCAAAGTTGAGGATGCAGAAGTGTAGAGACCAAGGGGCGGGGGCGGGAGAGAGAGAGAGAGAGAGAGAGAGAGAGAGAGAGAGAGAGAGAGAGAGAGAGAGAGAGAGAGAGAGAGAGAGAGAGAGAGAGAGAGAGAGAGAGAGAGAGAGAGAAATGAGGTATATTGTTCTTGCTACAGAAGATCTCACTAATCTGGTTGAAGGAAGAGATTTGCCTATAAAGGCTACAAGTGCTGTATGCAAATTTCTGCTTGAAGATGTAATTTCTAGGTATGATTGTGTTGGTAAAATCACTGTTGACAAAGAAAAGTTGGATGCAGATGAAGTTCGTGAGTTCTTTGCTCGTTTGGGCATCAAATTGGCTCTTACTATGGCATACAATCCAGAGGGTAATGGGAAAAGTGAAAGAGGGAATCCGCCTATTGTTAAGGCTTTAGCAAAAGCATGCAGAGGACATATTGGTGATTGGCCTAAGCTGCTACCTTTTGCTTTATGGGTTGATCGCACTATGCATAGTTCAATTACATGTTATATGCCATTTGAATTGATGCATAGACAAAACCCCATTATGCCTACAGAGAAGGTAGTTATGTCTTGGACTATAATTCCATGGGAAGTGGATATGTCTACTGCAGATTTTCTTGCTTTATGCATTTGTCAACTTGAGAGGCATCAATAAGATATTGAGCAAGCCAAAGAAAAGCTCAAGGAGGCAAGGCTGAAGAATAAAGAAGCATTTGATGAGAAGCATAGACTACGGCCATATGCTATCAAAGATAGATAATGGGTACTCGTTTATGATAGTAGCTTGGAGAACCAATACTCTACTGTGTGGAAGATGGTCAAGTGGTGGTTTGGACCATATGTTGTACTTCATGTTTATGACAATGAAACATATAAGTTATGTGAGCTCAATGGAGCTGAGCTTAGAGTGCCTATTTGGAGAAAAGGATCAAACTGCTCAAGAAACAAGAAGGCGAGTCTAATATTAAGGATCAAATCTTAGATCAAAAGCGAAGGGATGATGCTGATATGTATGCATCGGATGATGTGTTTGATGAAGCTTTTGATGATGCAAATTAAAGGGAAAGACGGTTGGCATGACGGAGGATGTGCAGGTTCAAAGGGGGTGGATATCATGCCACTCTGCTTCCGTGATGGAAAAAAGAGTAGTGGAATGCAAGTTAAGCTTCTTTGAAGTCTATATGTATATTGGGCAATGGCCAAGGCTTGATAACATGCAAGGTTTGATGCTCAATGTATGCTAGATGTGGATTTAAGGGGTCATAACATGTGTTTATTATGCTAAAAATGGGTATGTTTGAGGTGACTAAAAATGGAAGTTTAAGGATTGAAATTGAAGTTCTCAAGGTTCTCTACGGGCCTGTCTTTACGGTTCGTCAATTGGAGCTACGGTGAGGATGTTATACTAGTTTGAAGTTTGGGTAGTTTGCAGAGCTATACCGGATTGGGTAGCTGTAGATGAAGGTTCAGGGGTGAAGTAAGTGCATGGACCTGAAGTGCTCACTTTGTATAGAATGTTGGTATTTTTAGATTGGCAATCAGAGCTCTGGTTGCCAAGAAATTAGCAGGTTAAGTTTCACTTGGGGTTGGTCTGTACCACTTTGGTCGCCTCAGCCAGGGTTCCATCTGGGTGTTTTTGGGCTTCAACCAAGGAATTTTGGGAACAGATGCCACACTTGGCAATGCTTGAGTTAAGCCTTCCAAACATATTTGAAGTAAAATAACCTGACAATCTGCATGCCGATAAGTAGCACATGGCTCTTACAAATCATCCCACTTTCTTGAAGAATCCAAAAATCACATGAGAATTTTCTCTAAGGGTGGAAAGTGAAGGTGGTGAAAGAGGTGACGCTTGGAATGCTACTATTTGAGTAAATCATGTTACTTGGCCTTTCTTCCCTTGTTTTCTTTATGTAATCTTTGATTGTTATCTCTAGTCCCTTACACACAAAAACGTTGAGATGGGGGAAATGGGAACACACACAATACACAAACTAGATGCCTCTCTATAGTCCATCAGATATCCAGCACCCCAAGCCACTCGGATAGACTCACACACACTGTATTTTTTGTATGGCTTTATTAGTAAGCTCGTAATTTGCACAATTCACAACTACACCCGCCTAGCTATATGCACCTTACCAACACAAACTCGTCAATAGCTCAACACATAGCACACACCTAGAGCAATATAACATAGCGGCAATCATTCCCTCCCATCTCTTGCTCTCTCTTGCACTCACACATGCTCTCTCTCTCTCTCTCTCTCTCTCTCTCTCTCTCTCTCTCTATACACAAACTCCAAGGGTCCACACACAAGCCCCGAGCTTTGAGCACAAAGGAAAACACCAAGACACAATAGATGGAGTGGGCAAAATAATGAGCTTTTGATTAGAGTTAGGATAGTCTTTAATGCGACATATACAGATACGATTGAGGTCGTCCCCTTTAAGCTTACAAAGTAATCTCAAAAAAACATGAAACCATAAATATCCACCATTGATGTGGAGCTTGAATTCGAGTAACTCATGGTCGAGGTTGCCTTCTGCTTCGGAACACCGATTGCCTCCCACTTGAAGCCTTTATTTCTGAATCCGAGCAAGAAACCCCTCCTATGGCGAGGTGGAAGGCTTATTCCAAGATCCGATCCCTGTTGATATGAAATTATCCCTTCGATCCCCTTTCGATCTTTTCCTGCCACGGGTTTTGCTCCTCTGACAAAACTCTCCTTCTCTTGCTTTTCTCACCCATCTGATCGGCCCCCAAACTGTAGCGCTACTTTGTAATCCCCCCAAGCTGCCGCCAATCGGCCAGTTCTCTCCCCAAAAAACTGCCCTCTGGAATCGGTCTCCTCTTCAAAAAAAAAAAAAACGTCCCCATTCTCTTACTGTCCAGCTTTTGAATCCCCTTCAACCGACCCGCCACTTGTTGGCCATGGATAGACTCAGCCCTTGCATGGATGCCAGCGGGTTCACTTCTCCCTTATCTCCTCATTGCCACTCCCATCATCTGGTTGCGCCACTGTGCTGGCCTTGGATTGCATAGCTACCACTTATTGACTTCAAACTGCATCCTCTATCGCATGGACGCCGCCTGGACCTTCTATATTATCAACCTTCACATACTGATCCATGGCAGCACACTGGATGCTTTCATCACCTCCTTCCCTTGCATGTGTCAGTGATGGTGCAATCTTATCCAGCGAGCCCATGCCCGGCTCCAACCGCCTCGGTACTCCCTCCATCTGGCGTGCATGCTCCCCCTGGCGTAGCTTCTCGTCCATGTGGTGCACACAACTGGTCATCGACCATTTGTCAACAATTCGGTCTTCGTCTGCTGCAGCTCGTCCAGACTTTTTTAGCATGGTGTATATTTTAGAAACCCACTTTTTTACCTTGGGACTTAGTGGTCACTCCCACCGAACGCCGATCGCCTCCAAGAGCTTTGAAGAAATTACCTTTGTTTGAAGATGACCCGACTTTTACAGCCGCTAGAAGATAACAATTGGCCTTTGAGAACCAAACCATCTCTTTGATACTCGAAGATATTGCCGCTACAAGCATTGGATGCTTCAACCCTTAATGTAACCACGGTAGATTGCCTCGCCCTAGCTTCAACGTGAAATGGATCTCCAAAAAACCCCGTAACCAAATGATTGAATCATAGAGCAACTGGAGAGCGGGCTTTATGCATTTGCGAGCATACGGATCATTAGAGATTAAAAACCAATCTTTGACTTGCTAATTGCCACATTTGGCATACACATCATGATCAAGCTTGCCGCTACCGGCATTTGGTATTGACTTCAATGCCTTGACCTATATCTGCATGACTCCATAGCAATGCAAGAACCATTCTACTAGACTGACATAACTTTGTTGCACCATCATTGCCCAACCCAGTGGTTGAACATTTATGTTCAACCAATGAAAGCTCTTATTATTTAAAACTGTAAACCTGCTAACACTATGCAAAGATGAAATAAAGTCATATGTACAAAGTTTTATTCATGTCTTTTTGCTATCTTGGACTGCACCCTTAAGTGGGATGCCCAACCCCTTCAACAAGAACCTGGGGAACATCTGGCGTGAGAGCTTTGTCTAAATAGAGCTTGAGACGAACTCCATTTAATTACCCCGTGTCAAAGGAGCTTACCATTGGACCGCTCTAACTGATAAGTACCATTAGGGAAAGCTTTGGAAATTTTGTAGGGACCAATCCACTTCTTCTTGAACTTTTTCTGGAATGTGAAATCAAGGTAGCTCTCGTACTTCATGACCAAATCCCCTTCTTGTAGCTCCTTTTTTGGCAATCTTTGATTGAACTTCGCCACACGTTTCTCTCTTTGTTGCACATAGAAATCTGCTACAGCCTCTCGATCCATCTTCAAAGTCTCCAATTGTGTGATCCTGTCCTGCAAAACATCTCTTTGATTCACATTCGCTCGCCATAAACCTTTTAATGCCCCTAGTTGGATGTGTACATGTAAGACTGCTTCTTTGCCAAACACCAATTCGTAGGGAGTGAAATTGGTGGCCACTTTATAAGAAATTCGGTAGGCCCATAAGCATTTATCAAGATTTCCCTCCCAATCTTCCACTTGCTTATAAATATACTTGGTGAGCATTTTAATGATCTGATCATTTGCAATTTCAACCAAACCGTTACACTGTGGGTGATAGGGAGATGAGAATCTGTGTTGAATCCCCATCTTCTCTACCAAAGCACGTACTAGCTTGTTGCGGAATCCCTGTCCTCTATCTGATATCAAAACCCATGGCACTCCAAACCGACAGCAGAGAGAATCAAATACAAGCTGAGCAACTGAAAGAGCATTTACCTCCTTGACCGCTTTGGCTTCTACCCATCTAGTGAGGTAGTCAATGGCTACCAAAATATATTTTTTTCCACTTGTAGACTTGAGAAGCGGGCCAATAGTGTCCAATCCCCACTTTTCAAATGCATTTGGGCCAAGATAGCCCCTTGTGACTCCGCTACTAAACACCGCTCACCCATAACTTGACATTCGTGACACGTCTTACACCAGTAATGAACATCCCGTACAAGAGATGGCCACCAAAAACTTGCTCTGAGAATGCAAAAGAGTAACTGATCCTTACTTTGATGCCCGCTTTCTTCATGACATTGTGTCAAGACCATGCCGATTTCTTCCTTGTAGAGAACCCTCCTTAATATTCCATCATGGCCATATGCCATAAGGTCTTCGCCTACCAAAGTGAACCTGCTAGCCTTTTGAGCAACCCTTTTCCTTTGTAGCTTGGACATGCCTACAGGACCTTGACCTGTGCTCAAAAAATCATCAACATCTTTTAGCGTTTCCCTACCTGCATAGCTAGCCGGCGTCACATATAAACCTGCTACATGTATCTGTACTCGGCTACTGGCTAACTGGTCAGCTTCTTGATTTTGCTCTCTCCTAACATGCTTGAATTGCACCACTTCAAAAAACTTCAACAACTTTTTAATAGAAAAAAACCAATGCTTGAGAGAATCCCTCTTCACCTGCCATTGCCCCAATAGATGTTTAATAACCAAAAGAGCATCTCCCTTCACTGTGAGCCTGTATATCCCAAACTCGATACACTATTTAAGGCCCAAGTGGAGAGCCAAGTACTGTTCCTCATTGTTTGTATGCACATCCTCCAAATCATATAAGCTTTTGAAAAAATAGTGTTACCTTGTGGATCTTGTATAATGACCCCACCTCCGGCTTTTTTGACAACCCTCCTGTAAGCACCATCGAACCACATGACAAAAGCTTCTTTTAGATCCGGTTCATCGTTTGCCTCTTCTCGAACCACCCTGGGATACACTGAAAGATCTACACCCTTATTTACCAATACGTCTGTGAGATGTGACCTGCAAGTGTGATCAATTTTAAACTCAAAATCGAACTCCTGTAACTCTAGCACCCACTTCATAATGCGCCTCCCCGGTCGTAGGTGAAGCAGTACTTCATGTAATAAATTGTTAGAGGTAAGCACATAAAACCTACGAACAATTAAATGCACTTTGAACTTCCTGCAAGCAAACACTAGTGTCATCACCCATTGCTCAACCTCTGTGTAAGACATCTCTCCTGGACTGATGACCCGACTCTCAAAGTAGACGGGTTTGTAGCATCACCCTACCTTTTGTAGTAGGATTGCACCAATTGCAACTGTACCCACTGTCATAATAACATAAAAATCATCCTCACGGTTGGGAGGACAAACAGTAGGCAATTGACATAAGATTTATTTAACTCTGTCAAAAGCTACCTGTGTGTCCTCATTCCATTGAAACCATGAACCTGTTGACTCATTTTTTGAAGAGGGTATACATACTGTGAAAGCATCCAAAAGAATCAAGAGAGGTACTTCAATTTATGGACAAATGATGCCAAACCTGTAGCACTTTTGGGAGGCTCCATCAACACAAGAGCCTTTACTTGTCCGGATCCGCTTCGATACCATTCTGTGAGACCACATGCCCTAGCAAGTGAGCTCGAGGTTGAGCTAACTTACACTTTTTAGGATTCAATTGACCACCTGCTTCATCCAATCGTTGAAACCATAGCTTTTTTTAACTTTGACAAATGATATATCAGCCCTGGAACTGTAACACCCTATGTCATCCATGAAAACTCTGATGAACTTACCAAGGTAGGGACCAGGCACTTTACCAATCTTAAAAAGTTGCATAAGCATTCACCAAGCCGAAGGGCATTCTGCGGTAGGCAAAACAACCCCATGGTGAAATGAAGGTGGTTTTCAACTGGTCTTCAAGTGCAATGCCTATCTAGAAGTATTCAGAGAAGCCGTCTGTAATAGAGTACCTTTCATGACCTGCAACTTGATTTAAAATTTTATCCTGAAAGGGTAAAGGATAATAGTTCCGCTTGGTAGCAACATTCAAAGGCTTATAATCAACACACACTCGCCATTTGCCGTTATTCTTAGGTGTTATGACAACCGGGGAGACCCATTCAAATTCTTACATGGGATAGATAATACCTGCCTCCAATAGCTTGTTGATTTCCTGCCATAGAGCCTCCTGTTGAATTTCACCTAATCTCCTTAGCTTCCGTGCCTTTGGTTTACATCCCTCCTTGAGTATGATCCTGTGTTTAACTTCCTTGGCACCTCGTAGATCTTTATACTCAGTAGCAAACAGAGTTGCACATAACTCTCCTTCTCTTGCTTTGTTAAGTCCTCTCCTAGCATACCTCTTACCTCTTGAGCATCAACAAGAGAAACTTGAGCTTGCATACCTTTTTTTGGAATAGAGTTATCGATAGTAACCCCAAAGAGATCAACATCAAAGTGGAGAAGTTCGTCATCACTCTCTTCCTCTTGTGTACTTGTGTAGCCTTCAACATAGGTTGACTCCGTCTCATACTCGTAGCTTGTCGTTGAATCATCTTCCCCATCCTTTGCCATGGAATGGAAGAAGCTCTCCCTTGTCCGTAGATCAAGCGTTACCTGGCTTTCATTCTCTTTATCAAACAAAGTAAATACCCCTTTCCCCCAATCTTGTTTGGCCCCGATTGCAAGCAGCCATGGTCTACCCAATATGATAGGGTAGGCATTGTCTCCAGCTTTCATAACAAATAAATCAACAAGGCATTCAACACCCATAACTTTTACCTTCACATCTTGTGCTATGCCCAAACACCTTGCCTTGCTATGGTTGGCCATCCTCATTTGCACATTAGATCTTACCACTGCTTTAACTCCTGCATCTTTCATAGCAGATTCAGTCGTGACACACACTTGTGCCCCTCCATCGATGTATGCTTGTACCTGCATCTTCTTTTCAATAAGAACATCAACAAGCAGAAGCACATCCGTTGGACTCCCAACCCTCAATGCTAGATTCCCCACCGTATGCACTCTTGCTTTTGTTCGTGGAAGCCTGGTGCTAGCACTAGTAGACCATTGAAGTTATAATTTAGCATTTAAAGCAAGAAACTGACCGAAAGTAATATTAGCCTTCTGATTTTTGACATCACTCACCAAGTCATATTTTGGATGATCCCTTCCAAGTTGGTAGTCGGATTGCTTGATTTTGCGTCTCCTTCTTCTTTTTCTTGCCTCTGCTGGCTCTCTACCTTCATTGACCTTCCCTTTGCCTTTGCAAGATCTAGTCTCCCGTTTTGTCTCCATGTCTCTTCCTTCACGTGCTCTCTTGTTGGCCAAAACATCCACTACCTGCTCATCTACTCCAATTATGTTAACAAGATGAACTTCTTCATTACCTTGAGGAGCGGGAGGCATAGGATTGTCAGACTGCTGATCTCTTTGCCCGTTGAATTGCCCTTGTCCTCTCCCTCTTCCGAATAGTGGGTAAAAACCTCCTCTTTCCCTTGGTGGATGCGGGCAATCCGGTGCGTAGTGTCCTTCTTCGCCGCAATTATAGCAATGGCCAGGCAACTACCTAGCTCTTCCCCTTCCCCTTCTTTGATGCCCTCTGCCCATTATACTTAAATGAAGCTCTTGCATTCGTTCTGACAAATCTTGAACAATACGTACCCATTGCTGAGGAATAGCCGCTACTCCACGATTTGATTGATCCTCTGCTCGAACCTCACCTTGAGGGCTTGGTGGTTGCTCGTGTCCCACCATACCTTGCTTGATCTTCTTCTTGATCTTCCTGCTCTTTGCTCGAGCAATTGCTACAGCACCGTTGTAGTTCTCGGGGCTTTCCAAATCCACCTTTTCTTGTACCTTGGGATGTAGGCACGCCATAAATTTGTCCATCTTGAAGTAGTCACTGTTGGCCAATTGCATTGATGTGGCTAATTCTGCCCAACATTCTTCAAACCGATTAAGAAAAATATTAAATTCGTCACTTACATCTTGCATGAGAGCCTTCAATTTTGTGTCCAAGTCCATAGGCGATACTTCCTTCCAAAAATTTTGTAAGAGGCTGGCCTGTAGAGCCGGCCATGCGTGTCGCGGCTTGCCCTGCAATGTATTGAACCATGCTTTCACCTTGCCACATAGCACAAATGGAATAGTGTCCATCTTGCTGTCTTCAGTAGGCATCCGCAATGATAGCATGTATGATTCAAAGTCCTCGACTGGATCCTCCTCACGTATGAAAATAGGGCCATAGCTTCGAGATGCCATGGTATCCTTCGGTTGATCTTTGCACTGTCTTCTTCAAAGCGATCAGTGAGTCCTCAGTGGGGGCACCACTGATGGGATGGGGGAAATGGGAACACACAGTACACAAACTAGATGCCTCTCTATAGCCCAGCAGATATCTAACACCCAAAGCCACTCGGATAGACTCACACACACACACACACTGTATTTTCTGTATGTCTTTACTAGTAAGCTCGTAATTTGCACAATTCACGACTACACCCGCCTAGCTATATGCACCTTACCAACACAAACGAGTCAATAGCTCAACACATAGCACACACCCCGAGCAATATAGCATAGCGGCAATCATTCCCTCCCATCTCTTGCTCTCTCTTGCACTCACACATGCTCTCTCTCTCTCTCTCTCTCTCTCTCTTTTGCTATACACAAACTCCAAGGGTCCACACACAAGCCCCGAGCTTTGAGCACAAAGGAAGATGCCAAGACACAAAAGATGGAGTGGGCAAAATAATGAGCTTTTGATTAGAGTTAGGATAGTCTTTAATGCGACATATACAGATACGATTGAGGTCGGCCCCTTTAAGCTTACAAAGTAATCTCAAAAAAACATGAAACCATAGGTATCCACCATTGATATGGAGCTTGAATTCGAGTAACTCATGTTCGCGGTTTCCTTCTTCTTTGGAACACCGATTGCCTCCCACTTGAGGCCTCCCACTTGAAGCCTTTATTTCCGAATCCGAGCAAGAAGCCCCTCCTATGGCGAGGTAGAAGGCTTCTTCCAAGATCCGATCCCTGTTGATATGAAATTACCCCTTCGATACCCTTTCGATCTTTTGCTACAACGGGTTTTGCTCCTCTGACAAAACTCTCCTTCTCTTGCTTTTCTCACCCATCTGATCGGCCCCCAAACTGTAGCGCTACTTTGTAATCCCCCCCAAGCTTCCCCCAATCGGCCAGTTCTCTGCCCAAATTACTGCCCTCTGTAATCGGCCTCCTCTTCAAAAAAAGAAAAACGTCCCCATTCTCTTACTTTCCAGCTTTTGAATCCCCTTCAACTGACTTGCCACTTGTTGGCCATGGACAATGGCCATGGACAGACTCAGCCCTTGCATGGATGCTAGCGGGTTCACTTCTCCCTTATCTCCTCATTGCCACTCCCATCATCTGGTTGCGCCACCTGCTGGCCTTGGATTGCATAGCCGCCACTTGTTGACTTCAAACTGCATCCTCTATCGCATGGACGCCTCCTGTAGGACCTTCTATATTGGCAACCTTCACATACTGACCCATGGCAGCACACTGGATGCTTTCATCACCTCCTTCCCTTGCATGTGTCAGTGATGGCGCAATCTTATCGAGCGAGCCCATGGCCGGCTCCAACCACCTCGGTACTCCCTCCATCTGGCGCGCATGCTGCCCTTGGCGTAGCTTCTTGTCCATGTGGTTCACACAACTGGTCATCGACCATTTGGCAACAATTCGGTCTTTGTCTGCAGCTCGTCCATACTTTTTTACCTTTCGACTTAGTGGTCACTCCCACCGGACGCCGATCGCCTCCAAAAGCTTTGAAGAAATTACCTTTGTTTGAAGATGACCCGACTTTTACCGCCGCTAGAAGATAACAATTGGCCTTTGAGAACCAAACCATCTCTTTGATACTCGAAGATATTGCCGTTACAAGCATTGGATGCTTCAACCCTCAATGTAACCACGGTAGATTGCCTCGCTCTAGCTTCAACGTGAAATGGATCTCCAAAAAACCCCGTAACCAAATGATTGAATCATAGAGCAACTGGAGAGCGGGCTTTATGCATCTATGAGCATACCAATTACTAGAGAATAAAAACCAATCTTTGACCTGCTAATTTCCACGTTTGGCATACACATCATGATCAAGCTTGCCGTTACGAGCATCTGGTATTTACTTCACCCCCTCGACATGTATCTGCATGACTCCATACCAATGCAAGAACCATTCTACTAGACCGACATAACTTTGTTGCACCAACGTTCCCGATCTCTTTTACAGCCAAATCAAATGTTGCCTTGTAATCATCTTCGTGCATGTGGTACTCTCTACTCCCCGTGGCTAGCAAATTTTGTGTTTTCAATCGATACATTGCATCAAATGCTTCCTGCAATAAAAATCACCAAAACAAAGTGATTCCTAAGAAAAACCCCATGTACTTACCTAATGCATGTGTATTATAAATCTAGAATTACCTTCCACAGTAATTGTGCTAACAAAGATTTAGGTAGTCTAAGCCATTTTGATTGGTTCATTGCCGGCCACGAAGTGCCCTCTTAGCTTTCACTCTATCTTCTTCATTGAACTTGTCCAATAAGGAATGTGGGTTGTCAAGCACTAATTTTTGTTTATGAAGATGTCATGGACAGTGGTATGAGGCACATGGACTCATGTCACCCTATTTTTAAATGTAAAATTCTAAAATTAAATAACTCAAGTGCACCAATAGAATTGTGAAGAATCTTGATTGTTGATCATGCCAAGCACTAACAAAAATTCCATCATCTCCTCTGGGTCACACTTCAAAATTGTGCACTCAACATTCTCTTCCTTCTTCGTGTCCATGACCCAGGTCATGGGTTCAAATGAAACTAGGCGACCCTCATAGCACTTACAAATTGATTTGTGACATGCAAGAGAGAATGCTCGTGCTGTTACATTTTGGTGCACACCAAAAATTGTGGAAGGTAAATTGGTCTAAAGAGAAATGACAAAAGTGTCTAAACAACATTTGGGAGGTGAAATGGCCAATCTCAATGATGATAGTCACGTGGAAGGTATTGTGGGGGGGCTATCCCAACTGGAAGCAAGATTCTTGTTAGAGGGCTTGGCCTATACTCTTTCTTTGGATGCAAAGCAACTTAAGAGGATCCCATAAATTTGTTTAAATATTGCCCTTCCTTGTGAGGTCTTGCCGCCAAAATCTATAGGTGGGTGCAGACAACTTGAAGGTTCTCTAGTGACCTAGGTCTAGGAGGGACAAGATTCCGTAACAAAGCAATTATGGTCTGCACTCAATGATGGATCCGGTGATCCATGAGTGCAAGGGAAGTAGAGAAGGTGGAAAAGGATGGAGAGGCATACCTGTTTTGGTGGAGCTATATGAGGAAGAAGCCCTCTCACTCCTTATTCTTCATTATAACCCATGAATGAGTAAGTGGGCGGGAACCACAACCCAACCATGGGGCCTGAAACCTAACAATATCCACAACCGTGGAGGGGCACGGGCTGAGCTCAATCTCCCACTTGAAGGTCAACGTGGCCCAAGTGGCTAAAGCATGTAGGGGGTATTATGTACAACTGTACAAATGTGAAGCATGATTGTAGCTTCACCCTACACCCATCATCTCTATGCAATGGCTCTGAGGCTAAGCTCTTGGTTAGAGCATCAAATGGGTTTTCATTCGTGTGAACTTTGACTAACTCAACACGTTTTCTAGCCAAAATATCTGTACCACATGATACCTGACCTCTATGTGTTTCGACTTGGAGTGAAACACGGGGTTCTATGCTAATGCAACCACATTGTGACTGTTACAATGTAGCACTGGAGTCTGGTGTATACCAAAGTCTCCCAATAGATGAGATAACCACACAACTTTCTCACTCAAACTAGAAACTAAAACATACTGTACCTCAATGGTTGAAGACAAAGTGCAATTTTGGATATATGATCTCCAAGAAACTGCCGCCCCAGCAAACAAAAAAATGTAGCCAGATGTGGATCGTCTAGTGTCCAAACAACCCGCATAATTTGAATCAGTGTATCCAATTATGGATGCATCATTGTTCCCAAAGTGTAACCACTTGCCAACTAAGCACTTGACGTATCTCAAGATGTGCTTCACTGCTTCCCAATGCTTTCTGCCTGGATTTTTGATAAACCTGCTAACCACTCCCACTGCATATGCAATGTATGACCGTGTGTTAACCATGGAACATGAGACTGCCAATTGCATAAGAATCCGACACCTTTGCCATCTCTGCCTTTTCAACATCTGATTTGGGACAATCATGCTTGCTAAGCTTTTTGTATGCAACCATTGGGATACTCAATGCTTTCCCCCCTTGCATATTAAAACATTGCAAGAGCTTGTGAATATACTCTTCCTGTGAAAGTTCAAGTACACCACGTTTGCGATCTCTCTTGATACACATACCAAGAAAGTGATGTGCATCACCCAAATCTTTCATAGCAAAACTGCTTGCTTAAGGCATCCTTGAGAAGTGCAATCTCATCTTTTGACTTCCCGACTATGAGCATATCATCCACGTACAAAATCAGAATGATGAGGGAACCATTGTTCAACCTCTTTGTGTACAAGCAGTGATCCTTTTGGATCCGTACATAACCCTGTGATTGAATGTAATTATCAAACTTGATGTACCATTTCCTTTAGCCTTGCTTTAATCCATACAAAGCTTTCTTGAGTCTACACACCAGCCTGTTCGTGTTGGCTTCTCAGGCTTTATCGCAAAACCCTTTGGTTGTTTCATGTAGACATCCTCTTCAAGATCCCCATGAAGAAACATTGTCTTCACATCCATTTGGACCAGTTCCAAGTCCTCAATGGCTACTAGACCAAGCACAAGACACAATGTAGGCATCTTGACCACTGGAGAAAAGATTTCATCAAAATCCACGCCTTTCGTTTGCTTGAACCCTTTTGCGACTAATCTAGCCTTATACTTAGACTCATGATCATCTCTGATATACTTCCTCTTGTACACCCATTTGCATGGCAATGCCTGTTTACCCGCAGGTAACTCTATCAAATTTGTTGCTATACTCATATTGTTTAGCCTCTTCCCACTTCATGATATCGTCCATTTGAATGGCCTCTTTGTAGCAAGTGGTTTACCGCAGCCAGTGACTAGAAAGTAGTCCAATCCTGACTCAAAACAATCAGGTGCACTCCAAAGTGCCTAACTGCTGGATTCTGCTCTCTTTAGAGCAACATGTGTGTGTGTGTACTAGTGGAAGGTGCATCACTAGCACGTCCAACATTCTATGTAACTGGTGGCGAGGTAACATCCTCAAACCGTACTTTGCAATACTCAATGTCTTTCACTGCCTTTTTATGCATCTTAACCTCGTTGAATATCACCTGTGAACTGCGTATAACATTTTTAAATTCCAGGTGTCAGAGATGATATCCCATCTCTTCGTCTATCCAATGAAGATGCACTTGTGTGATTTGGGCTCTAGCTTTTCTCTAAGCGCTTTTGGCACATGTGGGAATTTCACACCCAAATACACATAATCTGTCATAATTGGGCTCTTTGCCCGTCCATATCTCCTACGGAACCTTGTATTTTAGTGGTTTACTAGGTGACCAATCGATCAAGTAAGCAACCGTCATACCAGCTTCTCCCCAGTGGCCGTAGACAACATGGAAGTGACCCGTTCTCGAATGGTTCTATTCATTCTCTCAGCCACACCATATTTTGAGTGGGTGTGTAAGGCATTGTAAATTGTCTTCTAGTGCCTCTTTTACTACAAAAGTCCTTGAACTCGGAGGAGATTTACTCGCCTCCATTCTCACTATGCAAAGCTTTCAGCTTTCTACCCGATTGGTTCTCTACCAATACTAAGAACTCCTGAAAGACGCTAAAGACATCGCTTTTCTGCTTGAAGAGATAAACCCAAAATTTTCTAGTAGAGTCATCTATGAATGTTAGGAAGTATTACACTCCCCCTAGAGACTTGACTCACATAGGTCCATACAAGTCGCTATGAACAACGTAACTCCTTGTCCAAAGGCGCTGATGTCAACCTAGTCTGTTTGCCATAGATAAAATACTCACATAAAGAAAAGTTAGAGTAATCTAACACAGGGATATAACCAGAACGTTGCAAGAATTTCATTCCCTTTTGACCGTATTTCCTAGTTGGCTATGCCACAACTCTGTAGACAACAGCTCACCTACATAAATAGAATTCTCTTTCACAAAAGAGACATAAAGTGAGTACAATAAACCAAACTTTTGGCCTTTAAGCATGACCAGATTTCCCTTCTTGATAATCCAAGAATCATGAGCAAATATGGTATTGTAATCCAAATCATTCAGCTGTCGAACTGACACATCAAAATCTTTGTCAGTTTGGGTACATGTTTGACATTATGCAGCATAAACTCAATGCCATTATGCATAGAAAACTTGATGCTGCCCACACCGCATACATCAAGCTCATAATTTTGCCTAGCTTCACTGTCCCATGTATAGCAATGTATGTAGAAAACCACTCCCTGTGAGGAGTCATGTGAAAGCTAGCACTTGAGTCCACAATCCAATGCTATGCATAACACTTGCCATGAGCTAACAAAGCATCAGGACTCAAATCTTATGTGAAAATCAACACATCATTTGGCACGTCAAAAACTATCTCAATGGTTGGATAATCAACCACATTGAGCTCTTCAATTTTCACGCTACTTTTAGGTTTTTCAGACTTTGCTTTCTCTTTGCCCTTATCACAGTGCATTGTGCGGCAATCTTTCTTCAAGTGTCCCTTTTTATGACAGTAGTAACACTCAACATTTTGCATGTCTTTGTCGCGACTCTTTCTACAACCTTGCCTGCGGTCTTGTGAATGACCGTGGCTACAACCACACTACCTTTGATTGTCACGATTGCCACTAGCCACATATGCATCACCATGCCCACTAGCATCAAGAGATTGCTATTGAATCTCCTCAATGAGCAACACACTAGCAACATCACTGAAAACTAGCCTACCGTTGGGTGAAAAATTGCTTATGGCTGTATTGAAGGTATCCCATAATGATGGTAGCGAACATAGCAAGAAAATGGCCTTCATTTCATCAACAAAATTGAGACCTTTTGAAGTAAGCTGTAAATACACATTGTTGAACTCGTTCAAGTGAGAACTAACGTTACTACCTTCTTTCATGTTCATGCACATCAATTTCTTCATCAAGAAATCCTTGTTCGGTTGTTTCCATCACAAGCCTGACATAGAGCATCCCACAATTCTTTGGCATTGGTTTTATCCATTATGGTAAAGTAAATGGATTCACCAAGGTGTAGGAGAATGGTCACCATTAGCACGCTCATTCACGTCATCCCACTCATCATTAGTGTACGCATTTTCTCTTCGTGCACACAAGGGTGCTATCAAGCCTTTGTTGGTCAAAACATCTTGCCATCAGACTTTTTGATGTAGTACTCTTCTCTTTCGGAAGCACTACTCACAACCATGATTAGGAGAATGTAGTCAAAAGCTTTATGGAAAATTGCCCCGGATAATTTCGGCAAAGTTTTCCCTATAATTGGAGCAAAAACTCAAACCAAAAGTAGTAAAATCACTGTGTAAGAACAGCAAGAAGTGCCAAGAACGCATAAAACGGACTCACGGAAAAAATCCGACAAAGTCTCCTTTGTAAGAGGAGTCAAAACTCAACTCAAAAAACACATAAAATGCTCAAAAGAACCAATGGGCATCAACTGCTCAAAACCACTACTGTGTGACCGCCAACTCGCCGTTAAAAGCACAAAAAACCGCCCAGATATATATCCTATGGCAAGGGTACCGTAAGAGAGGAACTCTAGATACTTGTATCACCGAAGGTATCTCAACATTTGAGAATACCCTAGCTCAAAGAAAGCCTCATGCTATTGACCTCCAAAGGCTAATGCAGACACAAAAGGACTAGCCACAGTCTCAGAAAGGGCTCTTCCGATCCGAGTCTTAGAAATGATCGAGAAAACTGCCAAAATAGCCAAAAAATGGCTTTACACGTATAGTACAATAGGTAGTGTCCACAACTCAACATACATGAGTGAACCGTGCTCTAACAGGCGCTAAGAACTATTGCATGGAGTAAAAGTGATCTTTGCGGGTATATCTGCTCTTAAAAGAGCTCAATAGCACAATGGTGTGCTAAAACAAACATGCATCTGTTTGGAGAGAAATTACTGTCAAAATGACTGCCAAAATCGCCTAAAAAGGCACTATGTCTGTATGTGTCTGAAAACCTGGAGAAACTATGTGTAAACGGGCTCAAAAGTCCCCTGTAATCAACATGTCAGTATAGATATGTGTCAATTTCCACCATCGGTCAGAATGTGCTAGTCGAATAGCCACCAAAGGTGCTCCGAGTGCGATTGGTGTGCTCAGTGCCGATGCCGGGTGTCACTCCTCTGTGATAGAGACACCTCACCCGTGCATGTGGCAAGCACAACAGTCCACGGGAAGATGGTCATCTGCGAGAACATTGGCGTCGGGGTCGGATATCAGAAATCCACCTGTGTAAAGAGTGTTGCAAAATCGGTGTCGGAATCGAGTTGAATCGGCACAAAACTCTAAAGGCGGTGTCAAAATGGCTCTAATCGCCGATGTCGAGACCGCCTCCTATTGTTGGATGAGAGTCTCCAATGTCGGACGAGGTGTCGAAGTTGCAAATCCTGCTCGCTCTCTCTCACTCGCTTGCATGCTCTCTTTCTCGCTCTCACTCTCGCTCGCTCACAACTCTCAAGCTCTCTAAATTTCAAACTCTCTCACAGCTCTCTTGGCTGCCCAAGAAGAAGAGTGGATCTCTCTCTCTCATAGCTTTGCTCATTGCCCGGTGTGTGTGTGTCAGCGGGATCGGATGAGTCGAGGTGCTTGGCGGGAACAATATCTTGCACACACAATAGTGTGTAAGCTTTAAAAAATAAAATAAAATTGATTCACTGCATCTGACAAATTTGCTACAGGTCCGAGTTCTGACGACTCTAGCGAGTGGTGTGTGTGGTCGACAAAGAAGCCCCCCTGTAGTGCTGCTTGATGCTCGCTACTGCCTTGCTTCTCAAAACGCCTTGCTGCCGATTTGACTGGCTGCCCCGAGTCTCTGCTCGATTTTGATTGTGCCCCAATTTGCTCAAGGCCTCGTTGTTGATTTGGATGATGCTCCCCCTAAGGTCTATACTCGGTTTTGCTAGCTGCTGCTCGATCTCTGTATGATTTGTGCATGCTACAAGCTGCTTACGAGCTCAAATTGCCCCAAGCTCAATGCCTTCGAGCCTTTTGGTTGACCAACGGGCTTACTCCCAAGCTTGGATTCAATTCCACCTCCTGCTCATTGTGAGCTTCAATTGCAAGGTGTTGCAACAGCTGCTGCCCACGCTGACAAAACACAGCAAATTCCCATGCTGCTCGATTCCTGCAGGCTCTCATGGATTCCAATGCTTCGATTGGGGTCGCTGTGTGCGCGGTTAGTTGGGGCTTGGGGTCGGGTGCCCTAAGCTCTGATACCACTTGATGGATCCGATGATTCATGAGTGCAAGGGAAGGAGAGAAGGGGGAAGGGATGGAGAGAGAGACCTGGGTGAAGCTTCATAGGAAGAAGTCCTCTCACTCCTTATTCTTCATCATAACCAATGAATGAGTAAGTGGGCGGACTCCCAGACCACGAGGCCTGAAACCTAACACTAAAATTATCAGGTTTTGTTACATGAAGGTGCTCTAGTGACCTAGTCCTAGGAGGGACAAGATTCCATAACAAAGCAATTATGGTATGCACTCAAATTATCAGGTTCTGTTACGTGAAACATGTCTGGAAAGCAAGAAACATTCGGGTCTTTGAGAGAAACTTTGTAGTAGCCCAATTCAAGGATATTGTGTGGAAAAGCATGGAGCTGATATTTGTAATAGGATCAAGCGTATGGTCTAATGAGCATGCCAAAGAATGGAATCTTGCACTAAGTTGTATCACTAACTCGGGCTGATGAATTATATGCATCTGTTTGTGGAATTGTTGTCCCTCAAGGCACATGTGGTGCTTGAGGTTCTTTGTATATTCATCGTTGAATCAATATATCATTTCCACTCACAATTACAAGTATGGCCAAAATTAAAAAAAAAGAACAAAAAAGAAAATGCTCTTTGGGTGTGCACTAGAATTGTGTGGATTTGAAATCTTCTTTCCGTCAGAACCAAGTCATTCCTAACGTAGATTTAAAAGCTTGGAACCTTTGGGTCTTTGAGAGAAACTTTACGGTAGTGCAATTCAAGGATATCCTGCTGACAAGAGCAAAGCGAAACACACCCCGACAGCCTCAACGCCAAGAGTTGTGCACACCAAGCTGGCCACGGGGAATGAACAGGGCGGGCACCACCTAGCTTTGAGTGGCTAGGACACGTACATCGGTGATTTAAAATAGCACAAATATTGCACACCGTAGAGAGAGAGAGAGAGAGAGAGAGAGAGAGAGAGAGAGAGAGATCTCTAGGGAGAATTCCATATGTGCGGAGACCTACCCTTGTGTGTGTCAACCCTTGGCGTTAGTATGTGGACATGGCTTCCTTCTCATAGTGCTAACTTCCCAAATCCCAGTGCTCAAGTGCCGCCCCAACTGCTACGCCACTCTCCCAGAGTGCTCTCCCAAATTCCTGTCCCAAAATGCTACCCAATACTGACCCCCCGATAGTGACCTCTCAATGCCCTTTTATAAGTGCAGGTTGCATTATTTCAGGATAACCTGATTAGGTTAGGGCCCTAATCAAGAGAGACAAAGCAAGGAGTTGGATCCTAGATGGTTGACCCTTGCTTTGTCTTAAGAGAATTTAAAGTAATATCTCCTAGGTGGGCCTTTGTGACCTCACCTACAGAGAGGTGGCAATTTACAATGGGTTTTTATATAAGATTTTTGGCTGGAAATCAAAAAATAATAATACCTTACGAATGTTACTGCGGAGATGCATTGTAGACGAGATGCCGACAAATGGCGGGCCTCGTTGGTGCATTGAAGTAGTGCATTTGCCAATTTCGGGGCCGACCGGGGCATGCCTTCGACGTCTTTCCTTGATTCGGTGTCGCCATCGCGCGACTTGACCGTCCTTCTTCTTTGGTGTTGGGCGTCGATGTCGAATTCCTTCGTTTTTTAAACCTTTTGTGGGTGTGTATGGCGTGTGTGTACTCCGTTGAATGTGTGCGTGCACGTAGGCGTGTATGCGTTGAATACGCTCGTAAGTGCGTATACGTGTGTGTGTATGTAATTGTGTGCGTTTTTAAAAAAAAGTGTTGTGAGTGTGTGTGCGTATGGCTTGGGGTTGTGTGTGCCGTGTGTAAGTGGGTGTGTGTGTACGGCAAGAGTGTGTGTGGGAACGGGGAAGAGAGGGAGATATTATTATATATATATATATCTTTCCTAATTTTCTTACGTGCTGGCTGACTACACACACACACACACACACACACAGAGAGAGAGAGAGAGAGAGAGAGAGAGAGAGAGAGAGAGAGAGAGAGAGAGAGAGAGAGAGAGAGAGAGAGAGAGAGGGTGTGAAAGGGGTTGGAGGGGTATGGGGAGTGTGTGTGTGTGTGTGTGTGTGTAGGTGTGTGTGTACGAGAAAGAGAGAGAGAGTTTGATTCTTGCGCCTGATGGCTGCCGACTACAGACAGGAGAGAGAGGGAGTGAGCGTGAGCGAGCAAAAGGGGGAAGAGAGGGAGAGAGAGGGTGAGGGAGTTGGGGAGAGAGAGGGAGAGCATGTGTGGTGGGGGGTTAAGAGAGAGAATTGTTTGTGCCTACAGGCTGAACGGGGGGAAGAGAGAGAGAGAGAGGGCGGGAGTGAGAGATACGGGCGAGGGGGTGTGAGCTGCAGCGGGCTAGGGAGAGACTGAAGGGGTGAGGTGTGTGTGTGTGTGTGGGTATATGGGTGTGTGTGTGGTTGTGAATGAGAGAGAGATCACTCTCTTGCACCCTGGCTGCCTAGTGTCTCAAGAAACGAGACGAGGGGAATGGGGGAGAGGGAGAGAGAGAGGGAGTAGTGGGCCAGGGGGGATGGTGAGGTGGGGTGTGTGTGGGTGTGAATGAGAGAGAGAGTCTTATTATGCTAGCCCACTAGGGATGGAGAAGGAATCAATAGAGAGGGAGAGAGAAAGGGAGAGAGAGATAGAGAGATAGATCTATGCTTGAGAACGAGAGAGGGAGAAGGTGGGGCTGAACGACAGAGAGAGAGAGAGAGAGAGAGAGAGAGAGAGAGAGAGAGAGAGAGAGAGAGAGAGAGAGAGAGAGAGAGAGAGGGAGGGATAGGGAAGAGAAATGAGGGAGAGGGGAGAGAGTGGAGAGCGGCCCACCTTGGTTGTCAAACAAGAGGGAGAGAGAGAGCTTGGGTTAGGACGAGAGAGAGAGAGAGAGAGAGAGAGAGAGAGAGAGAGAGAGAGAGAGAGAGAGAGAGAGAGAGAGAGAGAAGAATGTGAGAGTGGGAGTGTGAATAATGAAAGAGAGTGAGGGAGAGTCTTGTCCCCTTTGTATGGTGGCCCTTGAGAGAGAGAAATCTTGTTTTATGCGCCCATTGGGCTTGGTGACACATGAGCAAAAAAGAGAGAGAGAGATGATGTTGGCGGAGTCGAGCAGGAGAGAGAGGAGTTGTCCTCTGGTGATAATGGAGGAGTGTGGCCAAACTGAGAGGTGGCCCACCGCCTGGAAGCATGGAAGGGGTGGTGGTGCATGAAAAAACGTTTTTTTAAAATCGTTTTCCTTGTATTACGCTCCTTCTTGATTGGGGTTGGTTCTTGCGACCGCGGTTTCAAAAATCGGCCGTCATTAGCCCTCCCTTCTGGCTAGAGGCATTCATGCTTCTAGCTTTGATTCTAATGCTCTAGCAATGGAGTTGGAGGGTTCTCCCTCCTCTAGAATATCTAGCATGAACTCTGGATCAAATCTTCAGAAGTACCTTTTGAGCCTCCATCCATTGACTCTGGTCTTGTGAATTTGACCATCTGCTTCCATCAATTTGTAGCTGCCGTTGGCGTATCGCTTTTTTGACAATGAATGGCCCTTCCCATCTGGGTTGAAATTTCTTATCTTTCCTAGTGTCAAATCTGTTGTCATATCTCAACACTAATATGCCTTTTTTCAGACCCTTTTTCTTAAGCCTTGATTGAATGTGAGTTGGCATCGCTTTGCTTGTGCTGCATAGTGATTGATCTCTCTTCCCTATCTACCTGAAGCCTTTCTAGATCAAGGATGTGGTTGCGGAGATGGGCAATTGGGCGCTGTAATTGGCTAGCCATGACTCGCAAGCTAGCTATCTATACCTCAATGGGTAGAATGGCCTCCTTTCCATATACCAGATGAAACGGGGTGAAACCTAGTGATGTTCGAAATGTCGTGCGGTAGGCCAAAGAGCGGCCATTAGATACTTATCCCAATCACTCGTGTGGTTATTCACCTGCTTTGTGATGATCTTACAGCTCATGCCGTTTGCTTTTTCCACTAGACCATTGCATTGTGGATAGTATGGGGTAGAATGTCAACGTGTAATGCCTAACTTTTCATCAGTTCTCCCACCAAATCGCCTCTAAAACCTGGCCCTCTATAAGATATTATCTCTAGAGGTGTGCCAAAACGGCAACAAATATGCTCAAATATGAACTTCGCCACTTCTTGAACTGTAATGTGGGTGGTGGCTACTGCTTCCGCCCATCGGGTCATGTAGTCTACACCAACTAGAATGTATAGTTTACCTGATTGGGCCCTCAGTAAAGGACCAATTGCATCTATTCCCCACTTTTCAAACAGACCATATGAGATGATAGGAGTCTGTGGCTCAAGGTTAGTGTACGATCACTGCACTTGACAAGCCTTGAATGTTTTACACCAATGATGCACATCCCTGTTCAGACTAGGCCAAGAGAATCCTGCGTGTAGAATCTTCCTACTAGTAATATATAGAGCAAAATGGCTGGTGCGACCACCATCATGGCAACTTGAGATTACCTCCATGATCTCACTGAAGATTGGCACTCGCATGAGAATCTGGTCTTTGCCCTTGCAGTATAAGTTGTTGTTTACAAGGCGGTACCTTGTTGGCTTTCTGACAAGCCATTATTTCTGGCCCTTGGTGTACCCTTCAAGACACTCTCCTGTATCTAAGAAGCTGATGATATCAGGCATAGCAGCGGCTATCTTGAAAGAGGGGTAGTTTCAGTTTGATTGCTCCTATGGGAACATCTTGTATTCTCTCCTTGGCTAGAGCGTCTGCCTCTTGATTTTCTACCCTAGGGACATGAAATAAATGCACTGCTTCAAACTTTCTTAAAAGATCCTTAACTTGGCATAATTGGCCAAGTAAAACCTGATGTTTACAAATCCAAGTGCCATTTATCTACTTTACCCGTACAGGTGCACACTCATATACAAACACGGAAAATATACCCAGATCAGAGCACACACCGTCTTTTCAAACATCATGATACACACCGTGCAACAAGATTTTCCATCAATTGGACAATGATATATGCACAAAAATCATTTGCAACAAAATTTCAACGGCTAACAATCCATACTAATCCAATTCGAATTTGAGCAACATTTAAAGACTGCAATAACAAAACCACATAGATTAATATTAAAAGGGTTGAAAGTACACATCTTAAAACAACAACTACAATAAGATACATATGGACCAAAACAAAATAATAAAATATGCACATATGGTGTCAAGGGCTTCTTCTCTAACATTAGCAAGAGGAAAGGTGAAATCTAGTTTTCCTCATCGCTAGTGTCATTGTTGTCATTGTTGGCTTTGTTGTTGTCATTGTTGGCTCCATGGAGTAATTGGGGCCAAGTTATCTTTGGACCCTGCATTAATACATCCTGAACTAGGTCATATGGTTTAGCATACTCACCCAGTGAAAAATCCACAATGTCAATCTTCCATCGAGGCTTAGATGCCTGCTTGCTAGACTCACCTTTTCCTTTCATCTTCTACTCCCTTTGAGAGGCTTCTTCGTGCCTGGCACGCTTCACTCCCATGGCATCCACTTCTTCTACCTTCCCTTTTCCTTTGTTCTTCTCTCGGACCGGCTCTTCTATCTTTGCCTTCCCTTTAGCTTCCAGACTAATGACACTCACTGCTTGGTTTCCAACAGGTGGTGGAGGTAGCGTTGGAATGAGAGGTTGTGGTGGTGGTGGTGGTTGTACGGGTGGTCGAAGGATTTGGATCGGTGGAATTGGCCCTGGTTGCCTGGGTGGTGGTGGTCTTGCCCTTGGTGGGGAGATCTGATTCTCTCTTCCTCCTCTATTGAAGTTTTGCCTTCTTGGATGTGGGCAGTAATACATGCCATGGCCGTCCTCCCCACGATTGTAGCAGTGGTATTCTTGGTTTTACCTTTGCTCTAGATTTTTGACAGGTGCATGCCCTTGCTGCACCAAATGCACAGATAAACTTTCAAGCTAAGTAGTGATGCGACTCAACAAGTCTTGCTGCTCTTCTGATGCCTCCTGTGGTTGGGTTCTCTGATCGGCTGTTGCAGTCACTGGGTTTAGTTGGACTGAGCTCGATTCCTCTGACTTGTTGACTCTTTCTTGCATGTGCAGCTTCTTGTCTTTAAGGCGGGCTACTTCCACTGCCAACTCATACGTTGCAGGGAATCTCCCCTTCACCTTCTCTTTAAGCGACGACCATAGGCTAGTAATGAAATGGTTCTTCTTTAGGAAATTAGGCGCTCCTTCACCTTCCTCAAGTGAGGCAACCCATTGCTCCCACAAATCCACAAACTTGGATTTGTAAGTGTCATACTCTAGCAAATCTCCCTGCTTTAACTCTGTCAGCAACCGCTATAACTTTTCTGAGGTTTTGCCTCCACCAAACCTCTTCACAAAAGCAACACATAGTACGTCCCATGCATTCTTGGTAGCTTGGGGCAACACATTGTACCAAGACTTGGCCTCTACTTTCATTAGTAGAGGGAAGATTCGTAGCCGTGAGGCGTCGTCATCCATGTTGGAAACCACACAAGCGATGTCAAAGTCATCTAGAAAATCGATGGTGATGTCTTCTCCCTTTTTTCCACTAAATGTGGGAAAAGAGACACTTGCCATGGCGGTAAATCAATGAGCAGGAAATTACAAACTTTTTTTTATTTTTTTAAGTTTTATATATCACAAATGACTCAGTGGCTCATAGCGGCTTTCTTACAGGGTTGGGTGGATAGATTTAAAATAGGATAAAAATGGAAACATTGAAAGAGCGGTGGTAATCCAACACGGGAAGGATAATAGGGTTTGGGGAGCTAAGGATTTCTCCTAGCACTGCAACACCAAATAGATACACGATCTTCCTTTGATAGAAGATTGTCCTATCTACATAAATATTCACATGCATGTGTTGCAAAAACCTAAACGGAAAAGCTGTTGGTCCGTTTTCCATAATGTTTAGAAGGTGGAGTACTTACTTATACTCTTACCATGCTGGTGTTGATGAGTCGACACATTCACAAGAGGTCGTCGCCCTTCATAGGCTCCACTTTTCCTTCGTCGCTCAGCACGTATGGAGTGATGGCAACGCGTAGCCTTTTAGCTAGCAGCAGCTTCAAGTAAGTACCGTAGTCAGCTTGTTGCATGAACTCCACTCCATTTAGGTGTAACTCGTCTCCAGCCCACCGGGTCTCACCTGTGGTGGACAGTTTCTTTAGGATGAGTTGTACGGGGAGAGGAGGAAGACCCTCTATCCATCCTCCAAAGCAACGAGGACAGTAGCCAAACCACTCCTCCTTAGGACATGGGAACCTTCTCACCACTTCTGCTTCAGGGTTGTCAAAGTGGACTGGCAGCACTCGCATGCACCGCATGAATCGATAGGTGACCTTCCGCCGCTTCGCCTTGGATGACCTTCTTTTTGGCAAACTAGGGACGACTTTGCTTTTGGAACTTGAAGAGCTCGTGTTGCCAGGTGCTTCTTCCTTTGGGGTCATGTGTTTCAGGATTGACCTAGCCCTTCCTTTCCTTTGGCTCGAGCAGCCCCTTTATGCCACTTAGGAGCAGAGGCTATACCTTTACTTCTAGATTCCTTAGGAAAGAGAGGCCTTACTGATCTTTTTTCTCCCTTGATATGGATGACCTCCTTGCTGTGGACGTCGATGTAGATGATTTCTGCCTCTTTGCTACCTTCGTTGCTGGCATTCATTGATCGTGTGCTTTGGTCAACAATAGTGATGGCATTTCATAGCCGCCCCACCTGATGCTTTTAATTTGCGGTTAGCACGAGGAATGCGAGATGGGGAGCTTACCTCTTGGATATTGATGACACTATAGCCTGACAATAATATTTCAATGAAGGTGGTCAGTATTTCTTCAATCTCCTCCTCCGTTCTCCAGTTGGAGAATTCTTGCAGCCATTCGTCCATGGTCGACGATGTGCATTGTTTTCAGCATTGTAAACTGGAGGTTTTCGAGAATCCCTCCTTTGTGGGGGCACCAAAGAAAGAGCAGAAAGAGCGAAACAAACCCCGACGGCCTCAACACCAGGAGCTGTGCACGTCGAGCTGGCCACAGGGAATGAATAGGGGGGGCGCCACTTAGCTTTAAGCGGCTAGGACACGAACAACGGTGATTTAAAATAGCACAAATACTGCACACTGTAGAGAGAGAGAGAGAGAGAGAGAGAGAGAGAGAGAGAGAGAGAGAGAGAGAGAGAGAGAGAGAGAGAGAGAGAGAGAGAGAGAGAGAGATTTTATAGATAGATTTTATTATCGTCCTCGGAGGTCAAATATGACCTATGGGACCAAAGTTACATGTGATGTAGTATGTGTACGGCTGATGAGTGACTCTCGATGCTCCAAAGTTGTAGTGATGAGAGTCGCAATGGAGAGCCCACACTTTGGCTGGGAGAGGAAAGTGTGTAGGTCTAAGTTATGGCTGAAAATGTGAGAGAAGCAAGTTTGGATGTGATCAAAAGCTGAGCACTCTAGTAGTGTGTGGTACTCAGACTCTCGAACTTGCAGTGAGCATAATGTGCACAATCGATTTGACTCTTCTCCATTGCCCCAACGCCCTATCTCGCATCGAAGGAAATGGGAGCTATGCCGAATTGCTGCGATAGTGCGTATCGCGGACAAGGGAATAGGCTCAAGCATGGAAGTGTGAGTACGGTTTCCTCTCTCAGCGAAGAACATGGTTTTGTAGTTGGGGGCAATATAGGTGGTGTAATGTATGAAGCGTGACCCACCGGATTTCTCCCAAGCCGTAATACATTGGCGTTGTAGAAAAGCTTCATTCATTTGAGAGTCACTTGAAGCATCATGTAGCAAGTGTAATGCATCCCATCTCCCAAACCACTTCTTTATGTCTTGCATCCATCCCGTGCTCAAGATCTTGCTTTTATGCGTCTTTTGAACTTTTTTGCTTGCTTCCCATGCAATTGTAGGAAGTCGATGTGAGGGGTTTTGACGCATCTTTATCATGTACTCCACAACCCTTTCCATGCCCATAACCTCAATTGGAAGAGATCCCGACTCAAGAAGTAGGAGCATATATGGTGTTTGTGTCTTAACTTGGAGAAAGTTTGTAAGAAAATGCTTTTGGACATTCTCAAACTCTTTCCAAGTAGACTTTGAGATGCTCCCACCCCACACTTCAACTCCATAAAGAAGAACCGGTGTCACCAATGCATCAAAAAGATACTTCTTGAGAACCCAACACTTGATGTTTCCCGCATTACACATGTTCTCAAATGCATAATATGCTCTCTTTCCCGCTTCCAAACGACGCATAGCACATTCATGCCACTTGTGATTGGATGGAACCTCAAGGCCAAGGTACTTAAAGCTCTCAACAACTTCAAGTGTCTCGTTGTTGTACACAATGCATGGCTTCTCCTTATGGTTGGTTTTCACAAGCATAACCTTTGTTTTGGATTCATTTACAATCAGCCCACTATGCAAGCAAAAGTTCTCAAGGACAACCATAAGCTTTTGTGCATCTTCTAAAGTGTGTGCTAGAAGCACTACATCATCCGCATACAACAAAAGCATGATTACCGCATTGCAAATAGTGACCTCTTCAATGCCTTCTTCTTGCATAAAGTCAAGTGACATTTGTTCCAATTGATCGATGCATAGACCAAAGAGAGTTGGTGACAATGGACATGCTTGTTTAACCCCAATAGTGCTTACAAAAATTTCTGAAATTTCTCTTCCCATGCACAATTGACAAATCACCTTCTCATAGATTCGAGAAACCGCAAGCATAAACTCACTTGGCACTTGGAGTTCTTCCATCCTTCTCCACAAATTGTTACGTGGAATCATATCAAAGGCTTTCTTAAAGTCCACAAAACAACAATACAATCGCTTGCCTTTCAACCGACTTTCCTCCATGAGAACACGAAGAGTGACAAGATGATCAATGGTGCTATGGCATCGACGAAAACCCGCTTGTCCCTTTGCACGCTTGTCATTCTCTTCAACCCAATCACTCAATTTCATCTCCATTATGCACCCAAATAACTTTGCCATAAGAGACCCAATCATTAAAGTCCGGTAGTTGCTTACATTCTTTACATCCCCTCCTTTATGCAAAGGCTTAACCCAATTAGTACTCCAATCATAAGGCATACCATGTTGAAGTGCAAGGTTGAACATATCACACATCCACTCATGGGTAAAATCTCCCGTCCATTTGATCATCTCCGGCTTGATACCTTGAAGATCTCCCGCTTTGCGAGTGGCCAACTTTTCAAGCCCACCGCATACATCCTCAATAGTAAAAAAAGATGGCATACATGGGAGTGAACCATAAAATGGCATTTTTTTAGTATTTTCTTGCTCATATAATTGCCTACAATGTGTGTACATATCCACTAGACTCACGTTACCAAAATTCTCAACCCGCTTGCCTCTCAAGTTTCTCCAAAATCTTCCACATGCATGTGCCTTTTCTTGGACTTGAAATTCTTGTTGCTTTACTTCCCATCTTCTTCTCTTCTTTTGAATCAATGCCTTGTATGTATGCAAATGACTTTGATAGTTGTCTTTGTCCATAGTTGCATCAAGCTTTATCAAGGACTTTCGAGCATCTTGACATTCTTTATCAAACCACCTTTTGCGTGATCTATCTTTGTTGATACCATGGAGATGCTTTATGGCAAAGCATTCTTCCGCACAAGAACAAATAGCTTTCTTGAAAGCTTCCCATTTAGTTTTCAATGGTGCATCACATTGAAGCTTTGTCATCCATAATTTTTGCTCAACCATTTCAATGTACATTGGTGCCCGTTTGAAATCCATACATAGTGATAACTTCTCTTTCCTTTGGCTGAGATTATCATGCTTAGTTGCTTCTCCACATGAAAGGTCAATACATAAGGTGCGATGGTCGGATTCCGGGGTCCATTGACCAAAGATAAAACTCTTTATGCGATACATGATTGCTTCAGAGAGTAGCATATAGTCAATCACACTATCCCCATTATGTCTTCTACATGTAAATCCATTGGTTCCACTCCACAAAGATACACCATTGGCAATGAGCATACCCGTGCTATTACACATGTGTAAAAGTAACTTTCCATAGTGATCCGGCTCTTTCTCATCCATTGAAGTACGATCATACAAGTGAACTTCCTCCAACTCCCTTGAAATGTATGGCATATCAAATTGTTGAGTATCATGTTGCAATGTTTTTGTGCGAGCATTCATATCCCCAAATACAATAACATCACCTTCACCTTTGAAATAAGCAATGTCCTCTTCCAAATAAGAGAATGTATGATCTCTATCCATGCAAGCATAAAAGGGAGAATCATGATGAGGAATGTAGCAACCGGCTACAAAAATGGGTGCTTTTTTTGGTGTCATAATTTTCAGCCATACATAACGTTTGTACTTGTCATCTTTCACAATTGATACAAAATCTTCCAATCCTTTTTTAACCATACATGCTAACCCTCCTTGTCCTCTTCGTTGCTTGAGATTCTTTGACCACATCAATGAATGTACATTGTAATCCTCCAAGCCGTTAATCCTTTGTGTATCATGCTCCCAAGTTTCAACAAGAAGTACAACATCGGCTTTGCTTGTTAGTTCATCAATGCCAACCCCCGCATTCCATGGGTATCCATTACAATTCCAAAAGCATATTTTCAATTGTAACTCGGTCTCATAGGTCACGCATCCCTATTTGCTTGAGAGACTTGCCTCCTCCTTGGGCACATTTTCTTCATGAGAGATTTCCTTGTTTTTATTATTCTTTTCCTCATATGCCTTGCGACGCATATTTTGTTGCTTAATAGTGCGATCTTCACATACAAACATTTTGTATTCCTCAAATAGATCCAACTATTATCAAGGATAATCTTTCGCTTGGTCTCATCCGGCATGGTGCATACAATTGGCCGTTCTCCCGAGCGAGGAGCTCCTTGCTTCCCCACTCTATGTGCTCCATAGACCATAACTCCGGACATGCCAAAGTGGGTTTTGAAGAAATCTTCAATAACAATGGCAAGAGAAGGAGGTGTCTCTAACTTCTCTTCAGGAATTCCACGAATAACAATGTTCTTGGAACGTCGCTCCCGTTCCTTCAACTCCTCCACATCTACATTCTCAACATTCTTTGTTTGAACCATAGCTTGCATGAGTGAGGAATTAGAAACCACATTGCTACCACATACATCAGCCCAAGACTTGTTTGTGCATACATTTTTCATGTCGCATACATCCCGGCTCATAGTGTCAAATTTCTCCTCTTTCAATACATGGTCATGCTCTACTTTGCTCATCCGCTCCTTCAAAGCATTCAAGTCCACAAGAGAGCGTTTACATTCCTTGACTTCCTCTTCAAGTTGCATCAAACATGTTGTTTGCATCTCAAGTGTCCTCTTGAGATTCTCATTCTCAACCACAAGTACCCTTAGTGTGCCATTCTCCATTGCAAGTGCTCGTAAGTCTTCGCCTTGTTTGTTTACGGTCTCTTGCAATGATACCAAGTACGCCATGATCATGGTTTCCGATGTCGTTGGTTGGGTGGTTGTGTTGCTATCTCCACACTTAGGAGATTTTGGATCATTTTCCACAATGGTTGTGGACCTTGTTGAAGAAGAAGAACCCTTGCGAGTGCCGGAAGACATTGTATGTAAAATAGGAGATGAGAATCAATTTTGTTGAACCTGTTCACTTTGGAAATGCTGCTACAGAAACGCCTTCCATAACTCTGAAAATTTCTGTCTTTACATCAATGCGTAGAGGACTTTGTGCTCTTCAATTGAGGCTATAGATCACCCAAATCGGAGTTCGGATGAAGAAGTTATGATCAAAAGAGTGGATTGCTGTCTACTAGGTCAAAAAACGGCTGCACTGAGAGAGAGAGAGAGAGAGAGAGAGAGAGAGAGAGAGAGAGAGAGAGAGAGAGTAGATGATAAAAATCCCTCGAGGTGTGAGGGGAAATCTTGATTCCAGTGGTATTTACAGAAACCTTTGCTTGGCAAGATGGAGAGCGTGGAGAGAGAGAGAGAGAGAGAGAGAGAGAGAGAGAGAGAGAGAGAGAGAGAGAGAGAGAGAGAGAGAGAGAGAGAGAGAGAGAGGACCTACTCTAGTGTGTGTCAACCCTTAGCATCAGTGTGTGGACATGGCTTCCTTCTCATAGTGCTAACTTTCCAAATCCCAGTGCTCAAGTGCCGCCCCAACTGCTACACCACTCTCCCAGAGTGCTCTCCCAAATTCCCATCCGAAAATGCTACCCAATACTGACCCCCCGATAGTGACCTCTCAGTGCCCTTTTATAGGTGCAGGCTGCATTATGTTAGGATAATTTGATTAGGTTAGGGCCCTAATCAGGAGAGACAAATCAAGGAGTTGGGTCCCAGATGATTGACCCTTGCTTTGTCTTAGGAGAATTTAAAATGATATCTCCTAGGTGGGCCTTTTTGACCATCACCTAGAGAGAGGTGGCAATTTACAATGGGTTTTTATACAAGATTTTTGGATGGAAACCGGAAAATAATACCCTACGGATGTTACTGTGGAGATGCATCGTGGACGAGATGTCGATGAATGGCGGGCCTCACTGGTGTGTCGTTGTAGTGCATTCACCAGTTTCGGGCTTGGTAGGGCATGCCTTCGATGTCTTTCCTTGATTCGGTGTCACCATCACATGACTTGACTGTCCTTCTTCTTTGGTGTTGGGTGTCGATGTCAAATTTCTTCTTTTTTTTAACCTTTTGTGGGTGGGTATGGCGTGCGTGTACTTCCTTGAATGTGTGCGTGTGCATAGGCGTGTGTGTATTGAATATGAGTGCATATGTTTGTTTTCGCTCGTAAGTGCGTATGTGCATGTGTGTGTATGTAATTGGGTGAGTGATTTTTTTCAAAGTGTCGTGAGTGTGTGTGCATATGGCTTGGGGTTGTGTGTGCCGTGTGTAGGTGGGTGTGTGTGTACGACAAGAGTGTGTCTGGAACGGGAGAGAGAGGGATATATATATATATATATATATATTCCTAATTTTCTTAGGTGCTGGCTGACTACACAGAGCATGAGTGTGTGAGAGAGAGAGAGTGTGCGTGTGAGGGTGTGAGAGGGGTTGGAGTGGTAAGGGGAGTGTGTGTGTGTGTGTATCGGTGTGTGTGTGTACGAGAGAGAGAGTTTGATTCTTGCGCCTGCTGGCTATCGACTACAGACATGAGAGAGAGGGAGTGAGCGTGAGCGAGCGAGAGGGGGAAGAGAGGAAGGGAGAGGGTGAGGGAGTTGGGGACAGAGAGGGAGAGTGTGTGTGGTGGGGGTTTGAGAGATAGAGAGAGAGAGAGAGAGAGAGAGAGAGAGAGAGAGAGAGAGAGAGAGAGAGAGAGAGAGAGAGAGAGAGAGAGAGAGAGAGAGATAGGGTGAGGGATAGGGAAGAGAGATGGGGGAGAGGGGAGAGAGAGTGGGGAGTGCCCCGCCTTGGTTGTCAAACAAGAGGGAGAGAGAGAGCTTGGGTGAGGACGATAGAGTGTGGACAGAGAGAGAGAGAGAGAGAGAGAGAGAGAGAGAGAGAGAGAGAGAGAGAAGAATGTGAGAGTGGGAGTGTGAATAATGAAAGAGAGAGAGGGAAACTCTTGTCCCCTTTGTATGGTGGCCCCTGAGAGAGAGAAGGCTTGTTTTATGCGCCCATTGGGCTTGGTGACATAGGAGAGAGAGAGAGAGAGAGAGAGAGAGAGAGAGAGAGAGAGAGAGAGAGAGAGAGAGAGAGAGAGAGAGAGAGAGAGATGATGTTGGGGATCCCAGTAGGAGAGAGAGGAGCTGGCCTCTGGTGATAATGGAGGAGTGTGGCCAAACTGAGAGGCGGCCCACCGCGTGCAAGCTTGGAAGGGGTGGTAGTGCATGCAAAAAGCATTTTTTTAATATCGTTTTCCTTGTATTACACTCCTTCCCGATTGGGGTTGGTTCTTGCGACCGCGGTTTTGAAAACCGGCCGTCACCGCCTCAAAGCACTAAGCTTATTTATAAAATAGGGTCAACTACGCAAGCTAAAGAATGGAAACATACAGTAAGTTGCATGAGTGGTGCCTGCTAGGAGAGAGTGCACCACTGATCTATGGTAAGAGTTGTTGGATTAGGAAAGAATAGGGTCTTGTGCTTATGAATTATACAACCCCTTTTTTGGAGATGTTGTCCGCTCAAGGCACATGTAGTGCCTGAGGTTAATTGCACAATCTTTGTTGAGGTAATATAACATCTCCACTCACAATTGTGAGTATGGCAAAAAAAAAAGTAAAATGAATGCTCTTTGTGGTTATCCTCACTTTCTTTCTCATTTTGACCATTGAGGGCTTTGAAGGTAGTAGGGAGAAACTTTACACATATCATGTGTTTACAATTGTACATTGATGTACATTACACCCTCGAAGGGTGATCGTGGGAACCACCTCCCCAATAGGGGAGGAGGATACGCCCAAGAGAATGCAACCCGTGAACCTGGAACCTTCAACCTTTGGATTACATCACTATAGACAAGCGCTCGAATAAAACCTCGTTGTGTTAGTTGGCTGCCAAGTCATGGCCAGGATCGTCTAAAATGTTGGCGACCCCTCCAAGCCGAGCAACCCCCACCCAAAGAAGATCTTCGCACGCTGATTGGTTGAGAGACTGCAGGCGTGTGCCTTTTCGTTTCAAAAAAGTTGACTGGCGTGCATGGTGTGACAAAGACCGGTGGAAAATGCTTTTTGCTACAAAAAGGTCTCCACCCAAAGAATGCCACCTCACACATGGCTGCCATCCATGTGTGACACGGGCCTTAGGGATGCCTTCCCTTTTTGCTAATGAAAAAGGGGAGATTATTTTCAAAAATAGATTTTTAAGTTTCTGGCATGCCTAAAGGGGTAGTGGCCTTAGTGGTGAAAAACACACTTTAGCTTTAAAATAAAATAAAATTAGTGATTGGTCGTAGAAGTTTGTGGGCATTCCTAATAGAAGAAGACATCTTGGGCCTGCGTCAGACGCATCCAGATGGACAAGCTTAGTGCTTAGGTGGGAAAATCATAATTGGCGCTTCTTGCCTTGCCTCTCACACGCATTTTGTGGACACAGAAGCTGAGTTTGTGTTGGCAGCCAAGTCATGGGAATCTTCCTCCTGCTGGTGGGCGCCTCCCCCAAGCCGCCCTTCCCTTGCCCGTATGAAGAAAAACGCAGGTGATTGGTTGAGCTCGTTGCAAATCACTTGCATGGATATCGCCCTGTGGGACTGCGACGAGCGGAAACGCCTTGAACTGTGGAGAAAGTAGTCGCCCGCAAGGAGCCAACTCACACTTGTCCGTCGGACTTGTGTGACAGGGGCCTTATTATTTGATGATGTGTTTTTTTAAAGGTGTATAGAGAGTGTGATAGTGATCCCATGATTACCTCTCTCTCTCTCTTTGAGTTTCATTGATAACTCAATAGCCTGTTGATTCCCTCTCTCTCTCTCTCTCTCTCTCTCTCTCTCTCTCGTTTCTGAGTTTCTTGGATAACTCAACACCCTGATGAGTCTGGAGGTCTAGGCTGGGTTCACATAAGGCAGCGAAAGAAAGTGGAAAAGCTTGTAAACCAACAGAAAGTGCCATGTGGACCTTACTGTTCACATAGGGCGGCAGAAAAGTGAGATGGAGAGTGCCATATCGTGGAAGAGAAAAAGGGGATTTGTTTCGACCCCCCCCGGAAGTTCTTTCTTCCACCGTTCCACCTTGGCAAAAAAGTTCCATGTTGGCACCAATTACATTAAACTAAACCTCCCACCCCTTTGTCCACACTTGCCTCCTCCTCTTTCTTTTGCTGCCTCACGGCGTTCACATAAGACGGTGGTAGAAAATTGCCTCACATTTTCCTCCGCCATCACTGTGAACACATGGACGATGGAAGAGAACATTTTGAATCTTTTCCACCGTGAAGAGCTCATAAAGTGTCATGTTTTTTGCCGCTGGTCTGATGTGAACCCAGCCTTACCAAGTGCTACAATACACAGAGTACTCCTCTCTCTCTCTCTTTCTCTCTCTCTCTCTCTCTCTCTCTCTCTCTCTCTCTCTCTCTCTCTCTCTCTCTCTCTCTCTCTCTCTCTCTCTCTCTCTCTCTCTCTCGTACTCGCTTGGAGGCGTGAAAGTGCTTTTGCTGCTCTTACCATGAAAATGTTGAAATGGGGTGAACTTGGAAGCACCTACCACCTTTGTTCTCACTTTAGTGACATAGGATAGGAAGTAGGAAAATTTCTCATCACACTGAGAGCACCTGCCCCATGCTGAAGAAGGCCATGCTCATGTTCAGCCTTGCCTGGTCATTATGATAGGATATAGGGTAGAGGATTTGATACTTTGTGAGTCTGCAAATTATCATGCTCACTTTCTAAGAACCTCGATCATCTCTCTCTCTCTCTCTCTCTCTCTCTCTCTCTCTCTCTCTCTCTCTCTCTCTCTCTCTCTCTTGAGCGCGATCCTTTTGCCCTGCTTTTGCTACTGAAATGGAGTAGCTAGTGTGCAAAGACATATCCTTTTCTAAAATATGGTGTTAAAAGAAAATCAATATCCAAGCCTCCTTCTGTGCTTGATTTTTTGAAAGAGCTCATGGTCTGCTTCGACACGTGCTGTGACTCTCATACAGAACATTGGATTCCTCACATGGGGTTTGCACTTCCTCAAGTCTTTCCATTTCTTTTACACTGCCACAAAATTATGCAAAAATACTCCATAATCCCCTTAGCTCTACTTGTTGAGACACCCTTTGGCTTGCACATTCCATTGGCTAGTAGCCATCGAGTAGTTTCCTATATTTGTCTTTGTCTTCCCATCCCGGTCTCCTATTCCCTTGAGATGCCTTAACTCCAGCCAAATGTACTCTAGTTATTTTGAACAAAGGCTCAAGCTAGCTTTTGACTTCTCTAGAACCTCCAATTTTTGACAAAGCTGACATGAAGACCGGCTCTGCTTGCACAAATGCCATCATGGGACATCAATACGTTCATAACTTTGTAATGGATCTTGGAGTTGCACCAACATTGCTACAGAAAGCATATTGCCAATGTAGCCCCATAGAGTCCCCTTGCCTTTGGGATCCAACATCTTTCTCTCAGCATCCTGGACCGCACGATGAGGTGCCATGATAGCCATATAGCATCTTTACTATTTTCAGCTTCACTGTAAAACCCTCCATCCAAAAGCATTCATTCCTCTATCATGATGGCCATGTCCATGCGGCCTTTCCCACCTCGTGCAGGCAGAGATTCTTGGGCCTTGGCAGGCTGGTTACAAACAATTTTAATGGATGGTAGAGGGTTGTTGTGGCATTGGTGTTGCAAGTGCACATGGTGGAGCAGGGGCTGTGGATGTGATGCAAGAAGGTGGAGATTATTGGCAGTGATGATGGGTTCCCCAGTGGGACAAGTAGATAGTGGTTGCAAAAAAACAATATCTTTGGTGAGAGCGCAACATTGTCTTCAATGGTTTTTAGATAGGTGAAATTTCCCATATCAATGCTTACAAATGTCTTCTTGAAGCTGTTGCCTGCTTTAAGGGGGGAGAATGAGGCCATAGAAGAGCTCTCTCTCTCTCTCTCTCTCTCTCTCTCTCTCTCTCTCTCTCTCTCTCTCTCTCTCTCTCTCTCTCTCTCTCTCTCTCTCTTTGTTTCATGAGTGTGAGATGTGCTGCTTTTTCAGACTGCTTAGGGGGCGCACACAAGGCTAGCAGTAGTGGCTACCCCTCCAATTCACGTAGTGCTGGACATCACAAAAATCTTCCCGCTACAATTTCTCCTTCCTCCTGCATGTCAATGATCCGAGGGCAGCCTGCATTTGTTGCTCCAAAAGTAGGCAGACACACATTGTTTCCGAGGGGGGAGTGTCGCCGTTCTTCTGGTGGGTACGAATACTCCCTCAATTTGTTTCTGCCAATCTTTGCCTACCAAGGGGGATGAATGCCCCTCTCAGTATTTGGTTTTGGGGCAGTCTGAACGCCCCCATGGACATGGGTCAGTCACCTCATTTGGTGCATCACTCAACATATTTCTTGCCATTGCGTTTATTCGTAAATCCTTAAAAGTCAAGCTTCCAGGGGGATGTTTTGGTGTTTTGATCCTTGTATAGGGGGTTGAACACACAAATCTTATGTTTCACATTAGGATCAACCTCACCTCATTGATAGTGTGGTGCAAGGAAGTTATGTCAAAGCAAGGAAACTACAAGGTGCTTGTCATGCTAGTGCAATGGAAGTGTATAGCTACCTACAATCGCCCTAATTTTTGGTATATGCAATAGTAAATGCAAAAGCAAAGGAGGTTCCTTCAATAGACATGGCTGTTGGTATTGGATCAACTTGGGCATTGCAAAGATTGTTGAGAAGACAGAGAGAGAGAATAATAGAGAGACAATACGCACAGAGTACAACCCCAAAGTGTGTAGAAAATGCACACAATATGGTATATATATAGAGGGAAACGAGGGATATATTTAGAGTAGCTTCACATATAAGCTCAACAACCCCGCTCAAACAAGGGTCCCTAACTGTGGATGAAAAAACCCTTGGGGGCTCAAGGGAAAAACCCACAACCCTACATATATCCACCGCTATATTGAGATACTTCACATTGTCTTTGAGTTATGTATAATTTGTCAATATCACAAAATCAAAGAGCACAAGATAGAAATCATATCAATGTTAGAGAAATACACTGACATAATGTCTTTGGAGACGGTTTGTAACACTTTAATCAAGATTAAACCCATGCATATATTGTACAATCTTCTTAATATGAAATACCATGTAATATGTGCACACATATATAAAACCGGTACTCAAATTTTACCATGGGAATCTCTTATTTGTGTGGAATCTATTCAATGTAAGTTTTCTTGATCATAAATTAATCACCATGGAATGGCACCACAGAGAAAATCTATGAAGAAACAAATATCTCAAGCATAGAAAAATCTCAAGCATGACATCATGAAACAATCATCTCAATCATTACAAATCTACGTGAGACAATATCATGGCATAATAAAGCAAAGCCATAAAATAATATATAATCATTTCAATCATAATAAATAATCATGAAAAAGCATCATGGCATCACTCTTTCAATCATAAAAACAATCATCATGAATTAACTCCATGGTATCATGGCATAGTACTATGATACAAGAATCATTGAAATTATAAAAAATCATTACGAAATAATTATATGGAATAAAAACTATCTAGATTATAAGGAATCTTTATGAAATAATTTCATGACATCATAAAATAAATCCTTAGAATAATAAACATGACAAAATATCATGAAAGGATATCCTGAAATCACAAAATGGTCATCTTAATTCATTACAAATGAACTTAAAACAATAACATGATATAATCAATTGACTTCATGGATTAATAATTCTTTCAATCATAATAAATCATCATAGAAAAATATCACCGTATTAAAATAACTCTATCTAACAAAAAAATATCTTAATTATACTAAGTCATCCATGAAACGATGCTATGGAACAAAAAACCATCTCAATAAGAAACGATTAGTATCATCATGAAAACACATCATCGTATCATGGAACAACTCCATGGAAGAATACATTTATTACTAACAAACAATCAATATGAAGGACTTCTAATTTTTATGAAAACATAGCATGTCTCATGGAACAACTCCATAAATAATAACTATCTCAAAAAAAAAAAAAGATCATGAAAACACATCATGGCATCATTGAACAACTCTATAAATGAATAACCATCATAGTAATAAATGATCAGTATGAACGACTTTTAATCACCATGAAAAGACATCATGACATTATGGAATAACTCTATAAAAGAATAATCATTTCAATGAGAAACGATACGTACGAACGATTTGTAATCATTATGAAAAAGCATCATAACCTCATGAAACAACTCCATGGAATAATAATCATCTCAATGATAAACGATCAATATAAATGACTTTTAATCATAAAAATATATCATGAAATTATGAAACAGCTCTATAAAAGAGTAATTGTCTTAGTGACGAATGATCAGTACGAACAACTTCTAATCATCATGGAAACACATCATGGCATCATGCAAAAACTCCATGGAAGAATAATCATCTCAATGAAAAATGATCAATACGAAGGATATTTAATCATCAAGAAAATGTATCATGGCATCATGAAACAACTCTATAAAGCAATAATCATGTCAGTAATGAATGACTAGTACGGACAAGCTCTAATCACCATGGACACGTATCATGGCATCACGAAACAACCCCATGGAAGAATAACCATATCAATAAAATGAACGATCAGTATGAATGATTTCTAATAATCATGGAAACACATTATGGCATCATGAAATAACTCCATGGAATAATAACTTTATCAATAAAATGAACGATCAGTACAAAAATTTTCTAATCGTCATGGAAACATGGAACTATTCCAAGAAATAATAACCATATCAATAATAGAAAGATCAATATAAACGACTTGTGATCATCATGAAAACGCATCATGGCATCATGGAACAACTCCACGGAAGAATAACCATCTCAATAACAAAGAATCAATATGAATGACTTTTGATCATCAAGAAAACATATCATGGAATTATGAAACAACTATACGGAGAAATAATCATATCGATAAAATAAACGATCAATATAATGAATTTTTCATCATAATGGAATCGCATCATGACATCATGGAACAACTCCATGGAATAATAATCATTTCAATAAAAAAAGATCAATACGAACGACTTGTAATCATCATGGAAACACATCATGGCATCATGAAATAACTTCATGAAATAATAATTATCTAAATAATATGAACGATTAATACGAACGACTTGTCATCATCATGAAAATACAACATGACTTCATGGAACAAGTCCATAGAATAATAACCATATCAATAATAGAACAATCAGTACAAACGACTTGTGATCATCATGGAATAACTCCATGGAATAATAAACATCTCAATAACAAATGATCAATACAAATGACTTGTGATCATCATGGAAACGCATCATGGCATTATGAAATAACTCCATGGAATAATAACAAGTACGAACGATTTTTAATCATCATGGCAACATGGAACAATTTCAGAAAATAATAACCATATCAATAATAGAAAGATCAATACAAACGACTTGTAATCATCATGGAACTGCATCATGGCATCATACATGGAATAACTCCATGGAATAATAACCATTTTTCAAACATATGAACGATTAGTAGTACGAACTACTTCTAATCATCATGAAAACGCATCAGGGAACAACTTCATGGAATAATAACCATCTCAACAATGAACAATTAGTAGGAACCACTTCTACTCATCACATGAAAACATAAATCTCAATAACAAACGATCATAAGAACTGATGATGAATAAAAGCCATAAGTTTTTTATATTCTAGTTAAGAATAAATTGTTAAAATATATCTCTTTGATAAATCATCAAAATTATAACTCTTTAACATATATATAAAGAATTGATTTGAATCACTAAATTATAATGATATGACATGAGTTATTGATGATATCAACTCATCAAAATTATAACTCTTTAACACACACACACACACACACACACACACACACACACACACACACATATATATATAAAGAATTAATTTGAATCAATAAATTATAACAATTTGACATGATTTATCAATGATATCAAATCATTAAAATTACAATTCTTTGATTTTTTCAATCAAAAGAGAAAATAAGTCATCAAAATAAAACTCTTTGATAAATCATCAAAATATAACTCTTTGATAAATCATCAAAAACATAATCATTGACATTTACAAAGAAGATAAATAATGTGAATTGCCAAAGCATAAGTATCAATATCGATTGAAGATTATAGAATAAATCATCAAAATCATAAGTATTTGAGATGTAACTACATAAATCATTGAAACATAACACTTTAAAAAGAATTATCCAAACATAATTCTTTAACATAAATTTTCAAACACAAATTATAAGATTGTACAACTCTCAATAAATAAATAAATAAAAAATATATAATATCGCTTTGATATTTATCATAAATCATACACAATTGAAACAAAAAGAAAAATAAAAAGATTTTAAGTGATATGACTTTGATGTAAATCGATGCACATGCATCAAAATATATGTGATATATATAAAGAGTAATTATAGAGATCAATCAATTTATCTATTTCTTTCAATATATAAATTGAATTGAAGACAATGTAAATTTAGCATGCTTAACTTTCAATTTATTTCTTTTATATGAACCGAATTACATATGATCCATAAAAAACAAGTTCAAAATTTATTTAACAAGAAGAATTGAAGACATTGTAATTTTAACATGCTTAACTTTTACTATATTGTCTTTTACACAAATCAAATTACATATGATCCATGAAAAGTAAATCTAAGAATCATGCAAAAAAACTCAATACATATCAATATAGAAATCTAAATGAATACAACAGCTCTTGATCTAAGTTTTTTTAAAGAAAATAAAATTAAATATGATGCATGAAAGCTAAATCAAAGAGTCAACACAAAACAAGCTTAACACAAATAGATTTGAAAATATAAAAGCTCATACCTTTTGATGATTTCAATTGAAAACGTATAAAAAAAAGTTACCAATTCCTTTTAAGTTACTTTTGGTGAAGAATTTGACAAATTTGTCATGACTAGCAGCTTTGGAACGCCCCAAAACCTTAAGAATGACTCTTCAAACACTGAAATCCGAGTTTTGAGCAGAAAGTTATGATAATGATTTTATGTTTTGCTGAATTGTAAATTTTTGCTGCGCGTACGCTGCACGAAGCGACACGAGACAAAAAATGCTCTATATTCATGAAAAAAAAGCAACCACACTTTGATACCATGTTGAGAAGACAGAGAAAGAGAAGAACAGAGAGATGATACACAGAGAGTGCAACCCCAAAGTGTGTAGAATACGCACACAATATAGTATATATGTATATAGAGAGAGGAACGAGGACTATATTTAGAGTAGCTTCACATATAGGCTCAACAAAGATATGGTCTATGAAGGGGCATTGGGAAAAGCATTGAGTGTGACTGTAGTCATTAGGAAGAGGATGCGGTGTAGGAGGACCTCTTTATTTGCCATGAGCTTATGAAGGTGATTAGTATTTTGACGAATAGGTGTACGCCACGTGTGTGCAAGAATGGTGGGTGTGTAAGAGGTGTAAGAGTGGTCAAAGGATGCACTTTCCCCCCCAAAAAGCAGGTGGACAATTTTATGATTTCGGCCTTCCATAACTCCCACATATGATCTCCGATTGGAGCGAAGATCATACATCTGCAATCTACACGTCGAATAGATATGCTACATGATATGGTTTTACATGCTAGATTTTAAATTCCATTTTGGGAAAAAACTTGAATTCAATACTAAAGGTTTGACTTCCTTAAAATGCCAAATAAAGAGGCCCTCCTAGATCCCACTCTCTTCCTAATGACAATGTAATATAAATGCTTGAGCATCATGAAGCTTGTCTACCTTGGCCGGCTAGAAAAAATTCACAATGATCATCAACTATAGATAGAGAGATCACTGCCATTACACCACCATAAGTCACATTGATAAACAACCCTCCTTCCATGTGCCTTTTGCCTCTACACCTATTAGTCATCTTACCCTTATTAGATCAGGCTTTTGAGTCCTCGATTGAACCTCCTACCAAGGGAGTGAGGTTTGGCTAGTGTAGAGTTGGTTGTACTCAACCAAGCTAGCCAAGCATGGCCCATACCAGTCGACATAGGTACATAGAGTTTTGTTTTCGGAGTCGGGTAGGGCATGTTACCATATACATGTGGTAGTGATGTGTGTGAACACACTAGGACCGCCGGGGCATTTTTTCCCTCTTTAGGAGGTTTTTTCCCCCGCGCATTGTATATACGCCCATCACTCTAGGGCTATCTATCTTTCCATTGCACACTAAGTAACACACTCTCTATTGTGTGCCTTGAGCTTCCTTCGTCTTCTCCAAGCTGTGTGTGTTTCTCTGCAACCCTAATTCCAACAATTGGTATCAAAGCAGGTCACGTCCTCCCGGGCTTAGTTGCCAGCTGCTCCAGCACACGCCTGCTCACTTTCTCCGATTTGGGCTCATTTCGGCCTCCGTTTCCACTACAGGCAGTACTGCACAGGCTATTTCGTCATTTTGTGCAGATTTTCTGTCAGTGCCGTTTTCTGCATAACAGGTGCCTTATAGTCTTCTATGGTTTGTGCTATATAGCACAAGTTGTTCCCGCTCCATTTCTCCTATTTTCGGGCAGTTTTCACATCAGGTGCAGCATTTACCATGGCTGACAACAACAACACAGATGTGTTCAAGATGTTTGCTGCTGAGGACAGGTTGGATGGGGACAACTACCCTATGTGGGCTTATATGATGCAACATGTTCTTGTGTCAAAAGGTGTCTGGAACATTGTGCAGGGCATTGATGTACGTCCTGGTTCTGAAGATGTAGGCGATGTTGAGGATGTTGCAGGTCTTGCTGCAAGGATTGCAGCTGTTAGAGTTGTTTTGCCTACGGCAGAACAAGCTCGTTGGGATGTTAAGGATGCGCAGGCTCATGCATTGATTGCGTTGTCTGTGAAGCGCACCATTATTCCTCACATCCGTTCAGCAAAATCTGCAAAACAGGCTTGGGATATTCTAGCAGGTCTTTATGCAAGCCGCAATGAGGCTAAAATTGCTTTGCTGCGTAAAGAGCTAGAGTTGAAGATTATGCATGAGGAAGATGATATGGACACTTTCCTTGCTAGTGTCAAGGATATCAATGAGCAACTCATTTCTGCAGGTGAAGTCATTTCGGACAGTTCCCTTGTGCAGACTGTTCTTGATGCCTTACCAGATTCCTACCAGACTTTTGCTAGTACTTGGAGACTCATGACCCAAGGAAATCCTGAAGTTGTCAAGTTTGATGCATTATGCACATTGCTGTTGCAAGAGTCACTTTCTAGAAAAAACAGGACTAGGCAGCGTGCAGTTGAATAGGCTTTTATTGATTCTCAAAGAAAGGGTGGTAATAGTAATGCAGCCACTTCTTATGGTTCTGCTGCGAGTGGCAAAAATTCTGTTCCTAATGCTTCTGGTGGCAGCACTTCGTCTGGCAATTCTGGTGATAAGGGCAAAAAGAAGATGCGTTGCCATTATTGTAAAGCCAATGATCACTTGATCAAGTCGTGTCCTAAGTTGAAGGCCAAAGAGGATAAGAAGAAAGAGGGTGGTTCCACTGCAAATGCTGGTTCCACTACAAATGCAGCCATTGTTGAGTCTTCTGTGAAAGGAGATTGTGATGCTGATGTTGATGCAGAATGGGCTTTTAGCGCAGAGTGCACTTACAATCCTGCTGTCCATGATGCATGTTTGTCAGTTGCTGCAGATTCACATGTGTGGTATTTCGACAGTGGTGCTACAAAGCACATTACCTCACATCGTGAATTGTTTACCTCTCTTGAGTCTGTCCCTCATGGGAATTCAGTCACTTGTGCCAACAACGCCTCTTATCCAGTTCAGGGAGTTGGAAAGATAGTGCTCACTGCTGCTAATGGCAGTTCCTTCACACTTGTTGATGCACTTTATGTACCTGGGATCAAGAAGAATCTCTTGTCTGTATCCGCACTTGCTAGACTTGGACTTGTAGTCAAATTTGTGGATGACAGATGTACAGTTCATGATCTCAGTTTTGGTGATGAAATTGTTGCATCTGGTCTTTTGTGCCGGGGGCTGTATAAGCTCACTTTGTATGACAAGTGTGGATAAAATTTTGCAAATGCTGTTGCAGATTCAAGGGCTATTTCAGATGCAAAACTTTGGCATGCACGTTTTGGTCATCTAAATTTTTCCAGTTTGCTGCGTTTGCAGAAATCTGATATGGTTGCTTCTTGTCGCCTCTTGAAGCACCTGTCAAACATGTTTGTGAAGGCTGTATTCTGGGTAAAATGCAGCGTTCTAAGTTTCCAAAGGATGGTTCAGTTAGGGCCACATGCAGGTTGCAGCTTGTGCATAGTGATGTTTGTGGGCCCATGCAAACTCCGTCCTTGGGCAATTACCTGTACTTCGTGACTTTCATTGATGATTACTCCAGGCATGCATGGGTATTTCCGCTTAAAGCGAAGTCCGAAGTTTTTATGTGCTTCAAACAATTTTTGGCTATGGCTGAAAATGTCTCCAAATGTACTATGGGCACCCTCCGTTCCGATCGAGGGGGGGAGTATATGTCTCATGAATTTAATGCATTTCTGGCTAGTCGTGGGATAAAACACCAATGTACAGTGCCTTATACACCTCAGCAAAATGGTGTTGCTAAGAGGAAAAACAGGTCACTAACGGAAATGGCACGATGTATGGTCAAAATTCAAGCTTTGCCGCATTCTTTTTGGCTTGAGGCCATCATGTGTGCCACTTATGTACTTAACAGGTGTCCTACGAAAGCTTTGCAGTCTATTATTCCATATGAAGCATGGCATGATAGAAAGCCTTCTATTGAGCACATGCGTGTTTTTGGCTGTTTGGCATATGCTTTGGTGCCACAAGTGCAGCGCAGAAAATTGGATGATAAGGCTGTCAAATGTGTTTTTGTTGGTTATAGTGCTGAAAGCAAAGGTTACAGGTTGTATCATCCGCAAACAAAACGTATTCTGGTTTCTCGGGATGTAGTGTTTGTGGAAGATTCTGTTCAACCCTTGCTGTCATGTACTAGAGACAGTAATGTAAGCTCACAAGACATTTATGACACTTTGTTGCCTCTTTTCAGTGGTGGAAATACGAATGTAAGTTCCAATGAGGCAAATGTACAGCCTATGGGGGTTTCTGAAAATGTTTTAGAACAGCCTATTACTGATGCAGATGTACATGATGTACTTGATGAGGAAAGGGCTGAAAATGAGCAGGCTAGAGGTATGCCAAAATGGCTGGTGCACACTTTGCGTGACAGTAAATTGGATGCACCTTTATCTAGTCGTACTCGTTCAGGCTCTCGCCATGCATCTTATGCATCAGATTGTTATGCCTTGGCTGTGTCTAGTTTACATGATGTTGAGGAGCCTCTGTCTTTTAATGAAGCACAGAATTCAGAAAATTGGATTGCTGCCATGAAATCAGAATATGATGCACTTATAGAGAATGACACATGGACTTTATGTGATTTGACTCCTGGCAAAAAGGCCATTGGTACGAAGTGGGTTTACAAGTTGAAACGCAAGCCGGATGGTGAGATCGATCGCCATTAGGCTCGACTTGTTGCAAAGGGTTATGCACAACAAAAAGGCATAGATTATGAAGAGACTTTTGCTCCCACTTGTCGTATGACTACTGTGCGTTTTCTATGTGCATTGGCAGCTCATTTTGGTTGGGATGTACATCAATCAGACATTGTTACTGCTTTCTTGAATGGTGACATATTTGAGGAAGTTTATGTAACGCAGCCTCGCGGTTTTGTCATAAAAGGACAAGAGGACAAAGTGTGCAAATGTAAGAAGGCTTTGTATGGGTTGAAGCAATCTCCTCGTGCTTGGTATGAGAAAGCTGACACTCATTTGGATTAACGAGGCTTTCGTAACAGTCCAACAGAAAGCACATTGTATGTAAAGCGTGAGGATGATGTATTTCTCATTGTGGTTCTTTATGTTGATGATTTGCTGATCACTGGACCAAATGAGAGACATATTGCTGAATTTAAGGCTGATTTGAATGCTACTTTCAAGATGAAAGATTTGGGGCTGTTGCATCATTACTTGGGTATACAGTTTAAGCAGTGTGATGGTGGTATTGCCTTGTGTCAAAAAAGTTACATAGAGACATTGCTATGTAAGTTTGGACTTGAGGATTGCAAACCTATTGCCACTCCCATGGAAACAGGTTTGAAGTTGAGTCTACATGATGCTGGCGATCCTGCTGATGTCACTCTTTACCAAACTGCTGTTGGCTGCCTCATTTATGTATGCAACACGAGGCCAGATATTCAGTTTGCAGTCTCGCAGGTCAGCAGATTTATGCATAGCCCAGGGTCTAAGCATTGGCAGGCTGTCAAGAGGATTTTCCGCTACCTTAGTGGCACTTTACATCTTGGCTTGTTTTATCCCAAGGGGGGATCATTGCCGCCAGACTTACATGCTTTTTCGGACTCAGATTGGGCTGGTTGTTTTGACACGCGAGTGTCCACAAGTGGTTTTTGTTTCATGCTTGGCAGTTCATGTATATCATGGTTGAGCAAGAAGCAACCTACTGTGGCCACTTCGAGTTGTGAGGCTGAGTACAGGGCAGTCTTCACAGCTACGGTTGAGTGTGTATGGCTCAGACGCCTTATGGCTGACTTGGGTGTTGGACAGGACACTGCCAACACTATCTACACTGACAGTCAGAGCGCATTGGCAGTTGCGAGGAACCCAGTTTTTCATGCTCGCACAAAGCACATTGAGGTGCATTACCACTATGTCAGGGAGAGGCTCTCAGCAGGAGAGATCAGCTTGGCTTATGTGCCAACACAGGACAACCTTGCAGATCTTTTCACAAAGGCATTGTCTCGTGAGAAGCTTGAAGCTTTCCGCAAAGCTTTGGGCTTACTCCCCTTTGTGGACTGATCCTGTCCTCAGGGCATGGCACTTCCCTTTACTCATGTGCCAGCTCTCATTCACCGCATCACTCCAGGGGTGATTTGTTACCATATACATGTGGTAGTGATGTGTGTGAACCACTAGGACCGCCGGGGCATTTTTTCCCTCTTTAGGAGGTTTTTTCCCCCGTGCATTGTATATACGCCCATCACTCTAGGGCTATCTATCTTTCCATTGCACACTAAGTAACACACTCTCTATTGTGTGCCTTGAGCTTCCTTCGTCTTCTCCAAGCTGTGTGTGTTTCTCTGCAACCCTAATTCCAACAGGGCACGCTCGGCCACTCCCCTCATACACAAAAAAAAGTATACAAGAAGAATGACCAGGACTATGCACCCAAAAATCGAAGGCAGACGCTTTTGTCAGGTACATAAAGCTATCACAACACGTACTTTAAACCTCTAGTTGTATCCTAGCACCAATAATTTTCCTCCAGAATAGCCCACACACAACTCCACCACATTTATAGTAGCCATATTGCTTTTGGCCTCTTTCCCTATGAGAAATTTGCTACCCATCCTTACTCAACCATTGCTCTAAATTGGCAAGGTTACTATGTTGTATGGCAAAGATGATGTGACATAGAGAGGAGGTATGTGTGTTAGTGTCAATGTCTTTGTGTGAGTTGTTTACAATTTAATTGTCACTAGATGTGGAGATCTTCAACCATCACATGGAAATTTACAAATGTGGGTTGGTTAATGGGAGCCAGCCAATTTGAGACTTTGTAAGATGGAGGCTTCACTTGGCAGGTAAGCACCTTCAATTGTAGCAAAGGAGGTGCTCATCTTTAGATTTTGCAATTGCACCTAGATGCTCGTTGCCACATGAGTTCCACCCTTGCTACCTTTTGCTTTCTACATCAATGGCTTGGCACCATAACGTTTAAACTGTACCACACTTTGCTGCATTTAGCATAGCTAAGGCTTAGCTACAACTTCATTTGCAAGAAATATTATTTCTACCCTCTTCACCACACCATGATGTGAAGCTATGTTGTGGGAGTTACCAAGTAATTAGTGTACGCCATGTCAAACAAGTCTTGGCATGTCTATTGATAGCATCAAGATTGAGAACAATATTTTGAATCTACCTTTGAAGTGGGCATTCATCTTGTCTCTACAATCTTCCAATACATTTCATTTAATGAGTTTCTTTGTCTCTTGTATCTTTCCTTGTGTCTATCCAAGCATTTGTATAGATTTTGCTACTTCAAACAGGTCTAGAAGTCTAGGAACGGTCGCTTATTCGACAACATTATGGAAACAAGCATGTTCATAGAGATAATACAAGAAAGGAGGGCTATCCTAGCTATCGGGAAACATAAGAACTCTGATGAATGGAATTCGCTAATTGGCACCGCAGTGATGGAGTGTCATTGATAAGGTCTCTATGTTGATTTTGGGGTGGCTCCCCTATTATCTGATGTATCAATGACCTCTTAGAGATGTCATGGCTCAGCACGAGCATGGCAAGAAGTTGTAATTTTTTGTGGCTATCAATATAATTTACTCACCATTGTGAGTTTCGCCAAAAAGGGAAAAAAAAAACGATTTAAGATTTTGATGCATTTCTACACTGCTTCATCATGCCACTTTGATGGAATCGTGTGTTAATTGAAGTGCAATTGGTATCACTTTGGTTTTTTGGTATTGTCAAGTTTATAATATGATTGTAGGATTTGGGTTGGAGATGGGTTTTACATTACCAAATTCTCTTGGATGGCAGCCATCTTAGGAGTATTGTCTCTCTCCACACGAATGCGATAGTGTTCGCATTACAAAGGGCTCTATGGAGTATCACCAACATATTGAGTGCCTCCATCTATAGCTAATATGGGTGATTTCAAGCTATGTGGCACATCTAGTCTAGTGATTTAAGCAACCATGGCACAAGGAGGTAGGCTTATTGAATGAGATGTATAGCAAGTTCATCACCCTAGAAATGAGTAAATCAATTTATACCCATACATTTCAGAATTCACTAGATTCCCCTTTAGGTAGAGACATCACACACACCTATATTTCACGCCCTATTATTGAGCACATCTTTTATGTTGATAGTCAACTTTTTCACTATTGCTGCATCTTTTTAAAGGCAGGCCTCGTGATTTTATCACTTGTTCTTTTAGGTTGCTTAATTAGGAAGTTGCAAGTCCTTTCTAATCTCAGAAATTTCTCCAAGGTCAGCTTCCAAGACCTTTATTAGAGCCGGGTCGCATCCGGGAGGAGCAGGGAAAAAATACTCGCCATTTTCAGGAACTCTGAAAACATTTGCAAAGAATACGAACGCTTTCAGTAATCCTACTATTACTTTGAAAAAGGGGGGGCTTAAGCGAGGGTTACGGGAGAGTTGCCTCCTCCTTCAATGTAGGGTTAGGGGAGCCAATGAAAGCAAAGCATGTGTATTGGTCTTTGGTGTGCTAGTCTTTTCTGTGCTGATTGGAAGTTGGGTGCGACTCTATGCATTCCATTCCCTGCACTAACACGGGCGCGACCTGGCTCTTAGCTCTAGCTTGGAATGCTCCTAAATCAAGAAATCTTTCCATAAATTGACACGCCTTAAATGCTTCCTCCACAAACATTGGATATGGATACCTCTTAGAGGGAGCCAAAGATGTTCCGGATGAAGCAACACTCGATCCAAATTTTATATTGTGTGCGAGAATCAAGTAGGCCTAAAAAGGGAAGGCGACCCTTGATTTTCTTCAAGAAGGCCATCCCTAGATTTGGCCTTCGAACACTGTTCCGGAAAATTCATTTTCACAAACATACAAAAATCCCTTCAAGACAACTCTGAACTGGAAATTTTACAATACTAGCCAGTATTTTTACAAAATTACACTATTTTCCGTGTACTTTAAGCGGAATTTTCTCCTTCTTGCCCTCCCCTCAACCAGCTACTTTGATTTTGCAACCGGCTCAAGGCTAAGCTTTTCCCGAACACTGCCTTCGAGTACAAAACCTTGTGTAATGTTAGACTTTCAAATTCCAGTCTAATCTACTAACATAATATGGCGGAGTACATAACCTTGTACACGTGTCTCTCTCTGCGAGATGAAGGCTAAACGCCAAGTGAGATGAAGGGGATCGGAAGAGAGAGAGAGAGAGAGAGAGAGAGAGAGAGAGAGAGAGAGGCCGCCGAAGGCGGCCGGCAATACTCGTATAACAAAATAACAAAGACAGTAGTAGTGAGCCTGAAAAGCTAAAGACTCTTCTTTTGCTCTTCACCCAACATCACAATTTTACTTTCAGTATGTCTAGGAATGGCCAAATTTTGAAAGATCATGGGCCATGGCTTTTAAAATTTTGAGTACAATTTTTACATAAAACTTTGATGGAACTTTATTTTCTACTTGGGCCTATCTCCTATGAAGGCCAATTTCGCACCTAAATTACGATTGCAAGCTAGGTTTTCTCAACCAAGAAGACATTTGTAGCCTTCCATTTTCACGCTAGGGTGGTCTTAGTCTGTTACTATGAGTGTGACATGGCCTCGCCGTGTTAAAAAGGAGTTGCTATTAAATGATTAGCACATTTCCACAAAACACAAGAACTTTCTCATGAAGAAAGAGATGTTTAAATGGTAATATTAACTTGGCACCTTCAAATATTTTATTTGAGGAGATAATCATTAATCTGATGGCATTAATAATAGGGGAATCATGAGATACAGTATATGGCAAGCCTTATAACACTTGCTATTAGAAAGCCTCGCAGGAAAATGCGATGCTATCTAGGTCAAGGGCATATCACAAGCAACATTTTGCAAGCAATATGTCATGTTGACCACCATAAAGCAATATGTAGCAAACAAATGAGCATAAATTGGTGCTTTGAGGTGGGTACAGAGAGGGATTTTGGTGTTGAAGTGGTAACGGTGTGGGTAGGGGGGTGGCTTCAGGTCTTAGTGGCATCGATGTCACCACTAGTGACGGGCGTATGTGGTGGGTGTGAGTGCAACTAAGATTACAAATGCATGGGGATCATAAGGTGACATGGAGTGTGATGTTGTATGGGTTCAAGTCCTAGTAATTGCATTCATTTGGATGGTTGGGTTTCAAGTTCTTAAGGTAAGGAGGGGGGTAAGGTCAAGGCTAAGTAGGGATCAACTTCAATGCTTCATGTATCAATAGTGGTAGGTGTGGGTCTAGTGATTATTAAGGTGATATTAAGGTAGGGAGTGAAGGGATGTGAGTTCGAATCCCGAAAATCTCAACGGCATGAAGTCACCAAAAGTCTTGACGAGCACCACAAGAGGGGCAGAACTTGAAGAGGGGTTGGCAGACGTGGGAGCAGGACCAGCAATGCCCAGTTTCACGCTCGGGGAGATGTTGGGAGGGGGAGGGGGAGGAGTCGATGACGTCGTCGTCGAGGCTAAGGGCTGGGGTGGGTAGGGGCTCAAAGTGAGAGGTCCAGAGCCAGTAGCCGCATTGCGAGCACACCAACGCTGGGTTCCGCCCTGGCCAGCGCCAGAGCGGCATGTGAAACACCTCCAACACATTGTCGTAGGCGACAAAGGCCGCTGTACCGCTGGCGCATTGGCTGCATAGCGCCACCCCCTCCGCCAACACCTTCCTCTCCCGCCGGCGTATGCCGCCCACGTACGGCACCTCCACCACCACCGCCTCACCTCTCTTCCTCTCCTTTGCCCGTTCTCCTCTTAACGCCTCCCCCACTGCCTCTTGCCTCCTCTCTTTCACTTGGGCCATCTCTCTCTCTCTCTCTCTCTCTCTCTCTCTCTCTCTGACAGACACACACACACACACTCTCAGAGTCTCTTCTTTTAAGCGCATCTCCCCGCTTTCTTCCTCCTCCACGTTATGCTTTCTTTCTATTACAAGCATTTCAAGTGCGAATTTGCAAAAAGTAGCTTGGGTCGTATCAACCAGCAAATGAAGCCGTCCCACATGGCGCCACATGCACTAAGCTCACCTTATAGAGCAGAGGCACATATAGAACAAGAAAAAGGGTCACTCCCAAAAAAACATGAACAAGAGAATGGAGAAGAGACATAGATATGACTACACCAACCACACACACACACACACACACACACACACACACACACACACACACGCGCTCGCACACAACAAAGCGTCCAATTGGGTACGGGAAGCCATCCACATGGGGCAAAACCAAGGCCCACCAACAAAAGCCTCAACTCTTGCAACATGAAATTATTTCTAACAAGAACTCCCTATTAGACCTCCAAAGGTCATTTTTTTCTCAACCTACATCAAGGCCTTGCCAGAGCTACAAGCATCGTCGACACACCCCTCCTCCAAGGACAAATTTGTTGGCAAACTCCATCAAGGCCTTGCATCAGCGGCTATAAGCATTATTGACGCACCCCTCCTATAAGAGCTATAAGCCTCACCAACACACCCCTCCTACTATGTGCTCGCCATGACGTTGTCGACACCCCTACAAAACTCTACTAGCATGCTCATGACATTCAATTTCAACTTTAGCAACAATGCCACATGTGCTATTCTTGGGCCTTGCCCCTATAAATTAGATACACTATCCGTTGCAAGGTCCTCCACAGCATCACTTCTCCTTGTCGACTTATTGCCTTCTTCATAGAGCCTCCTCCGTTTCCCATGAACCTCTTCAATGCATATGATCACTCACTTGAGAGCATGTGGTTCTTGTTTCCATTAGGGCCAAAAACGACTATAAAAGGGAGGTGTAAGGGATTGGTTAACTTGCTAATTAGCAAACCCGTTGACGGTCAAAACGGCTCCAAATTTGACGATTTTGGTTATTTAAAGCATAAATATGCTATTTAAAGCATATTTAGGTACATATCTCTAAATATTAAAATAAATAAATTTTCAAACCATTCCTTTGTGGCTCACTTCGAATTTTGTTCACATTCACTTGACTTGGCGGCAAATAGTTGTTTCCACTTTTGAAGAATTCAATCTCTCCTTTTTCTCTCTTACTCTCTTATGACGAGCTCTACTCACTTTCACGAGCTTTCTCTCTTCACTTCTAATGCTAACAGCTCTGCTACTACGTTATCTCCATTATACTTTCTATATGCTCTTCATACGTACAATGACTCGTATATCTTCCATTAGTGATAATCGCAAGTTTCACTTGAACCTTAAGCTCAACCAAGAATATGCTACTACACGGAGTGTCTATAAAAAAAGACTAGTTACAAATGCAAATGAAGCACAACAACTTCGCAATGAGGAGAAGAAGCACATTGACCTATGGACCGATGGAAGCTTGTATCCACTGGATCTCAGCACTGGAAGGTATCCATCTTTTCACACACCTCATGATTTGATCAGATTTGTTGGAGATGGGGTTGATAGCTTACTAGGATATAGTTCTAGGCTATCTGAGTTACACATTAATCATACACATTACATTCAATATGTCCAAACTTCTTTGTCTTCGAATCCAACAAGAATTTTAGAACTTGAAAACCAAATATCCTCTCTAAAACAAGAAAATTATCAGTTCTAGACCTTAAAAGAAATCCCAATAGGATTAAGAGCACGAGTAAAATGAATATGAGATGTAATAAACTTAACAGAAGGATCTAAACAAAGAAAAAAGAAGGTTAAAAAATACTAGAGAACATGTGACCAGCTTCTTAGGATTTGATATGTCCAATGCTCAAGAAAGGGTGAGATTCTTGAATGAGGTAATGAACAAGAGTGACATTTTGAAACTTTTGAAACTTCCCGAAAATCAAACCCAAAAACAATTGGTATTTCAAAATTTACTAAAAGGTATGGATTTATTGGTCCAACCTTCTCAAATACAAGAAGTTTGTGACATAGTGGGAGTGAGTAGAAGGGGTTATAGGGCCATCTCTGAAACCTGGTTCCAGGTCCTTAAGTATTACAAGATTAAAGCTTTGGGTTGCCTAGGCCTCACAATGTTGAGAAAGTAAGGCCTCTGCTAAATGAAGAAATCATCTCGAACATTTTGGAAAATACTATCATGTAGAGGGAACGATGCCATATGAAAAACAGAAAAGGAAACCTTCTTTTGAGTATAATGTTTTTAATAACATTTGGATGAGTATGAAAAAATTTCATTCTGCTATGGTGAGATACTAAAAAAGGCAAGAAGTAGATTGTGAAGGAAAACTTATATTTGTTATGCAATTGGATGAGGCTCAATTTAGAAATGTCAAAAAATGGAAAGAGTATATATATCCCTAATGAATAGAGCATTGGACTAAATCTAAGGTAATCTAGATTCCCCATAGCACAAAACTCAATCAGAAATGGAGCTATGGTGGATTGCAGCAGCTCAAATACCAGTAGAAAACCACGATACATTGAAATGGCTCTTTTTGCAGATCGACATCCTTTCTGTTATACATGAACAAAATGCAGGTGAGCAACTCCATGTACGTGGCATGGGCAACTTCACTGTAGAATGGCACTTGAGTGCCGACCTTAAGGCACTGAAGTGCATGTTTGGTGTATGTGGAGGTGCCAATACAAAGTATCCATGTCTGTATTACATGGCAATACAGACATGGCAAGCACTGGAACAAAAGGATGGCTTGCAGAACATGAGGTTGGGAAACCACCATTGAGGAATAATATGAACGTTGTTGACTACCCATCATCGTCTATGGTTTGGGATCCAATTCTAGCAATAGATTAAAAAAAGATATACATATGTGGTCAATGCATGCAAAGATTAGAATCTTAGACAAATTGCTTTGACTCCATCTTAATTATGCATATTATATTAAGCTGAGTACACTTACAGATGAGTGCATAGAAAAATGTGAGGCTTTGCTCTCTCGAATGGGTTTCCATGGTGGTCAAGTGCATCTAGAAAAAGATCCTACTCTTTCTAAAGGGATGGGTGATGTTTTGAAAAATGTTCAATGGGAGGAGCAAAAACCAAAAGATTCTTGAGAAACTATGACAACAAACAAGTGGATGCTATATGGAATGGCTAGAAGGATCTCTATGTCATAACAACCAAGTCAAAAGTAGACCTGATATAGCCAACAGACGCATGGAAGTGTGGAAGATGCTCGATAATTTTTTGAAAGACTTAAGACAACAAGTTAGCTCAACTACTTATGCAGATGACTTTAAGAAGGCAATAAAGTTTTCAATAACTACTATCATAGATGCTCGGGGAGAAAAAGACACCACATATTACTTGGTGAGTATTCAATTATTTCTTAAAGTCTGGATAGTTGTTCATATTGCATCCTATGAGTTCAACTAACACTTTTTTTAAATTTTTAGCATATTCTCTACCTACATGGACCATATTTTGCAAAACAAGGACCCCTTGCAAAATGGAATACTCAAGGAATGGAAAAATATCTCTATCAAGTGAGGACTTCAATTTTCAGATGTACGAAGAAAGGGAGGGGGGCAAAGAAGAAGCAATGCACTAAAGGAATTATTCAGTAGGTTCTATAGGAGGAAATTACAACGGATGAGATCAAACAACCATGCTGCTCAACCACAAATGGAGACTAACGCTTCACTTTGAAATTTTGTACCTCTTTCTAAAAAGATCCAAATTCAAAAAATATATCTTTATGCAACACATTGTTGATTTTACATCATTTTTTGATTCTTTTGTTATCACTCGGCATGTTACCCGTGTATCTCAAAAATTTTCTTCTTTTGTAGCCCCCAAGGAGGTTGACATTTGTCTCCTCAGCTGCAAATGCATAGCTAGAGTAGCAGAGAAAGTATCTCGCTCTTGACGCATTGAATCCTGCAGCATACCCAAATACTCTAAGTATTGCAGCTCTCTCAAGTAGCTTGACCTTGTTTGCATTAATTTGAAGGGGAGTGTACCCCATAAACCGTGACAATATCTTCAGGAGGCATAACTTATGGAAGTTCCCTCTATTGCTTTCCCTCTAGAGCCTTTAGATCTCACAAGAAAATTGTCCTTGTCAAGGAGTTCAATCTGCAAAACAAGAAGTAATAGATAAATAACAAACACTTGGAAAAAGAAGAAGATTGTAGGAAGGGAGATCAGTGTGAACCTGAATCTACCTTTTGCAACTCATTCTCGGCAATGAATTTTTCGTGAAAGAGATTGCATGATCCAATCATCTCTCTTTTGTCAACCTCCTTTAACTTAAAGTATTTGCCAAAAGATTGGATACCAAGCTCAACACGCTTCTTCTCAAAATCCTCATCTTTAAGAGTAGGTTTCTCCTCTTACACTATTTTCATGCATAGAGCAAGTACATCAGGTGCAAGAAGAAATAATTTATCGGATGTATGCAGATCAAGTGCCAAAAACTCGTCCTTCGACTCTTCTTATGTATCAATGAAGTCTTTGGCCACCTCAAAAGATTCAAAAATGGTTGCACTATAGTAGTCCTCCCTGATATTATAAGCAGGCATTGAATATGGCGGAGAGGAATATACTCTGCTCCATTGATAAAAAGTAGGGAAGTCCTGGAACAGTAAGAGAGGCCTCAAATAACTCCACATCCTCTGTGGGCTCATCAATGATATTACTATCTCTAAATTGAGAAACATCAAAATTTGAACTCTTCTACTCCCTAACTACAACATCAATTTCTTCCTCCTCCAAAACTTCACTTTTCTCAAGTTGCAGGACTATGGAAACAATTTTATTTGTTCCCTATTTGTCTACATCTTTCACTTTATCTTGACCTTTGACTTGCATATCAACTTTAAGGAAAAATTAGAAAAGAAAGGCAACTTCTTTTGGAATAATATTGCAAGGTTTTGAAAGGATAGGACAAAAAATGGTTGGTGGGAAAACAAAAGAAGTCTTCTTGGAAAATCTTCCTAATCTCCTTGTTACTTTGCCTTTCTCAATTGGGTTGGTAGTAAATTCAATTAGATGACAATAAGTCTTGCCATCCAATATAAAACACTGATCCTCAACTACCTCTTCAAATTCTTTGACTTCCTCTGACATAATATATTTCAATTTGTCTAACATAATTGCTAGATCAAACATAAAATTGAATATTTCATATTTTTTTGCATACACTTCCCTGTCACCACCATTCATGACAGCAACCAACAGCTTCTCACTTGGGATCTCCTCCAAAATCTCCTCTTGACCTTTAGTGTTAGTGGGTTGCCACGAGACGGACATCTATAGCATAGCTTTTCGACACTAACATAATGTCAATACTCAGGGAAGCGACTCGGGTGGGGCACACAGACTCTTTGAGGGTGTCAAGATCAAGAAGTGAATCCACGGAACGATAATATCTCTAGCACATGCAAATCTATCACTCTAGGATCTGGTAACTTGTCTATGTACTATTTCATTGCACTCAATCATCGACCTATTTTGGCACTGGAACAAAGTCCAAATGCTGAAAAACTTTAGGAAGAGGTCTAAGACACTTAGGGGAACTAACCTACCAAGTTTTGTTGCAATCCAAGGAGGTACCAAAATCATGATCCATCATGATCAAGGTCCTAAAAACTACAACAGAACATACCAAAAAGGTCACCCTAGGGTCTAAGAACACTCTCCTATGGTCAAAATGTCAATAGATAGTGATTAATGCACTCAAAACAACAAATTTAGGTTACTAACACATAGTCACAAATCACAGCAAAATTGATAATGAATATACTTGAATGAAAGATCAAAGGCCAAGGAACACAATGCAAGTTTTGAAATCAAAATGTGATTACTAGAGCTCAAGTTATAATGATTACAAGTTGCAAGAGAGTAGTCGCTCTTAGTCGTATGCTTCAAACTCAAAACTTGATAATGATAATGTGTCCTTTTTCCACTTTACCCAATAAACTTTATACCTAGGGCTTTTTTGGCCATTGGCCGACTTTACAAGATTTGGACTCCATTTTAGACTTTACAACTTAGCTTCGTAGAGCTTTCCCATCTATAATTAGAGACTATCAAATAATTACAAGCCTTTTCAGAAAAAATAATGAAGATATATCAAAATTTTGGGCTCATGGGAGAAAGGGTATCGACTCGGAGGCTTCACTTCCAACATTCCCCCCTTCATAGTCTTTGCACGTCCTCATGAAAACTGTCTTGGTCTGTTTCTTTGTGTCTTTTCCTTGCTTGGTTGGACGGAGTTCAATGTAGCTTTCTTCTATAGTCCAGTGCTTCAATTTCCACTTTTGTTGCCAACTCTTTGAAGGGATTGTTACTCAAAGTGCTCCAATAGGCAATATGGCGAGATGAGTCTATTTCAAAGAACCTGATCATGAATGCCTCTTCAAAGGTTTGCATATAGTGAGAGGTTGCATTCTATGAATACTTTCCATGGACGCTCTTCCGCTTCTATGTCCTCAAATGATGTGATGCACGTGATGATCATCTTTGCAATTTTTACTGGCTGATCATATATTTTTCTAATGAGGGAAGTTTTGTTGGCTTTGTAAGGACTAGGTAGTTAATCACCACCCATCTTCAATGCTGCCATGTATAAAAAGTATCCCAAGATTTCCTTCTATTGATATGACAATATGTTTGATCAATCCAAAGATGTTGTGGTGCATTCCAATAGTAGGTCTCATCTATGGGTGTTTCTCAAACCACTTTTTCCTCCATAGGGACTAGTTCTCGAGGATTTTTAGGACTTGATCAATCGTTACTAGGACATCCCTGTAATCCTCTTTATGGTTGGGTTCAAGACTAGGTAGCATCTTCTTTTTCCAAAGGAGGGCCTCTTGTCTCATTAGCAGTAGAGAGATCATTTCTTACCCATTATTCTTTACTACTTCATCAAGGGTCATCATCAGAGGTGATGCCGACTCCAGTACCTTGAGTTCATATTGCATATACTCTTGTGTGACGGGTCGCGCACTTCTAAGATCCACCTTTGAATCTCCTCTTTGGCATCTGCTTTATCGTCAATGCTTCAAAATCATGTAGACCTACCTCTGTAGACGTGCTTGGCAATTCTAGAGGGGGAAGATCCATGCTTATATGCTCTTTTCTCGTTGTCAGAGGGACTACTACTATGGTCTGCAGGGACCTTATGGCACTAAATCTTTCTGTTGTATAGACAGGGCATGTGCAGTGCTTTGTGCTTCCAACTCTTCCTTTGATTTTTCCAATTGCTCTCTTAGCAGCTTGATCTCATCATCCTTCTAGACCTTAATTTCTTTGTGTCATGCGGTCATGACCTTTTGGTCATACTTTTCTGGAGCTAAGGCCTTCTTTAGATCCTTGAGCTCTTGTACATTTGATTTCGGCGTTGATGAAGTAGAAACAGGGGCTGGAGTGTCTTGCATAACCAGGAGCTGGGTGATTGTGGTTTTGACCACCCTATAGGACTCCCCGAGCTTGACATTCTTTTGTCTTTCTTTTTCAAGCTCCACTTCCAATAGTTGTTTCTCAAACGGAAGATTGGTATTTGCTTCATTGAAGGCTTGAGCTTCTTGATAGTAATGGGCCACATTTTCTTGCTCTCTTTGCAATTCAGATTAGAGCTCTATTTGTATTCTTTGTAGTTCTTCAATATTGTTTTGTGTTGTTGATTTGCCGTGACTGCCTTTGTTGTTTCCGCTTTGGTCTCTTGAATTGTGGGTAGTGTTGTTATCCCGTGCTTTGTTGTTTCCTTTGGTTTATGCATGGTCTACTATTTAGTTTCTTGATGAACTACTTGAACCATAGACTCTTGAGTAGGAGGAGGGATGCTTGGTTGATTAGAGTCTGGTGGAATATTAGTATGCATTTCCAATGGCTCCACACCACCATCCTCTCTAGTCGTTTCCTCTTCTTTTTTGTCTTTGTTCTCTCGCTATGACTGCCCTGTTGGCTTCCTCTTCATCTTTTGAGTAGTTTGATTCATCAGATGACTGAAGGTCGTTGATTTTCTTCCTTTTTGACTCTTGTTGCACTCTTTGTTCCGCTTTTTGCTTGAACTCCTTTTGGATACATTGCCGCATTTTGCCAACAATATCAAAATTTTCTTTGGCCGCTCTTCTTTTTTATTGTTTGATCTTTTCTAATGTCTCTGCTTTGCATTGCTCCAACAGCTTGTGTTCATCATCATCCCTTTCATCATTCTCCTCAGCTCCCAACTCTTTATTTTCTTCAACTTTCTTTTTGCGGAGCTCCTCCCTTTATGCTTAAACCTCTTCCATAGACCTTTGCATCTAAGAAATATGTATGTTATCTTTATTCTCCACAGATCTTCTTTTTAGGTGTACCCAAATCGTCTTCTTCGTCATCATCAGAGGAGTGTTACTCAAAAGGAGTACCCATGTTGTTTGGTTTGACTTCGCCACTTAGTCTTGTGTCAGACTCTATCTCCTCACTGTCAGACCTTTCTCCTAGAGCTTTGTCTAGCTACTTTCTTAGGTGGTGGAGATGCTGAGGGCATGCCACTGATCTAACCGTATGTTTTGACCTATGGAGTAATACTAATTGTGTTTATGCTGGGGGTAGACTGTCTATCATACCCAATGCCTGGTATGTAATTCTTGTTAGCATTGGTCCCCCATTCATACATGTCTTGTTCTGGGCATTGTTCTTGAGGGTTGCTTCTACTAGATTCTCTAGTATGTAAGTGTTGAGATCGCATCTGATTAGCCTCTGCTCTAGCAATCCAATTGCCATCACCATATCAATATGGAGATTTGTTTCAGTGTATCATGGTAGCTTCCAAACCTTTAGATGTTGTGAGATCAAACACGGTGGCAATTCCATTTTGGACTATACCAGGTCTTTATAGGTAAACTTATACCCCTGATGCTTGATAAAGGCTTTGTCGTTATCTGCAGCTTTTGTCTTTAGCAGTAGGTTGTGGTTGCATGGTGGTAGATGCAGTGCCTGATTGATCATATATGTAGTGATTCTGACTTTTGTTGTCTCTCCATCTTTATCTGTTAAAGTGTCTTCTCCATCGTACTGAATTGATGACATCAATTCACGGGTTCTTGGAAATTTGTGCCCTATGGTTGTAGCTGAAAGAAGGTGTTCATCCTTAGGCACCTTGTTCCCTCAAGCACTTCCTGTTTGCTGATGCAAGTTCCAAAGCTCTTTAAGGAAGATAATTGTTTTTACTGTAGTGCCGTTGGCTTCTTCCAACCTGCGGATAAAAAGGTTTTTTGGTATTTGTGTTAGCTCCTCATCTGAGACATGGGCTTCCTCATTTGAAGAAATCTCTATCACCTGGTAGGGTGGTGCCTCCCACTGCTTGCTTGGTCATCTACAAGGAATTTTATGAGCAGACATTTCGAAAACTACATTCAAAAATTGGCCAACAAGTTGTCAATAAAAGTCAAAAAAATACAAACTTCAACCATAAAATGGAAAATGAGTATAAATTGATCAAAACAAGTTCAAATTTGTCCAAACTTCACTAGTGTAGCTAGGGTAGCTACAGACAATAGTTCAAATTGTTACAGGTGAATTTGGGCTCAGGGGCTAATGGATTGTGATCCATGTTGGACATCATCTTGAACTTTTGGTTTGACCAACTGATTAGGCAAGAGTTGGGGATGTTATGGTTCACTTCGTTTTAATTTGGATCATTGGTTGGGATTTCAAGCTAGTTTTTGGAATTTTTCTTTGACTTAGAGATTTTTGGCATTTTGACAAAGATTTTGCAATTCAAATAGCTTGAAATTCTAGGGTTAGGTTGTCCTTGATATTTGGGATCAGGTGATATGGTTTTTACTTGGACAACTCATAGGGGGTCATGGATGGCAATCCATGTTGGATAGCCATCTGGGATGAAACTTTGGGAGCTCGTTCTTATAGTCTATCCTTATATACTGGTGAAGCTATTTTCAAATTTGGACAAGCTCATCTCTAGTTTCCCCAGCTCCCCAAGTTATGGTCTAATTTGGGCCGACTTTTCCATATGTGATTTTGGGTGGCACTTTTGATCCTTGATTATGGTCAATATATGTGGTATTTGAGTTTTGATGATTTGAAATTAAAGAAGATATCTAATCCCAGTTGCTTGTTGAGTTGTATCTAATTTGGAGTCTATTTGGACACTCCAGGCTGTTTGGCAAGTTTGAGTCACTTCTCAAGCATGTTTTAGAATTACTTGAGTCACAAATAAGTTCCCAAGATTCTTTGGTGATGCAACTTGCCCAAAATCACAAATTCTACACTTAACACTCTAACTTTGCTTATCTTGACAATTGAAGCTCTTTTAATGAGAAAACAATAAGAATTTCACACATTTCCCAACTTTAAGATCATTGCAAGCAATCTGCACTCATTCCTGACCAGTCTACTCTAGGGGGTCATGGATCGTGATCCATGTTCTAACACCATTTTTCACAAGACTTATCGGTCAACTTCTAGGCATCTTTCCCAAGCTATTGGTGAACTTTTTATTGAATTTGGGCCAGATTTTTTCCATCATGGGTGAAAATGACCATTTGCAGATTGAAAATCCAATTTGTTTTGATCTTTTAATGATTGCAAGGTCCAGTTCATGCCAAATTTTTAGGGCACATCCCCCAAGGCATTGTCAAACTGTTTGCACTGAAATTCCCCTGTAAGGACATGTTGGGGGACATGGATCGTGATCCATGTTTAGCAACATTTTTGAATTGTGATTATAACAATGGAACATCGATTTCATAAGCATTATTTTGCCCAACTTATTCTTGCAATTGGAGGTGGGGGGTCATGGATTGCGTCCATGTTCCACCCTATTATTGGACTGTGATTATAGGGATGAATTCTATCAGGTGAGGGGAGCATTTCCATATACTTGTTTTGAAATTTGATCTTGGTTTGCCTTCCCAAATGTTCTCTATCAGATTGCCCCAAATCCTTCTTTTGATTTGATTGATGCAATTTTTCTGATAGTTTGTGTACACTTGTGACCATACAAGACTGTTTATGTACTGAGGAGCATACCTGTGAAATATGGTGTGGTTTGAAAGTCCAACGTGGCTGTAGCAGGCAAAAATGTGGCAAAGAGATCTTGGTTAGAAAGCTCTCTCTCTATCTCTGTCTGAAAATGTCAGACTGTATTGAAGTCTACATTGCCCATTTTGCCTATAATTGTTTGACTTACCTCGAGTGCAATTTGCATACTTACCTTAGTTGGCCAGCTTTTCCATGTCATACCACCTGTAACTTAGCTTTGGACTTTTGGTCATCATTTGCCCCTAATTTTTGCAATTTTGATCTGTTTGAAGCTAGCTTAAATTTGGACTTTTTCCAAATCATTCCATATTTGACATGCTCAAAGCTCTTGCTTTGTAGGTTTAGTGTTTGCTTTAGATCTTGAATTTGAAATTCTTGGCTCTAATTATTGATTTTTGATCATTTCTAATTAAAAAAGCAAAGAAAATTACTAAAACTATTATTATTTGGGCAAAAATTTTGCCAAAATTATTCCTCACACTTGTATGTACATACTCTCACTCTCAGTATCTCTTCCATCAAAATTTGTCAATATGACTCAATAATTTTGCCAAATAAGAGTAAAAATATGATAAAAGCTTATCAAAAACAAAAGTTTTAACCATCAAACACACTTTATACATTGTACATGTAATCTCTCAAAACCTAAAATCTAGACCTATGCCATCAGTCTCCAGTATAGCTCTCATATGAGCTTTACGTGTACATACACCATCTCTATGTCTCTCTCTATTACTTCCAAAGTACAATTCCATCTTACCCCTTCTCTATATACATAAAATTTAGCATGTAAACCATGCTTAACCTCTACAAATTGACAGATCTCATCAACCTAATTACCATTTTCATCGCGATAATCAACCTTGACGGCGGTGGCATAAAGAAGAGAAGAAGAAGAAGAGGATCGATAGTCATTTGGCGAAGCTACACAAGTAAGTCCACAAGAAGAAGAAGAAGAAGAGGATCGATAGTCACTTGGAGAAGCTACACAAGTAAGTCCAAAACTTCTTCAAGCTTCACCATCACAAGGATTTTCTCACTTCATTCAACCATCTTACTTCAACCATCCACCCCATTCTACCCATTGTAAATATATCATTAACTTTCTAGTGATTTCTAACACTAACATACTAACACAAAATAGCCATTGACCTAACCATAAAAGACACCTCACTTCAAAACATGTGCATAGTAACTCTCTCTCTCTCTCTCTCTCTCTCTCTCTCTCTCTCTCTCTCTCTTCCTTAAAACTCTACTTTCACCTTATCTACCATCAATAATGCTCTCTTTTGAACCCACATCCATGACTCAAGCAGACAAAGAAGGCCCACAATGTTTTGATATTAAAAAAAAATCATAATCCTGATTTGCTAGCTTGTAAATTAGGATTTCCAAATAATCTTAATGAGGGTCTCTAATCTATAAATAGGCCCCTCTCCTTCTTGTAAAACAACCCCCAATATCTCACATAGCACCCCAATACTCTATGCGTGAGGAGAGACTTAGGTGTAGCAACCACTTTGTGAGCTTCACTTTTGGTGTGAGAGAAGCTTTCAAGCTACACATTGCAAGTGAGAGAGTGTGAGTTATAAATCTCCAAACCACTATTGTATATGTTCCTACATCATCAATAAATTGAAGTTTGATGCATCAAAGGTGTGATTTGACGCTCAAATCTTCGTCCTTCTACTTGTGCAATACGGTTTGGTGAATTCAAGGTGACTTGTGTATTTTGAGTTTCTATCGCTTTTTATTTTGTTTTAGAAAGTGTCTCAGTGTGTTTTCATTGCCAATTTTGTGTCCATTTAAAGAGGGTATTGTGGTGAGAGATCTCCCACACCCTAAGAAAATGTGTGTGTGTGTTTGCAATGTTTAGAATTTACTAAGCATTGAGTTAGTTTTGTACAAGCTCTACGATAGCATCATAACAAACCATATCCATTTGCAAGTCACAAATAAGATATTACGTAAGATCCATTCCTCTCTCTCTTCCCTTTGCTATAGCTCTCTCTGGTCCATTTTGTGTGTGTCTTGGTGTGAGGTTGCTTGTGTGTGTTTCGTGGCGCATATTTTTGGTTGTGCCAAAATCTCTCTTGCGTCCTAGTTCGCATACCATAGTTAGGGGGTGCCCCTATCTTGTTTGGGTTTGGCTGTGGGTTTGTTGTTGTGTTGTGCTTGTGGTTGCCCCAGCCTCAATTGAGCAGCACGGGAGCCTTGAGGGGTGTTTAGAGGTCGCCTCTCTTGTTGCCCACCTCGGACCGCCTCAATTTTGGTGCCCCCACTGGGAAGGGCTTGTGTATTTTTTGTGTAGGATCAATCTTTAGAATATTCAAGTAGTTTGCATGAAACCCGAGAATTTGTATGATCCTTTCATTCCCATTGCAAGGCAAAAGGTGGACACAATTATTGGTACTAAGTTGCAATTTCAACGAGTAATTTGTAGAATTTTGGGCCCTCTTAAGCTGGCCAAAATAAACGCTTCACTAAATCCTTTTATTTTGCCTCTCTTTAGGTACGACCTTAGTTTGGAAGTTTATATTTTTGTTTTGTTTTAAGCATTAGGTCATGCATAGACCATGGATAATGGCCCAAGAATAGAGGTTTTCCCCTTCCATTTCACTCCACACATTAGAATAAACGTTGCAATTAGTAGAAAGATCCATTTTCAACAACATATGGTGTTCATGTTTGGTGCCCAAAGAGTAGGAGAAATTCTTGCATCACCAAACTCTGTCATCCTACCTCTTCTTGACTATCATAGGTCATTTGATGTGCATATTTTTATTTTGTTGTAGAATATATTGCAATTTGGAAAACAGTATTGCGTAAATCTTTTTAAGAAAGAAAAACAAAAACGTGTTGTCACTTTGAAATTGACTCAATGGAGGCCCAACGCCAAATGTCCGGATATCCTCTTTTTTTTGGAGAGCCTGGAGGGGATGCAGAATTACTTTTAGCAAATTTCAAGATGACTTGCCATATCAAGAGGATAGCAACTGATCAAGAACGTGTAGAAATGTTTGAAGTGGTCCTTAGGAAAGATGCTATCACTTGGTTTGACTCTTTTCCTGCGGAAGTTAAGGGGGATTACACGAAAGTTGTGAATCATTTCAAGAGATACTTCTTTGATCCCCGAAACACTCAAAAGCTATGGCAAGACATCGTTTCTCACAAATAAAAAGACTTAGATGACTATTACATGTATAAACAAGAGTTTCTACGTCTTTGGGTTGTATGGGTGAGAAATGTTGCTAGCCTTGGTGATAATGCAGAGTTCCTAAAGAAGGAGAGGTTCATAGCCGGTCTCTTTCCCACACTCAAGATAAAAGTTGAGGCGGGTGCACCTACTACCCTTAATGCAGTTGAATCTAGGGCAAGGTCCTAGACCTAAGGGAAAATTGCAAGCATCAACATCTAGAGAGATTCCTGAGGTAACAGTAGAGGTAATTGAAAAGTTAAATGAATCCTTAAGTAACTTCTCAATTGACCTTGCACAAGCTATAGGTCCAAAGGGACAAGCAAAGAAGTTTGAAGAGCGAGATCCACGATCTAGGAGAGTCTTGCAATGTTGGAATTGCAGAGAGTCTGGACATGGGATGTATAATTGTCCTTGGCCCCGTGGGGAGCCAGGGAGACCTAACTTGAATTACCCAGTGATGAATGCAGGAGAAGGAACTAGTCAAAAACCAAGGCTTCTACAAAGGCCAAATGGAGCAAGACCACCTCCACGAGGAGTGGAAGGAGTTCCACCTTTGCCAGACCCAAATGTGCATGTGGTAGAGGTGAAAAATTCAAAAGAGGTTGACATGGAAGCAAATGGCATTAAGCGTGGCCGAGGAAAAGGTAAGGAGAACGAAGGAGTTACGTCACAAAGTGACCATGGACGAGAAAAGAAGGCGAAGGAGACCAAGGAAGCTAAGAGGACTTGACGTCGTATCAACCTCCAAGACTTCCCTCTTGGACATGGTATGGCTCCATACAACTTGTTGGAAGACATGAGAGGTAAGGGTCCTGATATCTCTTGGTCTTGCATTATGTCCACAAGTTAGGAGGGATTTAACGAAGGCAGTTAGCACTAGGAGAAAGGTAAAAGAGAGTGTTGCTGTTGTAAAAATTGCACAAGCTGAAATGAATGAGGATATTACACCTGTGCTAGATTGTTACATCAAAGGAAGATTTGTTAGGAAAGTTCTAGTGGATGGGGGTGCACAAATTTGCATCATGACAGAGGGACTCATACAAAGACTAGGCATGCACATCCATGAGACACCTAAAATCAAAGTCAAGATGGCAAAAAATATCAAGGCTAGGTGTGTAGGCATTTGTAAAAATGTCTTTGTAGAGGCCTTTGGCATTAAGAAGGTGGTGGATTCTTATGTTTTGTCGACCAAGGGAAGTGGTTATCAATTTATCCTAGGAAGATTGTGGCTAATGAAAATGCGAGCTTTGCAAGATTGGGAGAGTGGAAAATTAATTTGCAGGAATGACAATCATAAGAAGGTTTTCTTTGACATGAAGGAGCAATGCCAAGAGGAGCTCCATGAAGAATCATCTTAAAGTAAGACGGAAGAAGATTGGACCGATAACACTTCAGAAGAAGAAAGTAGCGGTAGCATTACTGAAGAGGAGTCTTCCATCAAAGTCATGGGAGTAAGGTTTAAGCCAACCAACCAAGAGACCTCTTGTCAAGGTTTGGAGGAGGTAAGTTGCCAAGAGAACCAAAATGTGAAAGACGAAGGAATGTTAGAAGGTATGTTGTCTACAACACTTACAAAGGATAAAAGAGAGGAGTTCAAAGGTGTGTTAAGGAAATTTCCTAGGATTTTTGCTAAAGACTACACCGACGTGCGTGGGGTAGATGTTGTTCAACACAAGATTGAGTTAAAGCCCGAGGCCACACCTAAGGCTCAAAATCTACGAAGGCTAGGAGTCATCAAGGAGCAGGATCTACTCAAGGAGGCAAGAAAGCTTCTAGCAACAGGTTTCATTTATCCAGTGGAGAATTCAGTGTGGGTCTCTCCTGTTATTGTGGAGGGTGTGTGTGGATTACCATCCACTAAATGAGGCAACAAAAAAAGATCACTTTTCCCTCCCATTTCAAGATGAGATACTAAATGAAGTAGTTGGTCATGAGAAGTATATCGTGTGTGATGGCTACTCAGGTTACTTTCAAATAGGGATTGCATTGGAGGATCAATTAAAAACAACCTTCATCACTCCTTGGGGTTGTTATGCTTTTAGAGTCATGCCTTTGGATTGACAAATGCTCCTGCAACTTTCCAACGTTTCATGAACATGGTGTTTCAAGCATTCTTTGGAAAGTCAATTAGGGTATTTATTGATGATTTCTGCATTTATAGCTCAAAATCATTACATCTACAAAGGGTAGAAGAAGGATTGAAGAAGTTGTATGACATGGGAGGTCAACTCAACCCCGACAAGTGCCACATAGGTGAGGATGAAGTGATTTTGCTCGGTCACAAGGTTTCTTAGAAAGGCATTGAGGTGGATTCTTCAAAGGCAAAGGCTCTTATTGAGCTACCATCACCCAAGAGTCTTAAGGAGTTCATCTCATTCATTCAAAAGGTGAAGTATATGTCACGCCTCATTTACTTAGCCTCGAAGTTACTTCACCCCTTGCATAAATTGACACAACAAGTCGAGTTTGTTTGGTCTGATGAGCTTGAAGAATATTTTTGTAACATCAAAATCATTCTATCAGAACTATCAACACTTATGCCTCCTTGTTGGGAGTACACATTCTTTGTTAGCTCTAGTGTTGGGAAAGAAACAATTGGTGCTGTTTTGCTACAACAAGATCCCCACAGTACCAGGATGCGACCCATCTACTTTGCTAGTAGGGTCATGAATGCTTTGGAGAGAGGCTACACAAAAGCAGAGCTCATGATGCTTTCTCTCATGTTTGCAATGAGAAAGTTTAGATCCTACTTGCTACCGAAACCTTTTGTAATTCTCACGGCGGCAGAAAATTTGTTCCTTTGGGTGTCATCTTAAATGAATCTTAGTACTAGGATCTCTAAGTGATTATGGAGTTGCAAGAGTTCCAATAATTTTTCAAGGTAGAAGATAGTGTGTGTGCACAATTGGTAGGGATTCTCACTTATAGGGTACATGAGAAGGAGATTAAGGTGCCTGAAATAAAAACCCTACCATTTCTGCCACCTAAAAGTATTCCTAATGCTTTTACCTTGTTCTTTGATGGAGCTTTTTGACGAGTCACAGGAAAAGCTGGGTGAGGGCTAGTGGTACTCAACCCAAGTGGAGAGGTGGTCATGTAAGAGAAGGTCAATCTACTAGGTTCAAATAGCAATAATGAAGCATAATACGACACGCTACTTCATGGTTTAAAGATGCGAATTGGCCAAGGTATACAACGTCTCGTGGGAAAGGGGGGTGCACTTCTCATTGTGAAGAAAATTTTAGGCATTTGGGCATGCAAGAATGAAAGCTTAAGGAAAAAAGTTCATGCTATTCGTAGGCTATTTAATCAGTTTGAAGAAGTGCAACTATATCATATTCCTAGGAAACAAAATGAAGATGCCGATTTACTTGCACAACAATCAGTCACATGTGTTGAGAAAGAAGTGCAGGTCATCATGGTGGTAGGAGCTGTCAAAAAACCAAGATACCAGGGATTGGAGTCATTGGATTCCATTATTGGCTACATTTTGGAGGGCGAGTTTCCACAATACTTCACAAAAGCTCAGAAGAGGAGACTCATAAAGAAGGCAAGTTTCTATCTCTTCCTAGAAGGATCCCTCTATCAAAGAGGTAAGGATCAAGTGTGCAAAATAAATTCCATCCATTCTAAAAGGTTTGTATGAAGAGGCATGTGGTGGTCATTTTGCCCAAGAGTTAACCGTGAAGAAGATTTTGCTTATGGGGTATGTTTGTCCAAGCTTGCATGTGGATGTCCAACATTGGTATAAAAGTTGTCACAACTGTCAGGTAAATGGAAATAGAAGGCTAGTGCATGGTTCAAGGAAAATAATGCTTGCAAATGGACCCTTTGAAAAGTGGGGCATTGATGCTATGGGTCCTCTTCCTAGAACAAAAAATGGTAAACTCTACATCCTAGTGGTTGTAGATTACATGACTAGGTGGGTAGAGGCTCAAAGTGTGGCAAGGGTAAATGGGAAAACAGTGAGCTGGCTTGTCTACACTAATATTTCTTGTAGATTTGGCACACCTCTAGAGATTGTTTTGGATAATGGTCCAGGGTTCAAGAAGAGTTTGTGAAGAGCTTCACATTCTACATTGTCATAGCACACCCTACTACCCACAGTGAAATGGTTTGGTGGAGAAGGCTAATGGTGTCATTCCAGGCATCATTAAAAAGATGGTGCAAAACAAGACAAAGTTGTGGGATGACTTCTTGGATGGTGCCTTGTGGGCATATCGAACCACATATAGGGAAGCCACAGAGTTCACACCATTTCACTTGGTCTATGGTCAAGAGGCTTTGCAACCTATCGAGCTAAACATCCCAACGATACGGCTTCATAGCAGAGGTGCACAAGATGATCAAGAGGTGTGGATGGATTGACTTCTTACACTAGTGGAGCTTGAGTGAAAAAGAGAAGCAGCCTATGAGTGCTACAAGAGGAAAGCTACACAAGAGAAGGAAAAGCTTGACAAGAAACTAAAGGACAAAGGCATCAAGGAAGGAGATCTTGTGCTAAGGTATGACAATCGACTTGATAATCGTTTTGATGCCAACTTTTAAACTAGATGGCAGGGGCCATACATAGTCAAGAAGGCTTTCAATTCAAGTTACTATCAGCTTATGGACCTGAATGGTAAAGAGCACTCTAGGAAGATAAACGGGTATCGCCTGAAGCCCTACTTGAGTTGCCCTTTACCAAAGGATCTACCAAAGGACTGTCAAAGAGAGACTATCTCATGTAAGTTTTGTTGCATGAAGCATGAGTGTGACAAGAAGCCACACAATGAAAATCCTGTCAAGGGACCAAATATCATAGACAACTCAAAAGCACTCTTTAAAAAAGATGCTTTGTGATGGTACATGAATATACCATCATCCTGAGGGAGGGCTAATAATAGCCATTTTTTGGCTCTCCATAATTTCCATAGTGAGCTACCTCACCCTACCAAAATCACCCAAACACTGTGGCTATCCCTACCTTTTCATTGTACATAGGCATGTGCGAGTTAGGGGACTTTTCCCATATCTCCTTAAAACTCTCAGCAAGCTAGTTGCGCCAAAAAAATGAATAAAATAAAAAAACTAAAATATATTATGGCCCATTTTTGTGTAAATATTTTATTGTACATAGGGCCTAAATATAGGAAATTTTCATAATTATTTTGGTATTTATTTAAATATTTCTACCTAAGTGTGCGTTACTTTTCTATGTATGCTATGTACATTGACTCACCATTACCACAATTTTTCTTACCATTTTGCATACTCTTTATTCCATATAGATGTATTTTCATGCAATCTTCTTTTATTTTTGGTGAGAATCCACTCCAAGGAAAAACCTCAAAAATACCCTTCATCATCAGTCATTGTCTTTCACTAAATTCCTATTTTCTATAGGTATTCTTTCTTACCTCTTGTAAATAAATATACATCAATAAAAAAAAATGAGGGCCCTCCTCATTTGATTCCCTATATTTTCATATATTTAATTTATATATATATATATATATATATATATATATATATATATATATATATATATATATATATATATATATATATAGCCCACACTATTCTAGATTCCATGAATAGTTTATATATACTAGCCTATTTTTTCCATCATATCCATATATTATATTTATGCATAATCCATAACCATGCATATTTTCAAACCCCTACGAATCAATTAGGTCATGCTTTCATGCAAGGAGGGGCTCACCTTTGGAGCCATATGCAAATTCAACAAAAGGGGGGCCACTGAAGACTTTTTTGTGAAGAAAAAAAGGCTTATTGGTCTGATTTTTTTAAATCAATCTCCACTCAGAATTTGAAGCAGTGGTTAGAAGACACAATGTGGACCAAGAGCTGAATAATCACCTCAAAAAATTTCATAACTTTTTGAGCTACCACCTGTGAGGTATGATTTCTTTATTGGACCCCAGTCTGCCCACTTTTCTCACAAGTAGCCCATAGTCTTCTCTCACCTCTTTCCACACTTCTACACACACACACACACACACACACACACACACACACACACACACACACACACACTCATTCCTCTCTATCTCTCACTCAAATGTGCACCTTCCATGGTTTCTCTCCCCTTCTTCACCATTAACCTCCCCTCTTACTTCCATAGCTCTCATATGAGCTTTACATGTACATACACCATCTCTATGTGTCTCTCTATTACTTTCAAAGTACAATTCCATCTTACCCCTTCTCTATATACATAAAGTTCAGCATGTAAACCATGCTTAAACTCTCCAAATTGATATATCTCATCAAACTAATTGCCATTTTCATCGTGATTATCAACCTTCACGGTGGTGGCATAAAGAAGAGAAGAAGAAGAAGAGGATCAATAGTCATTGGCAAAGCTACAAAATTAAGTCCAAAACTTCTTCAAGCTTAACCATCACGAGGATTTACTCGCTTCATTCAACCATCCACCTCATTCTACCCACTGTAAATATATCATTAACTTTCTAGTGATTTCTAACACTAACCACTAACATATTACACAAAATAGCCATTGACCTAACCATGAAAGACACCTCACCTCAAGACATGTGCATAGTAACTCTCTCTCTCTCTCTCTCTCTCTCTCTCTCTCTCTCTCTCTCTCTCTCTCTCTCTCTTCCTTCCTTAAAACTCTACTTTCACCTTATCTACCATCAATAATGCTCTCTTTTGAGCCCACATCCATGACTCAAGAAGACAAAGAAGGCCCGCAATGTTTTGATATTCAAAATAAATCAGTATCCTGATTTGTTAGCTTATAAATAAAAATTTTCAAATAATCTTAATGAGGGTATCTAACCTATAAATAGGCTCCTCTCCTTCTTGTAAAACAACCCCCAATATCTCACATAGCATCCCAACACTCTATGCGTGAGGAGGGACTTAGGCGTAGCAACCACTTTGTGAGCTTCACTTTTGGTGTGAGAAGCTTTCAAGCTACACATTGCAAGTGAGAGAGTGTGAGTTCACAATCTCAAAACCACTATTGTATATGTTCCTCCATCATCAATAAATTGAGGTTTGGTGTATCAAAGATGTGATTCGATGTTCAAATCTTCGTCCTTCCACCTGTGCAATACGGTTTGGTAAATTCAAGGTGACTTGTGTAGTTTGAGTTTCTATCATTTTTTATCTTGTTTTAGAAAGTGTTTTAGTGTGTTTTCATTGTCAATTTTGTGTCCATTTTAAGAGGGTATTGTGGTGAGAGATCTCCTACACCCTAAGTATGTGTATGTGTTTGCAATGTTTAGAATTCACTAAGCATTGAGTTAGTTTTGTACAAGCTCTACGATAGCATCATAACAAACCATATCTATTTGCAAGTCACAAATAAGGTACTACGCAAGATCCATTCCTCTCTCTCTTCCCTTTGCTATAGCTTTCTCTGGTTCATTTTGTGTGTCTCTTGGTGTGAGGTTGCTTGTGTGTGTTTTGTGGTGCATCTTCTTGGTTGTGCCAAAATCTCTCTTGCGTCCTAGTTTGCATACCATAACTAGGGAGTGCCCCTATCTTGTTTGGGTTTGGCTGTGGGTTTGTTGTTGTGTTGTGCTTGTGGTTTCCCCAACCTCAATTGAGCAGCACGGGAGCCTTGAGGGGTGTTTAGAGGTCGCCTCTCTTGTTGCCCGCCCCGGACCACCTCAATATCAACATAGAGAGGGTGTTGATACTTTTTCAATATGCAACCATTTATCTAGTTAAACATCACCTCTCCCTCTAATGTTGGAATGGACGGCTCCATTTGATGATATTTCATTGATAAAAAGCCCATTAGCCCGCTTTTTATGTTTCTTGGAATGTTACTTAAGGGTTTATACTATGATGTAGTCACCCTTTTGAAATTCCTTGTTTTTCACATGGTGGTCATGGAATTGTTTCATTTGTCATTTTTGCACATACATGGCTATAACTGACTGAAGTCTTGTCTTGTCCAACTTCATTTATTGGTCTAATCTTTCAGAGAACTCATGTCCCATCCATCCCAAGTTTTGGGCTATGCGACTGTAGAAATTGAGAATTCTACCAGCAATATGGCATTTATCATAAACACTAAGTTGAAAGGAGTTGTATTTTGTGGTGTTTTATATGCTACTTGATGCCTATATGTCTGAATGTAGCTTCAATTCCGAATCAAATCTACATTCACTAACAATCTTTGTGAGCATGTTTCACAATACTTTATTGGTGCTCTTGGCTTGTTCATTGTCTTGAGGGTGGTATGGAACTGATTTAGAATGAAGTATCATAAATTCATGCAGAAAAATTTCAACCATATCATTGATGAAATGAGTGCCCCAATCACTCACAATCTCAATAGGAAAGCCATATTGCATGAAAATTTTCTTGTACAAGAATTGTGGTTCGGTTCTAACATCATTTTTTTGTGTTGCCTTAGCCTCAATCCACTTGGTCAAATAATCCATTGCCACAATAATGTATTGAGCATATGTTCTATATGCCGGTGGTGAGATAGGCCCCACAAATGGTCTGTTTTCCATTTGTCAAAAGCATGTGCTCTCATTATTGGTCTCAGCGGCATGTCATTGCATCATGCCAGTACTTTAATACGTTGGTACATATCACATCACTCCATGTAATAATTGATATCCATGAACAATGTGGGCCACCAAATCCCTACTAGGAGTATTGCTTTTACGGGATTTTTTATCAAAAAGTATCCTCCAGTTGGACCAGTATGAGCTTGCTCAAGAATGGGTAGGTAATCATGTTCTGCAGCACAAATTCTTAAGTTGGCATCCACTCCTTTTTGATAAAGTTGGTTTTCAACAATAATATAGATTTTGGCTTCGTGTTGAATCGATTGTATTTAGGGCTTGCTCAAGTTATCTGGTAGTCCACTTTGCTCCAAGTACTCCACAATGTACTTTGCCCACTTGGGTGTTGTTGCTACCTTGACAAATGGTCTACTATAATAATGCTTGATGATCCACGAAGGACACAAACTTCTTCGCAAGAAGATAATGTTTAACTTTTTGATAGAGTAGATCATTCTCAAGCCCTCTCTTTCTATGGTAGTGTAACTTTTTTTTGCAATGTTGAGTTGTCTACTAGAGTAACTAATTGGAAAATCCATGTTTTTTTCTCCAAGTTGAGCCAAGATACGTCTAATAGCATAAGCCGATGCATCTACATGTATGTGGAAAATCTTTTCCAGCCAAGAGCTTTCAAAATTGGAGCAAAAATAAGCTTCTACTTCAATTGTTGAAATGCTTTTTCACATTCCTCATTCCATTTGAGCTTTATGATGAGTGCTAGAGAGGTTTTGCAATGATCGCATATATGTAAATAAACATGTGATAATATCCACAATGCCTCATGAAGGCTTGTATCTCTCTAACTTTTGCTAGTCTTGGAAGAGAGACAATCACTTGTATCTTTGCATGGTCAGTAGAAATATCATTCTTAGACACTATATGTCTCAAAATCTTGCCTCGTCTTCCCATGAAAACACACTTCTTAGGGTTTAGGCAGATACAATACATCTTGCATTTCTCAAAGACATTCTTTAAATGCTCGACATGCTCATTGAGGTGGAGAGAATGCACACACAGGTCATCCATATAAATTTCTAAGAATTGTCTTAGATATTCCTTAAATGCATGACTTGTCAGCCTTTGGAATGTGGCAGGCGTATTGGTTAGACCAAATGGAATTACCCGATATGAAAATATGCCCCATTATGTAGTAAAGGTAGTTTTGTGTGTTGATCCTCCAACTTGATTGTGAGTTGATCCTCCAACTTGATTGTGAGCTGGTTATAGCCTGAAAAGCCATCTAGAAAGCTACAGGCTTCCTTGCCAACAACCCTTTCAATCACATAATTGGTGATGGGTAATGGATAGTTATTTCTAATCGCATAAACATTCATCTGTTTGAGATTTATGCACACTCATAATTTACCATTCTTCTTAGGCACCACGACAGTTGGTGACACCCACTTTGTGTGTTTGATCTCATAGATAAATTCCACCTCTTTCAGTTTGTCTATCTCTTCCTTAATTTTCTTCTCATTGTAAGTGTATGGATGTTGTCAGTGCAGTTTAGCATCACTCTTTAGGAGCATTGTGTGTTGGCAATACTAGGATCTACCCCTTTTAGATCTTTGTAAGGCCAGGCAAACATATCTTTATATTGTTTGAGGGTAGCTATCAGTAGTTGGTCCTCTTCCTTGGTAAGATATGTGGCTATGTAAGTTGGTCTCGGTTCTTCTCTTGGTTTGGTCAAATCAATCTTCTTTACAGTTTAGGTCCATCATACAATGTTTCCGATTCCTTAGGCTCTTGCATTGGTTGTTCCACCACAATTCATTGGTCTTGAATTGTGTATTTTTTGAAATGAGAGGGTGTATCAAACTTTTTTGAGTTAGAATCCCCCTCACTTTCCATTTTTGTAGTCCAAACCTCCTTCAATGTCCATTTTAACTTTTGATATTTATTTTTGCGTTCAGTTTTTGACATTATTGGTGTCTTTTGGGTCTTTCTTTCAGTTTCTTTTTGCTTTGTTTCTTTGAGTTTTTTCAAAAACTAGTTAGTTTCAAAGATTTTTAGTGATTTTGTCTTGGACATAATTGTTTGCTCCTACAAGCATGAGATATTGTGTCAGTTTTGGCATTGGTTTCTTGATTTTGTTTTGTTGTTTCTTAGTTCATCTCATCTGATATCTCTAATGTCTCCGTGTTTTTTGGTTAGGAAACTCGTAGAAAACTGTATCGGTTGGTTCTTTTGTATTTTTGTTTTCAAAAACTCGTAGTATGTCCTAACGATTTCAAAAAAAGAAAGAAATAAGCGAATCACTGATGATGCTGCATCGGAAAAAAAAAAGGAGAAGAAGAAGAGGGAGGGGAAAGAAGGAAAAGTAGGTGTAGGCAAATACATTGCAAGAGGGTGAGGCGAGGACAAAGCGGCACGGGGCTGAGGCGGGCTCAAAGCAGGAGAACCGACTGGCAGGCAAAAGTAGAGTTTGTTGTATATTTTTTAAAGTTTATGTATCAATCAACTCATAGCTTGACCTGGCGACGCTCTTGGTTAGACGATTTGAAAATAGGCTGCTCGTGTTTTCGTGTATGAGTTTGATTTTTGATCTCTCCCTTTTACAAGGTGAGGTCTTAGGAAGGGGAGCGATGAGATTCTACACAGGAATCTATGTAGAAATGAATATAATAACGTATGAACAAGTAGAAAACCGTATTCGTTGGTTCTTTTGTATTTTTGTTTTCAAAACCACTTGAGAGTTCATCTTCCGTATTGTTCTCTAATTCATTGCTCCTTGAATTGTGGTCATCCTCATCATCTTGTGAAAGGTCTCGAATGAAAACTTCATCCACAATTTGTTTTCAATCGCTTGTTTGTTCAATCTCATTTGTTTCAAAAAATTTCTCAATTTCATGGACAATGGATACCATTAGAAAGAGTCTGATATCGTAACCATCTTTGTCGCAAAATGTGGTATTGGTCAACTCATTTACACAATCAAGAATTGCCAGTATTTTGTCCCACCCTTTGAGTATTTTGTCCCATCCAAAGGGTTCAAACAACTCCTCTGGAAATGGTTCCTTTATGTAGTAGTTGTCATCTACTGAACGCTCTAGGATGCAATCTTCCTTTCTAAGACCCCCATATTCTAATGCCTTGCACATCCAAATGTGAGCATCCTTTGCTAACCAAGTAGGCAACTATGTTCCATCATCTGTAGTGACAACAAAGTCTTCTATCAGAGTTTGGTTTACGTCCCTGTAATGATGGTTCCCTTATGTAGTAGTTGTCATCTACTAAACGCTCTAGGATGAAATCTTCCTTTCTAAGACCCCTGCATTCTGATGCCTTGCACATCCAAATATGAGCATCCTTCACTATCCAAGTAGGCAACTGTGTTCCGTTGTCTGTAGTGACAACAAAGTCTTCTATCGGAGTTTGGTTTACACCCCTATAACTATGATCCTTGGTGTTTACGTGTAAAGCCCAGGGAACTGCTTAGACTCGATTCACCACCCGACATCCCTTATATAGCCCCTCGCTACTGAATCGCCTATTCCACAATGGCATTCGGCCACTTACTAGCCCAGGTCCGTGAACTCCCCTGGATATGCCCTTGGCATGACATTACTCCCCCCTTGGAGAAGCGTTTTCGTCCTCGAAAACAAGAGTGATGATACACTAATGTTTTCCAAAGTGGCATCCTTCATGAATCCAACTATTTGCGTGACCGAAACACGGTTCAATAGGAGGTTCAATGAAACCAAGAGTAATATCTTGGTTTTCCATATTGTTGTCCATTTGTAACCATCTTGTGTTACCAGTTCCTATTCAATTAGAGTGTGTAGACTCCATTTAGAACGCACATGAGCATGCTAAATGAGTTATTACAATAAAGATATACCGCTTTCACTTTTTATGAAAGAAACTTGCTGACCTAACTCATCATCCAAGTTTAAGTCCTTGACTTGTTCTCAAATTTCATCAATAAACACCATAACTAGTGTTCAAGGTTGAGAACCTGACTTATACATGAAGAGACTAAACCTAGTCTTTCGTAAACACGCTTTAACTGATGGTAAGCAAACTCAAAGTAGTAGAGCATAAATGATTATTAATTGGATTGATTGGTACTAATGTACGCACTTTTCATATCCTTTAGCACAAGATTACACCTTGTAATCTGCCTATCCCCTTGGATAACTAACAGTACTGAGGTGTGTTCCCCCCACTGGTTTACAGATAGTCATCCCAGATGACTGGTAAATGGGGAACACAGTATCGTACAACATTGCTGAGGAATCAACAATGTCTTGAATAACCATCGTGGTTAACTTGAAAGATCCACAAGCACCCAAACCGAGCCATGACCTCTATTGGTGATTGGTAGACCTCAAAAGGAATCTCATAGAGATACTACACTTAGAGTGTAAAATGCTTCATAAGCAACTTGATGAATACGCATGCCGTTCCAAATCAGCCTTTGCTAAATACTAGGGCCCATAACACCTAGTGTGCATGCATTTAGCAAAAAACAGATCCGAACCTGTATATCCATGATCATCCTTGCCAATATGTATGGAAAATGTGATGCTCCTAGCATACATTAAAGAGGAATATAAATAGTTCTGAAAAAGGAACTAAATACTTTCTACTACAACCGATTGCAAACCTTGCTGAAACGTTTGAACCATAGAAGGTAAAACATTAATCACGTCTAGGTACAAACAATGAAACGTTTTCATTAACAACTCATAGACTTTCTATATGCTAAAACAACCATATGTAATGTTTTTTAGCTGCACTTGTATCTTAACAATTCATTCTAAGTATCCGAAAATTTTTGGCCACCAAAATTGCTCCTGATACGTCGTGTTGAAAATGGTCTAGAAAACAGATTTGACCAGCACCTAGGGACGTTGTCGTGACAGATACTTGAAATAGTGGGTGCCAGTGTCAGCTCTAGAGGCTCATATTCTCCACATGTGGAATATGTCTCATGTAAGGATCTTCAAAAGAGAACATCCTTGAAGTACAAGATGTACTTGTGCATGGAGGTTACAGCAAACAGTGTATGACGGGAGTGAGAGGGACCCTCATTAGACTTTCTCTACACTGGCTAAACCGAACTCCGTGAGTTCCTAGACCATGTTGCATCCCGTGTGACAACATGTGCCAAATAAACCCTACAAGTGGGTCTATAACTGCCTAATGCAAAAACTTATTTTGGACACGATAGCCCAAAGTTCTTAGCTCTTACATGACCTTGTCATTTCTCTTAAGAGCAAAAAATGGAGGATAACATAGTTTGCACATCCTGCCCAAATTTCCCGCCTGTAAAGGCCGAGGAACACTAATTGAAAATTAGTGAAATGCAGGTGTCGCGTTTGCAATCTAGAACCCTTGGTTAAAATATAACATTGTCAAACCCCTTGGTTAAACTTTGTAGGAAAACTGCTCAACTAGTAGCCGGCCCTTGGCCTATGTCCGTGATCCCCCTTGGGTTGGTCCGTGGTAGTACATTCCGTTGGAAGTTGAAACTTTTCCGCTACCCCTTGGTAGTCTGTGGACTTATTTCCTTGAAAGTGGAAGTGTGAAGATTCCCCAAGAATTGACTATCACACTTTATAAGTGATTTAATAATCACAAGCTACATCTTACCCCAAAACTGTACTCATATAGGCACGCTTTGTGCTAATAGGAGCTCCATTGAAGCTGGAATTCACAACTAGATCTTTTGCACACCCAAAAATCCATAATCTGGAGTTTTTGTGAAGAGTCGTGCTATCTGAAATGCTTGCTTCATCTATACACCTTGGTAGAGAGACGCATTTCCGAGTTTAAGATTTCCAAAACTCAACTTGATCTTCACAGTCAAGTGTGTAGTGTTAAAATAACACCCAATAAATTAGTGATGGCAAGACGCTTGCTTGGCCATTAAAATCAATGGGTACTCAATTGAACGGGTGTGTTCGATCTTGAAATCAATCACTGATGGACTACAAACAGATGGCTCTTAGCCATGCCAAAATAGGTTGTAATAGATGGCTCTTAGCCCTTCCTATTACCATATTGTCATAGAATGATTTCAATAAAATCATGCATGTTTTCACCTTTCCCGCATAGAAGTTGGGAAAAGAAAGAGAGAGAGAGAGAGAGAGAGAGAGAGAGAGAGAGAGAGAGAGAGAGAGAGAGCAATTCCAATAGAAAAAACAACAATCAGTCCAAGGAGAAGGGAGTTTACAAAGGTAAAAATAAACTCTCTCCTGAAGAGCTTGAAGCTTTTCGCAAGGACCACAAATGTTTTATTTGTGGGGAGCAAGGACATGGCTATCAGTCTTGTCTTAAGAGAAATGCCCACAATGAGACTCCTAGAGCTTCCACCATCGAAGCTCCAAAAGAGGATGCTCATTGCAAAGGATCACCTCTCTCCTATGCTTGGGGAAAGGTAAGGGAGCATGATGCCTTCATCTTGTTTGCCCTGGCTCTACTCACAACTTCATATCAATGGAGTTGGCTGCCAAGCTGGGCATTCAAGATTTTGAGATGGGAGATATTATAACTGCTGATGCAGCTTTCAAGTGACAGCAAGCCTCCGTGACTCTCTGATTGGGAATTTGAGGCTTCATGTACAAAGCTATGTCAACAAAGAAGACTTTTTCGTCTCTTCTCTCCAACATGAGGATGTTATCCTAGGGGCACCATGGTTCAACCGCATGGCTGCCAACATTAGTTCCCTGAAAGGAGAATCTACTTCACCTACAGGGAAAAGAGCATCTATATAGATGTGTGTGAGTCTGGTTGTACTATACTACTTGTAAATCCTCCTGCTTTTGATAAATCAATGAAAAGCTCAGTTTTTGCGTACATGATTTTTATCAAAGAGTCTTTAAAAGGTCTAAATGTTTCATCAAATATAAATGGTAGCAATAAAGAAGAGTTAGACTTGTCTAATTTTCTAAATGGATTCCAAGACGTTTTCATCAATGATATCCCTATGGACTTGCCTCCAAAATGAGGGAATGATGACCATCAAATTGAGCTCCTACCAGGAAGCCCACAGCCTAACAAGCCTCCTTATTGAGTTTCCCAAGCTCAACAAGAGGAGATCATGAGTCAAGTACAAGCATTGGTAGACAAAGGGATGGTGAGGCCTAGCTCCTCTCCCTTTTGTTCTCTAGTCCTTTTAGTGCAAAAGAAAGATGGTACATACCGCATGTGTGTGGACTAGCGAGCACTAAACCATATCACTATCAAAAACAAATTTCTCGTACCTCGGGTAAAAGATCTGTTTGATAAGCTAGAGGGCTCTACCTACTTTAGTAGGATTGACCTTAAAAGTGGCCATCATCAAATAAGGATAGTGAATGAAGATATCCTAAAGACCGCGTTTCATACAACGTTTGGTCTTTATGAAGATCTACTCATGCCTTTTGGCTTGACTAATGTAGCAACCACGTTCAATTGTTTAATGGAGAAAATATTCAGACCCTACAAAAAATTCACGGGAGTGTTCTTTGATGATATCATCATTTACTCCAAGTCCTTGGAGGAACACAAGCAGCATCTCAAGGTGATTTTTCAAGCATTGAGGGAGAACAAGCTTTTTATCAATCAAAAGAAAAGAAAATTTTTCCTTCAAGAGATTCAATACTTAGGTCATATTATCTCTCAAGATAGTATCCGTATGGATCCATTAAAGTTGGAGGTAATAAAGGCATGGCCTAACCCAAGGAATCTACATGAGCTAAGAAGCTTTATTGTTATGTGTGCATACTATAGATGCTTCATAGAAAAATTCTTTCAAATAGTAGGACCATTACATGACTTAACAAAGAAGAACGTTAAGTACTCATGGACTGCTAAGGAGAAAATATTTTTGACAAGCTCAAAGAGAAGCTTACCTCCTAAGTGATGCAGCCGTGATTGCCTTGGAGCAGTCTTGCTTCAAGAAGGGCATGCCATAGCATATGAGAGGCGAAGGCTCGATACGGATGAACGGGTCTTGGGCATTTATGAGAAAGAGCTTTTACATGTTCTACATGTCTTAGACACATGTAAGCACTATCTATTGGGGACTCCATTTATTATACGAACAGACCACCAAAGTCTCAAGTACTTCATGATGCAAACCAAGCTTTCTGACAAACAAATGAGGTGGGAAAATTTTCTTTCGCAATTTTATTTTCATATTGCTCATGTTGTTGGTAAGCACAATCAAGTGGCTGATGCACGTTCATGACGACCAAAAGTTAATGTAGTGTCTATAGCAACTCACAATGACCTATCTCCTATGATAGATGACTATGCTACTAACCCTGACTTAAAGACATAATGTCAGTCCTTGCATTGGGGAAGAAAGAAAAACCATTCACCTTGTAGGATGATTATCTTCTCCATAGTGCTTTGTGAGAAAGTCATGTATGAATCCCATGCTCCTCCCTATGTGGGGCATAAAGGCATTCAACCTACTCTTCGAGCAGTAGAGACATACTTCTATTGGCCTACCATAAAAGTGGACATACAAGAGTATGGTTCAAAATGTGTGGTATGTCACAAGACTAAGTATGATATAGGGAAGAAACCTGGATTACTCCAGCCATTGCTAGTCCCAAATTCACCATGGGAAAGTATATCCATGGATTTCATCTTTGGATTACCCAAGTCTATCCATGGCAATATGAGAATATGGACAATAGTCAACATGTTTAGAAAGCAAGCACACTTTATTCCTGTCAAAAAGACTATTAAGGCACACTAAATGGAAACTCTCTTCATATCCCAGATTTTCAAACACCATAGATTTCCAACATCCATCATGTCAGATAGAGATCCTAGAATGACCAGTAATTTTTAGAAAGGTCTCTTTGAAAATCTAGGTACAAGATTGAATTTCTCTTTAGCCTATCACCCACAAACGGATGGCCAAAGTGAGATAGCCAATCTTACGGTTCTTGAACAATTAAAGACTTATGTTACAAAAGTAGATTAACATCACAATGGGAAAAGAACCTACCTCTTGTAGAGTATGCGTACAATAATACCGTACATACTTCTATGGGAAAAGAACCTTTTGAAATCATTGAGGGAAGACCTAAAAGTCCCTTGCTACTTAAAGTACATGGGAAGATCTTTGCTGCTGATGAGTATAGACGTGACCTACAAGAATATTTTCAAAAGATTAAGGAGGCTATATCCATCTCTCAACAAAAGCAAAAAGCTGATGTTGACAAGCACAGAAGGGCCTTAACGCTCAAAGAAAATGATTGGGGCTTACTTAAGTTTCCCAAGGCTTGATTGAGGCAAACGATGGGCAAAAAATCCTACGGGCCTTCAAAAGTATTATGCTAAACTAGCAAGAAGATACTATGGTCCTTTTTAAATTTTAAAGCCAATCAATGACATGCTTATCAACTCAAGCTGCCCAACCATTGGCTCACACATAATGCTTTTCATGTGATCCTACTTAAGCCCTATAAAGGATAGACACCAAGTGAACCAATTATTAAAGACCCTCCCAAAATCAAAGACCAAGAACAGGTGCTACAACCCAAAGCTATCCTTCGGCATGAAGACAAGGTACTACAACATGGTAAGATTATTTGATAGTACCTTATTAAGTTCAAAAATTATCCTTTCGAAGATGATTGATAGATGCAAGGGATATAGCTTAAGGATAATATGGACCTTGTCAGTGCTTACAATTCTACATTGGAGTAAGGAAATGTACAAATTTATTTTAAATGACAAGTGCTTTTGTCTTATAAGACTAATTCACTTTTGATTGTGTACAAATGTCACTCTACTTGGGAGAATGATATGGACTAAAGAGCAGACATGCTTGGGCAACTACGTCTCCCAAGCATCAAAGGGAGTCATCCATCTTGGATGATGTCATAGGGTAAAAAGGGATCCTCTACTTGCTAAGGAATATTAACTAATGACCAAGGCTTTATCTCTTCTACCTAATAGTTGAGGATGACTATGATTTCAAGAGAGAGGTAATGTCATAAAATCTAATATCTAACCAACCCAATTATTTTCTCATATTAAACTGATCATTTAATATGGGAGACGAGACGAAAACAAGGGTTAGAATATAAACATGTGCTCACGGGTCTATATCAATACAGGGCCAATGGTAAAGGGGTCCAAATGAGAGATCATCTCTCAAAAAGGAAAACTAGCTAATGGAGCTTAACACTAGGTTGGTAACCTAATAGGACATAAAAGTGTCCTTTCAGGGTTTTGAAAAAAACCTCCAAAACCATAGTAGATCCACTCATTTTGTAAAATCCTTTCATGAGGTTATAGTTCAAGGCCTACTACACATGGAAAAATAAGAAACTTGTAAAATTTCTCATCTTTTGGGGACACCAAGTTTCCAAAGTTGATGGACCAGTACATTTTCATCAAAACAATCATTTCTTACGTTTTGTTGCATAAAAATAAGATTAGGGATTTTTGTAGGACTTGAGATAAATTCCCTAGTTAACTTGAATGGGTTGGTGATCAGAACATATGATTGCTTCTCACACACTATTTTTTGTTTTGCCGAAAGAAATAGGTACAAAAAAGTTGATTTTTTACCATTCTGCAAACCTATCATCAAAGTTTCTATAGCCACGCTCAATACAAATAATATATGCATGTTCTCTTAGTTCCTATTGTCCTTTAGGTTCATAAGGAGCCATGGAGCATGTCAAAAGAATAATACATCTCTTACCAAGGGGAATCTTGGGGGCAAAGATGAAGTGCTAAATACAGCAAACATGAAAAAACTTGGTTCAACATTATGAGTTGTAGAATCCCATAGAAACTATTCAATATCTAGCCAAATTTGATCCTTATGACTAGATATGGTTACTACCTACAAAATGCATGTAGTTGTCACAAGAAACTAACAATATTGAAAAAGCTATACTTGATATACTAGAATGTTTCGTTTTCTTCTATAATTGAAAAAATCAACCATCGTTGTCTACTATGCAAAATAGGGTATTAGGTGCCCCAAAACTCAAGGAATATTAGCTTTATGTTACAATATGTGACATAGAAAATCAAAACTGCATTTGGATATCATAAAAGCCACCAAAAAAATCATAGAAGACTAAAATTGGCTAAAAAACAAGATTTGACAATTTTTGTAATTTGGTCATAACTTACAACTTTAACAATTATTTCTCCCTAGAAGCATCAGGACATGTTGAGGACTACTAAAGATAGTTCTCTAGCATTATAGACCTCACAAACATGAATTCTAGAGTGATATAGTTGCAAAAAGTTGAAAAACGCCAAAAACAGGACCCATTTTTTCACACAATTTAGGTTGTGAAATGTTGTGCAAGGAAAAAGTTAAAGATGGAATTGATATTCCAAAAAAATGTCGAGTTTTTTTCAGCTCATGAGACAACTTTCTAGACAGATAGCACCTCAAAATCCATTTTGAAACTCTTGACATAATTCAAGGAAAATGGTCACTTAACAGGACATAAAAGTGTCCCATTACCAACCTAGTGTTAAAAACCTTACGGTTATCTTCATTAAAGACCTCCAATGGTTAGTGTTAAAAGTCCTTTGACCTTACACAAGCTAAGACTGTGCTTGAGGTGGGAACCCGGTTCAAGCTTGAGGTGCTTGTCGTACTTGGTGACTAAGGTGCTTGAGGCGTTTAATGACCAAGGTGCCAAGGTGCTCCATCACTAAGGTGCTTGAGGGGTCATGGGAGAAAGGGTCGACTCGAAGGGATCCCTTCTGGCTTGACTTCCAACATTCAACAATGGGACTCATCTACTAGTTTGGGGAGATGGTAAAAAATAATCAAGAGGTGATTTGAAAGGTTTCAGGTCCTTAAGATCAAAACCAAACGATGTGATACGACAAGGAGCAAGAGTATGCGAGTATGCCTGATCACGTCATGTGGGATGGGGAGGATGGGAGTTGATGGATGGGATGGGGAGGAGTGGAGTTGATAGATGGAGAGAGAGAGGAGCTAATGGATGGGGAGGATGGAAGAGAGAGGAGTTGATGGAGCTGATAGATGGAGAGAGAGGAGTTGATAGATGGAGAGGATGGGGAGAGGATTCAGGGATGAAGCCTAAATGATGCGATTGTAGCCTCAATGAGCTCTCTCAATTATTCCTTATCGTTGTGTGGGACAAGCTTTAATGCATTAAGAAGTGATAGGGGGGATTGTAAGAAGGTCGGTGGACTGAGCCATATCGTGTCATGGCAAAAATTTTGGAGGGTATAGGAAGGGAGAGAAAAATGGCAAGTGAACTTATATATGGGACCAATAAATGATCGTTGGTGACACATGTCAAGCATGCATGTGTTCCATATGTCAAGGCTCCAACAACCATGTGTACAGATGGTCGGTCGTATAAAAAGTCCATGGCACGTGCACATTTGTCGCCTCTCTCGAGCCTTTCGCTCACATCGTTCCATCATTTTTCCTTTTTTTACTCTAAATTCTCCCTACCCCACATGCTTGCTAGAACCACTTCCCATTGTATCTCCCTGTAGGGCCTATGCTCTCATTGTTTATCCCTCATGGCACAATAGAAGCAAATTCAAGAAGCTCATAAGAGCTCCCTTTGCTTTGTTTGGGCACATTAAGAAATACTTTGAGTTTGTTACTTCTAATCTCCTGCACGACGCGATAGAAGTTGGTCAGTAAAGTCTCAACCACAAGTCATGGCTCCATTTGGGCCTTCACGTCTACCATCCAACCTTTTCTTCATTTCATTGTGCATGGCACAATACGACGTGGTCAAGAAAGTCTGAAGCACATCCTATCTCTTTGTTCGGCATTCTGATAGGCTATCAGATGACTTCTACTGATCATCCCACACGGCGTGATAGGGAATGCTCGAGAAAGTTTGAAGGACCTCCTATTGCTTTGTTTAGGCATTCTCATAGTCTATGAGAGGACTTCTTTTGATCATCTAGCATGGCACGATAGGGCATGCTCGAGAAAGTTTGAAGCACCTCCTATCACTTCGTTTGGGCATATTTTTCAGCATCCCCTTTCTGTCTATCATATGGCAAGGACAAAGCAAACCGCCAAAAAGGTTTACCAAGCTCTAGAGGAGTTAGAGAAAGATGATGAAAACCAATAGGAATCAAAGCAAGCCAGAATCGGGGAAGAAAGAGGAGGAGAAGCCAGTTACACAACCTTGTCAAAGGCCCACTTCTAGGAAGAGAATGAATTATCAAGTGAAATCTCTAAGGGAGATAAGGAAAGCACATAAATCTCATTATTATCACATATTTTGAAAGGCTTTACATAGTGTTGGTGGAGAGCTCTCTTGTTGTGAAGAGATGTTGAGAAAGGAGCACCATAAAGGAGATCTTGTTCAATTAAAGCACTTTACAGTAGTGGGAGCATAATAGCTCTAGGCTAGGCTGAGAAAAACCTTTCTAGAATAGTGGCTTCTATTAAAAAATCCTTGTTTCACTTACAAAGTTTGAGATTCAACTTCAAATTTTGAATTTAAAGCTAAGAAAACCTACAAAAATTAGAGAAACTTAGTGTAAAAGCTCTTTATATATAATCAACTTACCTCTTGAAAGTATGAGATGTATGTTTTTCAAGTTTTCAAAAAAAGATTTTTTTCAAGCACCACCACATTTCAAGATTCTCCAAGACCCCAAACCGAGGCCACAAAAATGCTAAACTTCATCTGCAACCATCCTCAAGCAACCGCACCCAATCTTTGATCGGCCATAACTAGAAGTCCATAACCTTGTTTGACGAGCAGTCAACTCCTGTTAGCTCCATACATCACATAGCACCTTCTTAAACTCTGCCAAGGCCCAAAAAATGCCAGATGGCACGACTCCCCATGAGACCAACCTGGCTCAAGCCTGGCCCCCGACAAAACTTTGACTGCTAATAACTTTACATCCGGGACTCGTATTGCCAATCTGAAAAGACCAACAAGCTCCATAAATCAAGCTCTACACACCCACAAATCCAAATTGGCTTGGACCACCTGGCTCCACCTACCCTATCCGACGAGGATCTGCAATGCATTGCACCTTCAAACTCCAATATCTTGGGCTGCGTAGCTCTGTTTGATGAGCCATCTAGACCCACTTCTTCAGTACTTCAAGCTCTACATTTCTAGGCCCACAGACTGCACCTTGAACCTCTTCATCTACCTCCCAAATTAGCCCCTTTTGGAGCACTTCTTGGCTTATAAACCGCCTCAGCCATACATATATGTTTCTACTTGTCTGTCCAGGATCTTTATACCTGCTCTGACCCTTTGCCCTGCATTTGCTAGCCTGCACATACCTACCCATGCCATCTTCTATGGTCAACCAACTTTGGATGCACCATCATTGCCCACCCCCTAGGTGAACATTTATGTTCAACTATAAAAGAGCTTTATTCCGCTTCTAACTGCAAAACCTGGCATGCACTATGAGAAAACCAAAACCATATATACATAGTCTTATTGCAGCCTACTGCCAAACCTTCAAGTTGGTTGCCCCACCCCCTGCATCACATATCTTTTGCCTAGATCAAAAATCTGACATTGGTACCTTATACCCATCTGTAGCCGCCTACCATAATGTTGCACCCCAGCACATAGACCATCATGTTTGTAGACTCTGCCTTCAACTCTCCATTCATACCTCGACAAATTGTCTACTCCATACCAAGCAGCACCAAACATACCACCATCCAAGAAACATGTACCTAACAACAAGCTCGAACACATGTCTGACCCTCCCTCCCAACCAAGTAAAGTGGAGGCCTCAACCATAGACCCATGCACCTGCTGAATCATCCATCACATAACTGTATCTACAACCATATTCATCAACCATAGCTCACACACCTTCCATGGAAGAAAGACCATTGCCTAGGATTCTCCTTTATCCACCACTGGAAGTGTTTGCTGCATCAAAATCTTCACCTTCTTTGTCAACACAACCTCCTTTTTGTCAATACACTCAATTCCAGCATCCTCGAGCCCTCTTGTTGCAACCAGCTACTCTTCATGGTCAATCAACTCCACTTGCCTATCAGATTCAGCTGCTTGTTCTTCAATCACCTCTTCTACTGCTCCACCATGCTCTACCAAGGTGGATAAAAATTCTCCCCAGACTGCATTCCTCTTGATCATCATTCATGGATAGGGCCACATTATCCCTTGCAGGCAAGAATCTGCACCGTCTCTATTTGCATACCTTCATTTGTGGACATAGACTCCTCCACTTGGCCTCCATCAAGCACATTGGCTTGCTCTGTTCCCTACTCTTCTTGAACATTGGCTATTACCATATCATTAAACACGTAATAAGGTAGATTTACCTTTACCAGCTCAAGTTCATCAAACTTCATTTCCTCGCCATAGGATGTGGACTCATCCGCTCCATCCTCCTTGCTCATTTTCAAGATGCAAATTAGACCCCATTATAGCATCAAGCTCACCCATAGTATCTACAAAAGAAACTTGTTCACACAAACCCAAAACATTTTCAGTAGGCTTTAGCAACCCACTCTTTTCCATGCCTATTTGTACATTATGCACATATTGCCTCTCACATCTCTTCAAATTTTCAAGTTTTGTAAAACATACTGATCCATTCCTTGTTACCAAGGAGCCCGTTGAAAAAGTTTCACCTATTTTTGGATCAGGCGAGACCCTTTTTCTTTCTGTACCACTGCAATCTCGCTTTACAATGGTACTTGGCCAAAACCCATCATTTCTCTATGATCATGAAACTCTTTGCTCACCTTTGGTAGAGGATGTTCTCTGAGGTTGTCACGATTTCTTTCATGGTTTACACAAACTGTGAGAAATTGGACAGCTCGTTTACCATCTTTGCTACGTATCCTAGCATATGCTGAACCATCATCCATTACCTTTGTTTCCATTCGAACTCCCACAATGTAGGGTTGTCCAAGGATGAGATGATATGAAGATGTATCCTGTACAAAGAAGTTTTGGTCAATCTTTACATCACCTATTGTTACCTTCACACCTGGACATGCTGCATACAATTCACCGGATGAATTGTTTGCCACTTTTACCATCCAGCCATGATCTGTGTCCATCGGCCATTTGCACATGTTGTAGAGACTCTTTGACATTATGTTTATTTCTGAACCATGGTCAATCAAGGCAACAAATGGCTCTTCAAGATCACCTACCTTGACCAAAGTTTCTATAGTAGCCCTTGCCCAATGACTTCGTGAATAGTAACTCCTAGGAATATCTTCAATTTCTTCATCATCATTTGAGAAATGCACTTGCTTCACTCTCCCACTAGATTGGTAGCATCCTACCACAGCTCCATCATCCTCCTTATTTTGCAGCTGCATCTTGTGTCTTTGAGGTTTCCCCTTCAACCTGTGGAGGAGAAACTTCAGCAAGGGTTTGCCACTTCCTCTTGATGATGTCAATGATCTCCTCATGGAATTCACGCTTTGCAATGCCAAGAACTTCTCCCAGAGTAAACTCAATCTTGCTATTCAAGATCCTTTCCTCCAAGACTTTCTTTAAATCTGTAGCAACCTCAATATCAGATTGTAGTTTATAAGTTGGGCCTTTTGTCTTACCTTTTGTTGGCTCTTTCTTCTTTCCTGTTGTAGACTCCTCCATGAGTATTTCAGGTGGAGACGCTCCTTGTGTTGAGGGTGTTTGGGAAGGCATTGAGTCGCTTCTTCCCCCACGTTTGGAAGCTCGTTTTGATGGTCCTTCATCAGCGTTCTCACGTCTGAGCTTCTCTTCTACAATCGCCTCATTTTGTTGGCATTTTGTAATGTAGGCATGCACTGACAATGAGTCCACTGGATCATTCCATCCCGTTTCTAGACGTATGCAATCACCTGCTTCATGTAGAATCTCTTTTGTAAGCTTTCCCTTTTTAGCTAATTGCATGACATTTGGCCAAATTTGATCATGATGGTCACTCGCCTCTTCATCATTAAGGTGCTCAATTTTTACTCCATAAGTAGCTGCCTCAACTGAAGAGCTTGCATGGTTAGTTGCCATATCTTCAACTAAGGTTTTCATTCCCCCCTTCCCAAAGTTAGTTCTCAAGGGTAGACCTATCTCTCTTAAGTGGATTTTACCATCCTTAAAAAAGACAACATCTTTTGACAAAGCATCACTAAAATCATCACAATCCCTTCTTACATGGTCTGTACTATCACACCAAATACATCTATTAACAAACCCTTCTTTGGGCTGTTTTCTTTGCCTAGGAAGTGGCCCTGATGGTTGGCCTTTTTCTTCAACCTTTGCAAGCTTCACCTTCAAGTCACACATTCCCTTCACAAGCTCATCTAGCATGGACTCATCAAACTTAGGAGCGATAAAAGTAGGCTTTACCATTTTGTCAGAAGTTGAGGTGGAAGGACTTGTAGTGTTTACTACCATCTTGTCCCTTCTTCTTTGTCGTTTGGCAAGTAGTGAGACAGTACCTTCAACCTCATTCCAGTTGGTCTTTAGTCCTTGCTCAACATATTTATCTTCAAGAAGAAGCTCCAAATTTTCTTGAAACTCTTTACCTGCAGCTTGTAAGAAAAGATCTGTCTTCTCTGCATCTAGTGTGGCCCTTTCTGTCCTTGTGAGTTGTGCATAGCGCCGCTCAAATTCCCTAAGTAGATCTGTTATTGATAGTCCTTGCTTTGGCTTGACTACCCATTCTAAGAATGTCCTTTTGGTCACTCTCTCCGAGTCCTCCATGAAATATTCCTCCTTTAAAGCTACTTTGAGTTCTTCCCAATTTCTCCCATGCCCATCTTTAATTGCCCTAACAAGCTCCCTAATTTTTGGAGCAACAACTAGCTCAAAGCTTTGAATCATCTCACCTTCTGACACGCGATGCAGCTCCATCTCCTTCACATACTCGCATAAGTACTTGGTTACATCTTTGCCATTGAATTGATCAATTCTGTTGACGACCGCTTGTATGGCCTTCGTTGCTGAAATCTCCCTTCTTTCAGTGGAATGTTGTTGTTGCATGAACATTGCAAATGCTTGAAACATTTGCATTGTTGATGGGTCAAAATGCATACCATGTTGCTCAACATGATCACCCATGGTTACCCACAAATTCTCACCCTGGCAGGTTCACGTCGGGTTCACCAAAAATATGTCAAAAAGTAGGCGGTCTTGCCAGGAAGGCACCGGGCCTCTTGCTGTGAGAGTTTGTGAGGAAGCTCAAGGGTTATGAGAAAGAGCTAAGATGTAGATAACATAGCTTCTAGAGCTAAAGAAGAAATGTAGCCAAAGAAGCCGCTCACTTTTCCTTACAAACACACACGTAATGGAGAGAACTCATGAAAGATAGTCAGAACAAAACAAAAATGAAAACATCGAGATTACGATCATATCGTATCATGGGTAGGATAAAAGGGTTAATTCCTTTGCATCACTTTTGTCTTTGCTTTCCATGGGCTTGACATTCCTTTGAGCCCCTTGTTGTAAATAGATTTGCAAAGAAGCCATATTGTGGTGCATTACTTTGGTGATAGAACTAGGCCGTTGGGAGTTGACGTACTCGGCCATCTCTTTAGGTAATCTTACATAGAATTGTTGTGTTTCTTGGCAAAGTCTATCTTTTGAAAGACAATAGCATTGAGATGTAGATCCCAAAATTTGTCCACATATTTGTGGATAGACTCATGGGAGAGAATCTTCAAACTCCACCATTTGGTAGGCACTTTGTCCTTTGCATTGCTTGAAAGGAATTGCTTCATGATGGAAACTCGTAGAGTTTTCCATGTCTTTGGGGCTTCATCGTTGCCACGAAGGCTAGCCCACCGTTGACTAGCAGATTTCTGGAAGTGCATAGCTACATGGCATAACTTGGAGGACTTGTGAAGCCCTGGTCTCCAAAGACCTCATCAAATTGTTGGATGAAGGCCAGTACTTTGTTCATAGCACCAAAGGTGCCATCATAGGTGAGAAAAGAGATACTCTTTCCTCCGTCTTTGAGCTTGTTGAGCTTTTGGGACCTTCGCCATGCAGGGTAAGATTTGCAATGTCCTCCCCTCTTGTATTCTCTAGGAAAAAAGCTATCGATTTTGTCAGAAGAGGAGGAAGCTGAAGAAGAGGGAGACCTCTTTCTTACCCTTTTCTTCCTTGGTTTCTTCTCTTTCCTTTTGGAGCAACGAGGAGAAGGATTGTGGGTTGACCGTTTCCTCTTGGGAGGAGTTGGCAATTGTCTAGACCGCCGTCTTTGTGGAGCCACATCTTTAGAGGAACTTAGGGATTTGCTTCTTTCTTGTTTTTTGGATTCCTCCTCTCTTATTGGAGAAATTCTTCTTTTGGGGGTCTCATCAAGAGGCCTTCCAAGCTCTCTCTCCTCTTGGAGAGGAAGGGAAATCCCATAAGCACGAAGTTGTTGAGTAAATTTGGCTTGCAAAGCAAGGTTGCCCATAACTTGTTGCAACCTAGTAACAAGGTAATTAACAAACATGGGGGCATCATCATTAGCACCTTCATGTGCAAAATCAAAGTTATAAATGTTCATTCTAATCTCTTGGTTATTGTCAGCTATGCTAAGCTTACTTATGTATAGAATTACTTTGTGCTTTGGTACCCTCAAAAAACTTACTATCTACTCTTCTTTACCTTTAAAAATCAATTCTCAAGCAACCACACCCGTGGTTTGGACACTGTTGATTGCAAGGACTAGTGGAGAGGGTCTAAAATTGCTCGATTGATTATGGTTTCTGTCGATCTTGCTCGTAGCTCAATAATGGTTAAGCCAAAGGCAAGCCCTGAGAGGCTCCATTATTAAGACTATAGTTCCCAACGGTGTACACGACCTAAGTCCTTCTCAACCAAGATAATAGATCCGTGTCCCACTTACTCTATTGCAATAAACATACCCAACCTTTCATGGACAACTTAAGGAACTATCTTCTTAAGCAAGAAAAGAGAAACTAATAGCTCTGATACCAATGCAATGGAAATGGCCTATGAACTTTGAGAATAGTGGAATTAGGAGAATTAGAGTGAGCATTTTTGTGAGACTACTTTGAGAACATAGAGGGTGAACTTAATTAGTGGTAGCAACATAACCACAATACTTAATTAACTTGGCATGAACAATACTTTTGCAAGAGAGAGAGTTTAGAGAACTTGACAACAATTGAGGCCCAGATATATGTGGAGCCAGTCCCCCCTCCAATAGGATTTTGTATTATAGATTCTCCCATCAAGAGAGACTTGTCACAAAATAATCTTTGTGTTCCTTATGACCTAGGTGATGCACTGAAGATGGAAATCTTCATGCATCACCAACATAACATAGACTTTGTAAAAATGATTAACCATCCCCGGCCTCAGTCCCAAGGCCTCAAACACCTTCAAAGGTGGAGAGAGCTAGCGGGGAATGACGATAAGGAAGAGGAAAAAGAAACATTCATAGAAAAAAGGAATAGTTCCTCACTTATCATCACTCTTCTTGATTAGCATACATAATAGCATAGTAATGAAGATGGAGAAGATGGCAACCTTAAGCATTGGAGCATGGCTCGTGCTTGGATTTGCATTCCATAGCCAAGAGTGTTGGTGTAGGCTCTCACTTCTCTACAAGCTTGGAGAAGGAGATGGAGCTCTTGCACTTTGCAAATCACACAATGAGAGAGAGAGAGAGAGAGAGAGAGTGTGTGTGTGTGTGTGTGTGTGTGGGGGGGGGGGGGGGGGGGGGGGGGTGAGAGAGTATAACCCCCCAAGCTAGCCCCCTCCTTGCTTTGGTCGACCCCCTCTTCTAGCAATATCTTGCACTTGATTGGACCTCCTCAAGCTTGGCCAATCACATGCTTAGTGCATATCAAGCAGCAAGGGTAGCCTTGGGACAAGTGTCCACTTTGAGAGAAAAAGTTGATAAATGTATAAACAAATAATTAAATTAACTAAATTATCATTGGACCCCTTGGAAGGCCAACCAATGTGCTTTAGGCACACTATGAGGGCAACATGAAGAGGAGCTTGACAAGTGTCCTATTTGCTTTCTTTATACCAAGCTTGTGTGTGAGGGTGTGTGTGTTCTCTCTCTAGCTCCTATTAAGAGGGCTCGCCCCCTCCTGAGTAGGAAAATGATTTGACTTTTTGAACACCTTCAAGCACCTTAGTCATGGAGCACCTTAGCACCTTCATCATTAAGCACCTCAAGCACCTTAGTCAGGAAGCACAACAAGCACCTCAAGCACCTTAGTCAGCAAGCACGACAAGCACCTCAAGCTTGGGCCGGGTTCCCACCTCAAGAACAACCCTAGCTTGGCTAAGGTCAAAGTACTTTTAACACTAACAATTGGAGGTCTTTAATGAATCTAACCCTAAGGTCATTAAGCTCCATTGACTAGCCTTGGTCTTTGACAGATGATCTCTCATCTGGACCCCTTTACCATTGGACCCGTGTTGAGATAGACTCGTAGGCACATATCTATATTCTAACCCTTGTTCCCGTCTATTATCCCATATTAAATGATCAGTTTAATATGAGAAAATCATTTGGGTTGGTTAGATATTAGATTTTATGACATACGTTGCTAACCATATTAGCAAGATGTGTCGAACAATGTCTTGCTAAATGGTCTCCTTGACATCTGTAACAAGATCCTAACGTTCTTTGCAGTCTCTATTGATGTGCATATGGTCTTTGTGGATAAAAGTTTTATCAAGAATCTCCTGGATTGGTGATAAACATCAAAGTACCTTGACTCAATGTATAACCATCAATATGTTGCGTGTTACCTTGCTTGTCATGATGATGATGATGAGAGAAATATTCTTGATCATATGATTCCATCATCCTAGGACTAGGATCATAATCACCAAATTCCTCATCTTCATCATAAGGCTGCATAGGTACCAAGGCATTTTGTCCTTCGTAAGGGTCATGATGCACAAACCCTAATGGGTGCCTAATCTACACCTGGCAGTGGTGGTGGTTGTCCTAACACCGGTCTAGGTCTTTCAGTCCTTGGCTGAGGGTTAATTGGACCTAAAGCATATCTAGGTGGTGGTAGAATTTGTCTATTAGTTTGGTATTGAACACCCATCTAAGGATTAGGTTTATATTTAGGGTTAGACTGGTATGGCCTTTCCATAACTTGGCCCTTGTTGTAGTAACATTCCTCGGTTGTGTGATTAGTCCATTTTTTTCTCCACTCCACACCACTTTTGCCTAGGATATTGCTATGGAAATACTGGACATTGTTAGGAAATAAGAGGTAGCTAAATAGATAAATGAGTAGATCAATTAATGGAGAGAGACATAGTTTCACATAGGAGAGATTATAGAGGGGGGGGGGGGGGGAGAGAGATAGAGAGAGAGAGAGAGAGAGAGAGAGAGAGAGAGAGAGAGAGAGAACGATATACATGGTTCACCCAATGTGGGCTACATCCACGCGAAAGCAGCCACTCAATGGCTTTAGTACTTCAAACAAGAAGTAGGTTACAAAGGGATTATATGCTTATTAGAGCTCCTGCCTTGCTTCGCTCTCACCACCTCACACCCACCTTGTTGCATCAACTTCACACTCTAAAATGTGTGTAGAAATGGCCTCCTTCTATAGGCCAAAAGGGCTACCCTCTCTCATGAGAGGCAGTTGTGTGTAGCCGCCCTTGTTGGCCGCCCTTGAGAAGACAAGTGAGCCTTTAAAATCAACCACCGGCCATTGAATTTTGCCACTGACCATTGACTTTTGACCATCGGCCATCGGCCATTGACTACTACCGGTCAACCGGACAAACAATCGACTGTTTTCCGACCACTTTTTGGCCACCGTCCGACCATAATATTCTGGCAAAAAGGAACATTTCGGCAAAGTGGCCGTGAAAATTTTGGTTTTTGGCGAATGATTTTTCTTCACGCACGATGGCTTATCAGGTTGCATACTTAACAAACTCCCACTTGGAGACTAATCTCCAAACTAAACCTGTGACTGCTTTCCATCCTTGCTTCTTATCCTTGAATGCCAATTGAAGATGAGAAAAAGCTCAACTTCTCCCTTTTGACCACCTTTGTAAACATGTCTGCAGGATTTTCACTAGCATGCACCTTTCCTAGATTTTGATATCCCTCTTCTAAAAGAGTACGTATGAAGTGATATCTCACGTCAATGTGATTTCTCCTTGAATGAAAGACCGAGTTCTTTGCAAGATGGATAGCGCTTTGGCTATCACTATATAAGACACAATTGTCTTGTTTGAATCCAAGATCTTCTATGAATCTGTGAAGCCACAAAATCTCATTGCTTGCCTCTGTCATTGTTGCTACATACTCTTCTTACGTGGTAGAAAGTGAGACCACTTTTTACAACTTTGAAGCCCAGCTTATTGCTATGCCTCCAAACATGAATACATAGCCCGTAGTGCTCCTTCGAGTATCTTTGTCACCTGCCATATCTGCATCAGCATACCCTTGAAGAAAAATATCAGTTCCTCCAAAATACAGAGCATTTTTTCACTGCAATCACTTGCAATACTTGCTAAAATGTTTGAACCATGATGAAATGTGAAACATAAGTCACTCTTCTAGGTACAAACAATGAAGCAATTTCATTAACAACACATAGCCTTTCTATATGAATAAACACCCATCCATTTATGTTGCTTAGTAGCACTTGTAAGATTAACAAGTCATCATAAGTACCCAATAATTCCTGGCCACTGAAATTATTCATGATATAACGTGCTCAAAATGGTCTAGAAAACAGATTTGACCAGCACCTCGGGACTTTGTTGCAACACCTAATTGAAATAGAGGGCGCAAGTGTCAGTCCCACAGACCCGAATTCTCCACGTGTGGAGTATGTCTCAAATAAGGATGTCTGAAAAAAGAACATTCTTCAAGTATGAGATCTACTTGTGGGTGGAGGTAACTATAAACACTCAACAACATGAGTGAGAGGGCCCCTCATTACCCTTGCTCCACACTGGCTAAACCGACCTCCTTGAGTTCTGTTAGAAGCGGCTAACGGCTACACCAATTATGCACCAAGTTGTGGATATGTTATGGATGTACACAATATTTATTTTTCATTGTATAAGGCTTGGGCTCATTTAGGAGTTCCAAAGTTGTATGAGTCTAGGCTAGAAAGCTCACTTTATCCCATAGTTGAAGGGTTTGAGCCCCAAAACTATAAAAGAGCCCTATGCTTAATGAGAGGTCATTCTTGAGTGGTCCTTTTGAGAACTCTCTCCCTAGAGGAGGTCTTGATGGCCTAGCCTTTGAGCTTAATGCCCATGCTTAGAAGGCTAGTGCTAATCACATGTAATTAGTGTAATCCTCTCTTAATTAATCTAGTCTTCGTTATGTTGTCAATCATGTTTATCTACTTTCCTTCATTGTTTTGAAGTGTTGATCTTCTCTAATCTAACTCTTACTTATGCTAAGCTACTCTGATTAGTGGAGTCCTTATCTAACTCTCTCGATTAAGCGGAGTGGGTGTACTCGTGATTGAGGGATTAGAGTTGTCCTCTAACGGTGTGCTTGTGTGTGTGTAGGTTTAAGAAGCCTTGCGCTTAGTTTGATTATGTATGACTTGATTTGGACACCATGATGGGCATGCTTGGGGTGGCTGACTTGAATGCGATCTTGTGTGCTTAATCGTCAATGCATGTAATTAGAGTTGTGCTTGAGAGATTCCAAGATTAGTGTGTTTCACTTCGTTGCATGATGTGTGTAGATGATTGCTTGAAATTGATGCTTGATGTGCGATTAGCATTAGTTGTTTGGGATGATTTCTATTTGCATTGGAGGATGCACGCTCTTGAATCCTCTCAATCTTTGCATCCGATGACGCTCTCGCACATTCTTTGTGTGATGCCTCCAAGCCCTAGCCGGGTCATGCTCTCTCTCTCTGGATTGATAAATTTGTGGGAGATTGCCTATGCTATGGCGAGCCTCCAACATTGGCGCCGCTTCCGGGGACGGGTTGCCTACGCTAGTGGAGTTGAGGTTGCAAAAGATAAGAGTAATTTGATTACCGATTTTTTGTAATTAGGTAGGATTTGATTTGTGTGTAGTGTAATTAGGTTTAATTGGATGTGTATAGAGTCATTTCACCCCAAAAACCCCTAAATTCTCTTTTGATTTTGCTAATTTTTCACTAACCTTCACTAATTTTGCATCCCATTCATGCTAATTTCGTGCTAATTGTACTAATTCCATGCTAATTGTGCTAACCTAACAACTAATTTTGATTTGGAATGTATGCTAAATCACCTTAATTGAGGAGGATCATCACTCTTAATTGCTCTAATCTATGCCTAATCATGTGATTGAGTGTTGATTTTGGTCAATTTTTTGATCAATTTTGAACCAAATCGGAGTTGCACACATGTGTGTGCATGATGGAATCGTCGCGAGGAGCAAGGACTAAGCAAGCAAGCAATCAATTGTAAGTGGAGATTGACCTACTCCGTTCAATTTTTGATTGATTAAGTTGATCCCATTGAGTTGCTAAATCATTGCTAAAATTAGGTGTGTGTGCCTAATTGATGGAATTTATGCCTAATTTGATGAAATTGTAATCAAATTGAACACCTAAATTCTTGTAGATTGATGATTTTGCAAGAAATGTGTGTGCAAACATTAGGAATTGGCCTAATTTCGTTGCTAATTGAGCAAAAAAATTGGATTTGTGCACCTAATTTTTGTGTGTGTGCAATGCTAAATTGAGTTAAAATTTGATCAATTTTTTATTAAAATTGAGTTAATTTAGCATGTATATACTCATGTATGTGTGATCAAGTGTGCAATTGATGAAATGCAATGAGTGTTTAATGAAAATTTTGCACAAATCGACGGCCTAAATTTAGGTGTGTGCCTAATTAATGGCCAATTATTCCTAAATTGGGGATGAATAATTGGTATTTTTACCAATTATAATGATTAATTTGGCCTAAAAAGACCGGTGTGTAATTGATTGATTGACTTGAGATGATTCAATTGACGTAATTGAAAATGATTTTATGAATTACTATTGCTATGTACGCCAATGGGGCATGGTAATTGGTGAATGCCACATGAATTAAAAGTGTGCAGCAATGTGATGACAATCCAATTGGGTTTGGAGGATTAGGCCTTCTAAATATGAGCAATTAGTTTTTGCAATGATTGAAAATAATCGGACTTGAATGGACCAAAGGAGATTTGATTACTCATATTGTGTGAATGAATTGATGTATTGAAAATCAATTTTGAGCATAAAATTCTTCCAATTCTACTGTATGGCGAAATGGATGAGATTGGATTAATAATGTGTGCATTGATGATAGTTGGATGGTTGTCTTGTTTTTTGCATGATGCATGTGGGATTCTAGCTACTAGGATATTCAAATTGAGGTGTATGCACCATCAAAGGGCGTAAATATTTTAGGTTCAAGACTACAAAAGAAATTTTTTTATGAGCCTATTACGTTCTTGATCGGATGTGTGCATCATCTCCTCTCCCTCACTAGATGTCGTGCCAAGTCCGACTCACTCCCAATATCTTGATAGATTTGTCAATAACACAAACTCACACACCCTCTAATTTTCCGTAGGAACCTACTCTTAAGAGTAATTTTCAAACAAGAAAAAAACCCACACACACAAAAGCCTTTTTGGCCTCAGCGGTGGCAGCCGTTTGTCGCATTGCCGGACTCACACCGGCTGCAGTAACTATGGCTCCTGGAATGGCGCGCACACACACTTACCTTAATTGAGGAGAATCCCCTGATCCTCGGACCTCCAGCCTCGTCCCTCGCTACCTGCCATGGCTACCTTCAATCGTGCCTCGCTTAATGGTGACACACCCCACTCTCTCTCTTTCTCGCGGCCCTGCACGGCTGTGTAAGGCACCTGCCTCGGCCCCATTTTAGGCTCCCTCTCTTCAAACACACAACATTCAATAGTTGCCAACCATTCTTTGTGTTGTGGCCGATTCTTTTTGCAAGTTTCAACTCACACACACACACGCGCGCAGAGTCCGGGTACTGGCCTGGCCTGAGTTGGCTTAGCTTCAAACACACACACACTTCGTGCTGTGAGAACCCGCCTAGCTTGGAAGTCGGCTCACCACACAAACCTTCGTTGTGGCTTCAATTGAACCTCACCCAACTGGGTCTCGATTGACTGCCCTGCGTTCCATCCAGCTCCCACTTGGCTCGCCTTGGCTGCCGGCTCCGTCCAAACACACACTGCCCTGGCTCGCAGCTCTGCCGGGTTTCATTCCAAAGAATAGCACACACACACTGTAGGGCGGTGCAAACTGCTACCGATCCCCTTAATTTCGCTACAACTTGCTGAGCCCGCACCAGCTGCGCTACACGTCAACACACACACACACACACACACACACACACTAGCCTAAATCCATCACATCGCCTTCGCAGAATATCGCTAGAAAAAAAAAGAAGAAAAAAGAACTTAAATAACGTTTTTTTGGAGAGTGTTCCCACCCTTGCCCCGATTCGAAATCCATTTCATCTCCGTCTCTCCCTCAGTTCACCGAATGTCATTTGCTAACAAAATAAAATAACAGGTGGACTCTTATCACGGGAAGATCTCCCTCCCTTGATACATCAGTCTTTGAAGGAATAGTCTTGAGCTTATCAATGTGACAAAATTGTTGACGTAAAGAGAACGAGTGAGACTGTGAAAAATGTAAGCTTAAGTATTGGTTTAAACGACAGATTTTCATTGATAAACCATTCAAAAGGGTGTTCACAATTAATTTTGAGAGTTCATTTGGTTTTTATTGCACATGAGAGTTGGCTGTTGTCATGCTAACATCGATCTACCTCTCGTGCAAAACTAAAAACTGAAAACTCATTAGGATGACAGCCTCTTTTGTCATGGCGGAATTGAGGAACTCATTTTAAATGCATTCATTGGCCTATGATGGGGATTCGAGTTTTGTATAATCACTTCAGAAAAAATTGAACTTGATTTCATCATCTCCTTTTCTCTATTTGCTATAAGAATATATTTGCGACTCTAGAGCAAGGTGTGGGTGTGGGCATGGATAGTGGGGGTGATAATTGTGTGAGTATTTGGCTTATGCATGATCCAGTGATTGGCATTATTGAAAATTTCTCTTTGCATTAAAAGGAAAGTTATTTTTTGGCAAGCATATGAACTTCAAAATCTATCATTGCTAATGCTTTAGTGCTTGGGTAACATTGTGCGTTTTGGGCTTGATATTGATTATGCATTTTAGTGCTTGAATTGAATGAAATATCATTGGAAAGCATTGGAATTGATCTTATTTAGTCCAAGAGTGAGCATGAAATTTTTTGGGCTTATGATTGATTATGAATTCCGTTAGTCTTGTATTGGATGTTCAAAAGATTAAGAAGCACTAATGATTTGAGTTGTTTGAAGTGATGTGGGCAGGTGTGTACTTCCAAATGATCCAAGAAGGGTCATCATTGCAATATTGCAAAATTTGGCTAATTAGAGCCATTCCATGTTTGGATTAAAGTTGTAATGCTAGCTCATAGCTTGGTCTAAAAATGCAATTTTTTTCATTTGAGCTAGTATTTACACAACTTTTTTTCAAGTACATAATTGGGCTAGTAAGAGCCATTCATTTTCATTTCATTAAGTTGCAGTAATCTCTAGCTCATAGAGTATGCTCTAAAATTGTAAAATTTATTGAGCTAGTTGTTAGCCAACTTTTGAAAAGCTTTAAATTGTAAAATCCGACTTTCAAGAGTCACTTCACTTCATTCAAAAGTTGCATTATTTGCAGCTCTTGGCTTGTTTAAATTCCATATCTCATTGAGCTAGAAATTAATCGACTTTTGAATCATGCATGAGAGATGGTAAAAATTGCAAAATTTGCTTATATAGAAGCTCATTTTATCTCTCATGATTGATATGTATGCATAAATTTCCTACTTTAGAGCATCATGTGCATAACCAAAGGCATTTTTTTCCCTTGGGTTTTTTCCCTTTGGCAAATTCGGGTATGCAAAACCCTAGCTTTAGGTATTCATTGATGTTTTTGTGTGCATTTTGCTTTCGATAATTGGTTTTTGGAGCTTGTGTTTACACTTAGCTTCAAAAGGCTTCTTTTTGCAAATAAAAAAAGATCAGGAGACTTCTCTACTCAAAGGATGCTTGCTCAAGGATGCTCAAAGAGCATGAATAGGTGTAATCCTTCCATGATTTGGCTCTTTGTTCATCTCTCCATTCTCTTGCTTGGTTTAAGTGAAATTTTGCTTCTAAGCTATGGTTTTTTCAGGTTAGAAAGCTAGGCATTGTAAAGTTTCAACACCCTACTTTGTGAAAATTAAACTCACCAAAAAATTAGGTTTTATGTACGTTAATCATAAGTAGTTAGCCTTGACCTTAGGTTAATGTAGGTTCATTTCTTGCTAGTCCTAGATTCTTAGTGATAGTCTTAATATCCCATTAACTTTTGTCATGACCTAGGGCTATGATTAGGCTTTAGTCTCCAATTGCCACTAGTTCTCATAAAGGAAGCAATAAAAATGTGCTAAACAAATGAACCATGAAGCAAAGAAGTGTCCAAAAAAAGTAGCAAAAATGCTACTAAGGCACATGAAAATAAAATTTCTATGTTATGTTGTGTCTGTGTGAGGCCTAGCGCTTTATTGGAACTTGGTAGGCAAGGGGAATCACCTTGGCTCGCTTGGTCAAGGCCCTAAACCGATGCCCTGGGTTGATAGGGGTTAGTCGTCGCCTTGGTAAGCTAGTAGGCTTTTGGAACACCTTCTTGAGGGTACAAGGAGCCGAGAGTCGCACCTAGATTTTCCTTGGGGTGGTAGCCTTGTGATTGTGCTTTAATTTTACAATGAATGACTAAATCAAAACTTCCATGAGCTTCAAAAAAACTTTTGACAATGTACTATAGATTAGGAGCTTTTTTATAGCCCATAGACATGATAGACTTGAATGATTTATTAAAATTGTTCACATAGTTTTTAGTCTAGTAGGTTTATGAACTTGCATTAGCCTAGGGTCATAATTGATTACTTGTGTTTCATGCATAAAACTGAAATTTCAAGTGGTTTAATCTTCACAATAGTGTGAGTATTTTTTGCTTTATGTTGTCTAGTTTTTGACTATGATTGACCCATCTTTTAGAAGCAAAAAATCACTTTGCATGATTGTTCATTTATGCTTCATGTTATATTCAATCTTGGTGGCCTTTGATGCTCATTACTTGTTCTTATGTTTTGCAGCTCAACATTTCTTCCATGGACTTGCTTTCTACCTTGTCACCGTGTCTTACTTCACCGGCACACGAGGACGTGCGCCAAATTAGGAAGGGGGGAATGTTAGAAGCGGCTAACAGCTACACCAATTATGCACCAAGTTGTGGATATGTTATGGATGTACACAATATTTATTTTTCATTGTATAGGGCTTGGGATCATTTAGGAGTTCCAAAGTTGTATGAGTCTAGGCTAGAAAGCTCACTTTATCCCATAGTTGAAGGGTTTGAGCCCCAAAACTATAAAAGAGCCCTATGCTTAATGAGAGGTCATTCTTGAGTGGTCCTTTTGAGAACTCTCTCCCTAGAGGAGGTCTTGATGGCCTAGCCTTTGAGCTTAATGCCCATGCTTAGAAGGCTAGTGCTAATCACATGTAATTAGTGTAATCCTCTCTTAATTAATCTAGTCTTCATTATGTTGTCAATCATGTTTATCTACTTTCCTTCATTGTTTTGAAGTGTTGATCTTCTCTAATCTAACTCTTACTTATGCTAAGCTACTCCGATTAGTGGAGTCCTTATCTAACTCTCTCGATTAAGCGGAGTGGGTGTACTCGTGATTGAGGGATTAGAGTTGTCCTCTAATGGTGTGCTTGTGTGTGTGTGTGTAGGTTTAAGAAGCCTTGAGCTTAATTTGATTATGTATGACTTGATTTGGACACCATGATGGGCATGGTTGGGGTGGCCGACTTGAATGCGATCTTGTGTGCTTAATCGTCAATGCATGTAATTAGAGTTGTGCTTGAGAGATTCCAAGATTAGTGTGTTTCACTTCGTTGCATGATGTGTGTAGATGATTGCTTGAAATTGATTCTTGATGTGCGATTAGCATTAGTTGTTTGGGATGATTTCTATTTGCATTGGAGGATGCATGCTCTTGAATCCTCTCAATCTTTGCATCCGATGACGCTCTCGCACATTCTTTGTGTGATGCCTCCAAGCCCTAGCCGGGTCATGCTCTCTCTCTCTCTCTCTCTCTCTCTCTCTCTCTCTCTCTCTCTCTCTCTCTCTCTCTCTCCAGATTGATATATTTGTGGGAGATTGCCTATGCTATGGCGAGCCTCCAACAAGTTCCTAGACCATGTTGTATCCCATGTGACAACATGTGCCAAAGAAAACCTACAACATAGGTCCATAACTATAGGATGTAGGAGTGTAGCTGAGATGCAACTATCCTAAATTTCTTTGCTCCTCCATGACCTTGTCATGTGTCAAAATAATCAACTTGAAAAGTTGAATTTTTCCACTACCACTTGGTAGATTGAGGAAGTCTTTCCTTGAAACTACAACTGTGTTGAGCACAAGTCATGACTCTCAACATTTATGGAGTGATTATGTATTAGCATGGCCATACCCATGAAAATGCCACTCCTAGAGGCCTAATCAATGCCAACAACTAAGCAACAGATCTTCTTCAGTTGGAATTTTATTCACAACTAATTCATGATAGAATCTTGTCCCTCCATGAACAGAGGAGAAAGATGTCAAATACCCCAATTTAAAGAAAATAGTCATACTAGATTTTGAAGGTGTTTATACAAGAGAACACCTGCATGGAGTCCCTCTTAATATATTATGGTTCCATGAATCAGTTGCTTGATAGCTAGGCCATGTCTACTTGCTACCCATAAAAGCCAACATTGGGATTGGTTGCACCTTGTGCATAGAGCCAATGATGTAAAGTTCTCACAATTGTATACATATGCAATGATCGAGATCCCATCTCCCAAACTCAAATCTTCTTGGAAGCCCTTGGCTTTAACTCTTCTCCTTGCTCTCCTTCTCCACCACATTGAGAACCCCCAAACTAACCAAAACAAACCCTATATGGGCGTTCATGCTTTGCTTTAGCAACTACTTTTTTTATCAACCACTTTCTTTAGTAACCCGGTGGGTGAGCACCCCCCTTGCTATTCCCACTCTTAGTCCAGGCACCATGTGTGAGTGTCCTCTCTCTTTTGGAGCCTCGATAACGCAGATTCGATGGTCTTCAACTTCCCCTTCAAAAGTAATGGGCCCTTAAGGACACGGGACAACACCCCTATCGACTGCCATATCATCTCCCACCTCAACAACTCATGATCATTGTGAAGGCTAATAGAACCACCACCATCATCACAGATGTCATCGCATGCTAGTAGGGCTGCCGGCTCATGCCTATGCACAACACCCATGGGGCATATGCCATAGCCAAGGAGCTCCCAAGGAGGTCTCTCTCTCCCATTTCTTCTCCCAAATGGCCTCACAGCCCAGTCTAATTACCCGAGTTTTTTGCCCCTCTCTTTGCATGTGGCACCATTCCACTTCCATGTGGTAGCCATTGGCCCCCCAAGCTCATAAACTTCCCAAAAAATCCCCCAAAGCACAACAAAATTCTCTCTCTCCTCCCCCCCACCTACTTTCTCAATGTTATTAAATTACTCTTCTCTATCTGCTTCTCTGGCAAGTGTTGATTGAGCTTCACAACTCTGCACCCAAGGCACTCCAAATCGACAACAAATGCAATAGAAAAACAAACTGGACCATGTAGCATTTACCTCCTTTATTGACCCATCTGGTAAGATAATTAATATCCACCACTATATTTTTTTCCACTTGCCGACTTGGGTAATAGAAAAATATCATCCAAACCCCACTTCTCAAATGCCTCTTGAGCTATGATAGCCCCTTGTGGCTCAGCTATGAGTCATCTTTCACCCATGGTTTGTGACACTCATGGCACTTCTTGCACCAATAGTGCACATCTTGTACAATAGATGGCCACCAAAAACCAGCTCTAAGAACATGGGAAAGTACTTGATATTTGCCTTGATGCCCACTCTCTTCATAGCACTGTTCCAAGACCATACCAATTTCTTCTTTGTAGAGGACCCTCCATAGCACTCCATCTATGATCTTGACCATATATCATCAAATCTTCACCAACCAAAGTAAACTTTTGAGAGCCTTCTAAACAATCCTCCTCTTTTGCAACTTGGACAAGCATTTCAAATATTGACCTATGCTCAAAAAGTCATCAATCTCTTTTAAAGTCTCCCTAAAGCACTCAAGCAACATCTATGAGGAGTCCAAAAGAACATACTCGATGACAAAGCAATTGCAATATTGCTCAACACTGTGGACAAGCCACCATTCAACACCTTGGTATCCACATTACAAAATCTAGACAAGAAATTAAAAGAAGTTGAAGCAGTGCTCCTAGAATTTGATCCAAAGTGTTGATCAGAGCTAGAGAAGAACTGGCTAGAGAGATAGTATTGTTGAACAGAGGAGGCTTCAGAGGAGGCCAAAACAACATAGTGGATGAGGATGAGGAGAAGGTAGAGGAAAGGGTCACATCACTTGTCATCAATGTGGCAAAAGTGGACACTTTGCATGGGATTTTTGGGAGCAACAAGCAAATGTAGCAATCGTAGAAAAAGAAGAAATCAATAGCTATGTATTCTAGTTTACCCCGGTTGTATTTTGTGCATTTTTTAAGGCTCAGGAAAGCGTTTGCTGGGCTAAAGGAGTTTGGGCTACCATGGGTGGGCTATGCTACTCTAGAAGTAGGCATAAACGACATGGAAATGCAAAGATTGTATCTTTGAGGGGGGGGGGGGGTTGTTGAAGTTTTTGGTGAGAGTGAACAGACATTTATCCCACATGCAATGTAATGATGTATGGCCAAGTATAAAAAGGGCCTTTTAGGTCAATAAAAAACAACCCAAGTTTGTGTACATGAAGTGCAATGCTTCTCACCAGCTTGTAATCACTTGCACTTAACTCAAGATTGTGTTTATGAGTCCAAGTTAATCTATCTTGGAGCCTAATTTGCTTGAGTCACATTATTTGTCTACACACCTCTTTCCTTTATGGAGCATGATTAGACATCATCTGCCCTATCTTTCTTGGATCCATAATTTTTAACAAGCACATTAATTGGGCTCCCTACCCTTAAAATCCACATTTTTCACTGCATGTACATCACCTCTAGCCCATGGAAGCCTCATGCTAACACTGGTAGACCATTGCTTCCCCAACTTGGGGTTCAATTTTCAGGCCTAGGGTAAGACCAGGCAAGCCAAAGTCCAGGACGGGCATGCGATCAAGGGGGCCCTATTATTAGCAAGGTAGAGCCTATATAGGGCATGGTCAAGTGGAGAGTTGCATGCTCTAGTCCTCTCAGTCTCACACTGGTATCATATCCGAGTGGAGAGCATCCATGGAGGAGAGAAGAAGGACATAATTGGGACATAATGACAAAAACCCCAAGGATTTCACATCAATGCTCACTTGCAATCTGCCAACCTGTGGATTTATGTCGTGGGCTAAGTCCCTTATTGGGTAGGGAACCCAATTTGGGGCGCCCGCTTGTGAGCCTCAAAACAAAAGGGAATATAATTATAAAAAAAACAAGGATGGCTTCCTCAACAGCTTGCACGAAGCAGCAAGATACATAGAAGTTGAAAAATGGTGCTCCAACCAGCATGGTGTAGAAACAAGACTTTCCCCTCATCCCAGCGGTATCCTCACAAGCTTGCCTTTGCTTGATTTGATGATGCTTGTCACTGTGCCTGCCTATGTACAAGGTTTGTTTCCCATAGGTGCCTTGAGAATGCCATCACACCATAAGGGACCTTGACCACAGTTTGCATCAATTGAGAGATCGAGAGAGAGAGAGAGAGAGAGAGAGAGAGAGAGACCTCCACGCCCTAAGAGAGATCGAGAGAGGGAGAGAACCCATGCAAGTCATGCAACCATATCTCCTTCTCTCCTCCATGGCTGCTCTCCACTCGGATATGATACCAGTGTGAGACTAAGAGGACTAGAGCATGCAAATTTCATGTATTTTTAGGGACCACAAATTTCATTGGACAGTGTCTCTTTTAAAGGAAAAAGCAGGGATTTCAAGAGTAAGGCCCCATATTTATGCATAACCACTTCAAAGCCAATATAGTTTGCCAATGTGCATACAAATAGGATTTTCTACAATGCCAACTTGACAAGCGAATGTTGCTTTGGTAGAGTGGAGGTTGGCAATAAGATCAAATTTGATAGCTAAGCTTCCTGAGCTATCTATTTCAAGATGGGGCAATCTAAGGATCTCAATAAGATGTACGTTTCGGCAAGGTCGATTTTCTTTACAAAAGCTCAACAATGTTGACTCTTTTTTGCTTTGGCATATATGTGTCACCAGGAGCACATGTTACCTATGAGCACCCCATCTGTGTTCTATCTCATCTTTTTGATGAACTTCTACAAAGCAAGGCTTCGCTTCAAGGAATCTTGCATAGAAGTTTCCCAAGTTTGGAATATGCTATTAGCATAAATACTTAGAGAAACTTGGCACAATTTCTATCTAATTTTCTCTTGGAGATCACTATGACCCAAGTCACGATGGCATGTTGGGTACATCCAATATTTCTAAATTTCTCAGCATATATGGCTATGAGCCAGCTTCAAGCAAAGACAATGGCTCTCACAGAGGAAACACGGTTAGTAAATTTCAAGTTATACTTGTTTTTCTGAAAGTTAATCTTTAGTTTGCATAGCAAGTGTTAATAGTGCCCTGAATCCTGATAATGTAGACACTTTGGCTCTGTGGTATTGTGCAACAACATGATACCAAAGTTGTTGCAAAAGATATTGTACTCAAAGTGGAAACGTACAAGCACAATCCTTCTTGGATTTGGAAGAGAAAGGACCCTTTCCCATTATTATGATTGTGAGGCTTTGCAAGCTTTGAACTAATGTACATTGTTGGTCAGGAATCCATGTGCTTCAAAAACACACTAGCAAGGACAATTCCCATGTGAATATCTATAAAAAAATTTCCAAAATAGAAAATTTTGACCTAAAGAATTAGTTTTCCTTGACAAAATATGTCTAGAGTCTATAGAAATGAGGCTCAAACACTATCCCTAGCCCTTCTCCCTCTCCCTCTCCCTCTCCCTCTCCCTCTCTCTCCCCCTCTACTTCTATCTCCCACATGTATCCCTCCTTCCTCTCCCACCCTAGCCCTAGTCCCTCTCCCTTAGACCTCTCCCTCTCCCTCTCTCTCCCCCTCTACTTCTCTCTTCCATATATATCCCTCCATCCTCCTTCCTCTCCCACCCTAGCCCTAGCCCTTCTCCCTTAGACCTCTCTCTCTCTCTCTCTCTCTCTCTCTCTCTCTCTCTCTCTCTCTCGCTCTCTCTCCTCTTCTCTCTCAACTCCTCTCTCCCACATACATACGTCCTCCTTCCTCTCCCAGCCTTCTCTATATGCACTCGTTTGCAAAGTACTTTCAACATCTAGTTTCTATAGTATGTTGAGCCAGCAGAGGATCACACCCACATTTTTGCTCACACTCATCATTTTGTAACCATTGATTGTAATAAATGTCTTTCCGACATTAATTTTGATTTGAGCCATTCATTAAGTAACGGGACTCAATTGAGTTTCCAGCTTGTAATCCGGAAGTAATTTCACTTGCTGATGTAATTAGTTAGAGATGTTCTCACCTCCAAGGCTGAGGTATATAAGCCAAAGTTTTTGTAACCTAAAGAGGGGATTATTAATCAAAGTGAGTTTTTGAGCGCCGTGACTGTGTCTGAGAGAGAGAGAGAGAGAGAGAGAGAGAGAGAGAGAGAGAGAGAGAGAGAGAGAGAGTCTTATCTACTTGCTACGCGAGCTACGGAGCCACCATTGGAGAAGCGACACCGCCATTGTGTTAGCAATGGCGAGAGCTACGCACAGATACCAAGAGTGCGCACTATCAGCTTCTATGTGTGGTAAGTTCCTACGAGCTTCGGTGTGAGTTTTCTTCCAACTCGTGTGTCGGAATTGAGCGTACAGCATATCTATAGAACCACAACGAGTAGAGCTACACATTAGCACCATCGGGGTCAAGTTTCGGTCACCAGTATATTTTGGCATGTCTTCATGCGCGTTTACCACACGGAGTGGTTATAGGTTGATTTTGCAGTTCAAGTCTTTAGGGTGTTGTTCTTACCTAGTGTATAGACTTCCCCTTGAGTCTGAGATCGATTCAATGATTCTAGATCCTGTTTCGTATAGCATTCGTTCGTAGTACGGATTTCAGTCACTTGCGTATTTTAGAACTTAGATTTGATTTCCTTAGTAGTGATTGTCATTAGAAGGTCAAGTAGGTGATTTGACACCCACCTAGTTGTTTCCATGCGCCTGCGGGTCAAGCTCCGTCCTCGTCTGACAAATTCTGTTGTTGGTTGAGTTCTCGCTATTTAGCTTCCGCTAGCGGCGTAACCGCCTTAACATTTGGCATCGTTGCCGAGGACGAGAGCCCTAAGTAGGTGACCTTAGACTAATCCTACGAGGTGAGTCGTGTAAACTACTTTGTATAATTTAGTTAGAAAAGATCTAAGAGTGGTGGACTCCGAAGATCTCGAGAGATACTAGGAAGTGGGGTATTCCTGGGTCTTCCGTGTTGACAGTATTTTTAGTTTAGCTTAGATTTGTTTGTTGTTTTGTTGGTGTTGAGTAGTTATTGATAGAAGAAGAATTTGCTAGTCCGTGAGTGGCAGTGGATCTCTTTAAAATCACAATTACCAAACCCATTTTATGATTAGAAATAGCTTAGGTAGGACTTCATTTGATCATGATCTAGAGCTAGTAATCATTGGAGTATTTGCTTGATATGGTTGATTGCATGTTAGATCACTAAACCGTCGAGTTAGTAGTGAAACTTGCAATAAACAAAAGTCAGAGAAATTTTCTGTGTATCTGGGAGTTGCTGAGCACTTGAGAAAGCTTTAGGAAGGATTCTGTGCCAAAAAACTGGAAATCTGCAACTTTAGACATCATACGCGTATGATGTCTAAATGACCAAAAAGAGACCAAAACAGAAATTTTGACTTTACCAGAGTGTTCAAAAGGGGGGTTATACCCTAATTTCAACTTAAAACAAGAGCATTAACACTCAAAGAAACCCAAAAAGACAAGTCGGAGTCCAAGAAACGCAAAGAATAGGAAATTTTGGATTCAGATCTTGTTTTTACATTCAAACCAGACAAAAACACTTGAAACTCAATTATAAACATTGAAAAAGGCTTAAAACCAAGAATAGTCAAAATCTATGACAAAAGACATCATACGCGTAAAATGTCTTTTAGCACATCCACTGCTTATTTTTTATATCTGACCTGACAAGATTGTTGCAAACACTGTAGAAAACATAAATATCAAGTCTTGACCCAAATTGATGAAAAAGACATCATACACGTATGATGTCTTTGACTTAATTTTGGACATATTTTGATACTTTACCAACACAGATCCATTGTAATAGCTGTCTAGAGGTTATATTTCAAGTTTCATCCCATTTGGATCACAATTGACCCAAAACAAGTCAAAAGCGGAAAATTGCCAAGAAAAGCCTAAATTAGCCATAACTTGCTCAAACAGAGTTCAAACCGAATTTTGTGAGTGGACAGAGAATAAGGGGGCTACTGAGAGTGAGCATAACCAAAATAGTCCAAATCTGTGAAAAAAGATATCATACGCGTATAATGTCTTTTTCAGCATAACTGCAACAAAATTCTCACTTGATGAAACAGAAGTTGTCCAACTAACAAGATTAAACAATTGACCAAGTATCAATCAGTTTGGATCAATTCTGACCACAAAAACTTGGGAAAACAAATTGCCGAGATGGAAAAGTTAAAGTCCTTTAGGGGAATTGATGAATTTGAGATCGGGCAGGAATCTCCAGAATAACCAACCAAAACAAGGGGAACAAGCAAGTTTCATATCAACCGAGGGAAGTGTTAACCAAAGTTGGGTGAAACCATTAGAGCCGATCTTTGAAGGAAGTGTTTCTGATACTTCTTCGGAGAGATCTTACGAGATTTTCACCGAACACTTGGAACACTTGAACCTGAACAACAAAGAAAATATGGCAGCAGGACCATCAAACCCTTCTGCCACAATGAAGCTATTGTTCATAAAATACCAGTACGACAATGAGCAAGGTGCCAAGATCTACAAAGATGGAATGGACCGCTATTGTGTAAAGATAGAAGATAGACCTAGTGAGTTCAAGGACTTAGTGCCTGTGAGCTATAGCGGAGATAGATATCTAGATAACGAGGGTACCATGTATTTGGTAGTCCTAAGCCCTAACATTGTGGACAAGTGGGGATTGATGGGCACCAAAGCCAAAGTAGATGAAGAACTTGAGGAGAAAGCACCAATAATGAACTTCCCTGATGCGAGGTTAAGAAGAGAGAATGAAACTACAAGGATCAACACTGATAACATCTATGTGGGGCTATACAAATATAATAATGGGGAGCAAGATCTCTATTATAGATGTGAATAACCCTACACTGGAGAGTTGACAGACCAAAAAAGACTTTATGTCTTTACCTACACAGAGGGATCGGAAGTGAAAATTGCCGCTTACGACAAGTATGGGAGGCAATACTCAACAATGGGCAAGAAAGAATTAGAAGGATATACATACTTTGGGGGACCACTACATCAGTATTATGTTACTTCTAGCTCACAAAGACCAGCACCAACAAATGGAGTGCAAAACCCAATGACAACAGGAGGACAAAGAATTCAGGCTACTGACTCTTTCAGTCAACCTCAATACTCAAAGCCCGGACCAATGGGATCATTACATTCCAGAGAGTCAATGGATACGAATCAAGGTAGTGCAGTTCCAATCCCCACATATACCACTCCAGGTCCAAGGTTCAAAGCGGAACCATCACATTTACCTCCTAGTAGTAGACTCAGGGCAGGGGAACCGACAAGGGTAACCCATGAAGTCCATGATGCTAGAGAAAGCTTTAGCCGGGACACAAGAGCAATGAGATTGGTAGCAGACCATAGACGTATGAGACCATCTCAAGTAGCCAAGTGTATGCCAAAGAAGTATGGTGGTTCAGGAGATCCGTATGCACATATGTCACTCTTTAAGCAAGTCTTAAGAGCTGAGCAGATAACAGATTTCCATACACAATACGAGGGATTTGGTCTTACTCTAGAAGGTACGGCATTGACATGGTTTCAACCACTGAACAGAGGGGGATTCCATGACATTGACCATTTGCTAAGAGAGTTTGCTAAGGAATTCTCAAAACGAGGGATTAAGCACAATACGGTCTCACAAATATATGCTTTTAAACAGAGAGAACACAAAAAAGTGAAGGAAGCTTCACTTCGCTTCAAACAATACATTGAGAGATGTCCAGTACATGAACGACCACAAGATGACAGACTATCTATTCTCTTTATTGAAGGATTGAGAAACGACACTCTCAAGAAGTACTTGCACTTGAAAGCTTGTACAAGTTTCGAGCAAGTAACGAGAGAAGCATTGTACTTAGTGGATAACTGTACGGTTTATGGAGAGGTGTCAGCGGATACAGATTTTGCATCCAGTAGCTCTTCCTCTGTAGCGAGCGAGACTACCACTAAAAAGAATGTTCAAACAACAACCATGCCAAATGTAGAGCAAATGATAGAAGATGCTCTAAAAAGGATGGCACCATACCAAAAACCATTGCCAAAACCACTGAAATGGTGTGCTATTGAACAAAAATGGACAAACCATCCAACATAGGAGTGCTATTACAACAAAGGGTATGTGAGGGAGCATCAGTATGCACCTCTTGCTCAATTAGCACCACCTCAGGTACATCCAGTACCTCGATACCCAACGGGAAATGTACCAGAACCTATGGGGATAGAAAGACCGCAACCGGTATTGGGACAACAACCACCTTTACCAGGAGCAAGACCAGTGGGCATTAGATATGCACCAACCTTAGAGAATCAGGAAGAACAAGCCTTAGTGCCTGTTCAAGCCTATTATGAAGAATCTGGTGCACACATGTCTCCAACTGTGTATTACCCACCAGAAGAACCCAAACAACCAGAACCATGGGGCATGATTGGGAATGTTGGAGCACCAACAGTTACAAGTGCTTCTGATGAAGAGAGATACAATTTGGACGCAAGAACATTGATGTTCATAGCTCATGGAGGGTTAACAGGACAAAGACCATGCTATCCACAAAGGACGAATCAAGTGGGACCAAGACCAGCACTAGGACCCTGTTACAAGTGTGGAGGTGACCATCTGATGAATGTTTGTCCACATACGGAACTCATTAGAATTAACGCTTATTGCACTGAGTGTGGGGTTACTCACTTCATTGAGGATTGTTCAAAGAATCCAAACAAAGTGCAAAAGACGACATTGAATATGCTAGAAACTATTCCTACCAGCAGTGGGTCCGAAAATGAAACTCTGATACCAACGCAAGTTGTTACTAGAGCTCAAGCTAAGAAAACCACTAGAGAACCTGAGAATGGAAAGTTAGCGACTGAAGTGGTTAGTCAAGGACCGCGGAGTCAGAGAAACACATGGAAAGCTAGAAAAGCACGCATGAAGTTGAGAAAAGAACGTGAAGACGCTATTCTAGCTGAGGAACTAAAGCGAACTAAAGATAGATTAGAAAAACTTGAGAGTCAAAACGGGAAACGAGAGATGAGCCCGGAAAGAACGAAACAAAAGAGTATCAAAGAAACAACGAGCTTAAGTTCAGGGGGATCAGTGCTAGTTGACAAAGTACACGAACCATTTGACGCACTGATGAGAGCTTACGAAGCTAGGTTAAAGAACAACCAAACACAAGAACAGAGGTGGATGACATACCCAAACGCGGAATTGGAAAAGCAGAGACTTGAAATGTGCCAGAGAATGATCGAGACTGCACAAGACTTATTAGAACCACCAAGAGAAACAATTAATTGTGGAACGGAAAACCCAATTCAGCAAGAGACTATCATTTCACGGGTAGCTGAAAAGACTCCCAGTGCACAAAAGCCTGAAGATACACACAAGGATGACCGCATAGTATTGAACACAACCGATCAGGAGATAGAGAGTTTTCATCCAGTCATACAGAGGATTTACGGAAGAGATGAGGATTACAATGAATTTTGGAAACAAGTGAGAGAGGCAAACTTTGCAAACGAGCTAAGTTGCCAAGCTAATCAAACAAATTGGGAAAAGGACATCAGGAATCCTCCCATAGTGGAATTTGAGGCAGGATCTCAAGTGGACTTGGATCTGCAATCTTACTAGGGAGATGGGGGCTCTGTTAGAACAATGGAGAGCAAACCTCATTCACTGAATACCTTACCTTCATACTTAGGAGAGTATGAAGCAAAATCCGAGATTAGAGCACTTCCCTCACGAAGAATCTCATCAGAAAAAGTCATGGACTCGCAAGGATTGATAGAGATCTTGTCAACACCAGTGGCATGCACTATCACTCTAGCTGAGCTTTTGAGGCTAAGACCACATATGTGGACCACTGTAGGAAAATGCTTGGAGAAATTTGGGATAAAAGACCCAACATCGAGACTGCAAGAGGGTATACAAGAGCTGAGCAAACCACAAAAGAACGCTAAGCCTGTACCCTTAAACAAGGTCGGAGAGTATTGCGAAGGTGAAGAGGGGAATACAACCTTACCAGTTGAATTCCAAGGAGTGAACACGATGGCAATACTAGATAGCGGAGATGGGGTAGCCATTGCTACAAAAGAAATCTGGAAAAAATAGGGGAAACCAACAATAAGGAAGACTAGGTTGAAACTCCAATTAGCAGATGGACACATGGAGAAACCTATGGGGTTATTAGAGAAAGTCGTAGTAACTTCTTGCGGCATTGAATACGAACATACTTTTGCTATTGTCGATTTTGGCAAGGAGAATAACTATGATAACATACTGGGAAGACCATTCATGAGACAGTTGAAAATGGTCCAGGATTGGGGCTACGATCACATATACCTGAGAAATATGGAAACCACTACACGTGTGAACCTGAGAGACCATAGCTACAAAGATGTGAACCGAACACCGGTAGAGGAGTTTGATTCAGCTACTTTGGTGGGATCCGAATTTCCAGCTTGGTTAGGTAAGCCCAAGGAGTTATGGATGTGTGGAGCCTCGAAATGTGGAAGTCTGAGGCGAGAAGAATATGTTTTAGAAAGGGCTATCAAAGACGAAACTTATATAGGAGAACCCTTTCCAGAGGACACGCTTGAACCATTAGAATGGACACACATTCTAGCAACCCTAGATGTTTGTCCAATTCCGGATGGTCCCACAACGAAATTTTGCGACAAGGACGGGTACGACGTGGTTCTGTACTTCATGCTGAGAACTATACTCGAAAAAGAAACTGAAAAGAACGATACACTGGAAAAGGAAGATGAAGAAGAGGTGTTTCACGACATTCCCGATCATCCAAAGTGGGGAAATGAAGTAGACAACGAGTCAACGGACAATTCAAGCGGAAACGAAGAAACTATAACGGATGTCCAATTTTATGATTTTCCGAACCAAACTAAACAACGCCAGAAACGCTATAGAGCAAAGAGAAAAACAAAGGGGGTTAGAACCAATCCGATGCCTAGAATAAGAGGAAAAAATCAATTCCTAATGCTAGTAAAGGCGGAAGATTGTGTTAAGGACAAGATTTCTGGAAGAATGAGAGGCAATGAGCAAAAGAGCTTACGAAAAGACAAAAGAAGCTCAAGAAATCAAGTTCAAAGGAATGAAACGAAAACTGAAACAGAAAAATCAGAAAAGAACAAGCGCAACAGAGAACACACGGAGTCCAAGTTAGAACGTAGAAACAAGTACAGAGAGCTCAAGAAAACTCTGAAAGAAGTTTGGACGACAGAAATTGAGAGTGGAGAGGACGAAAACGCCAAAATCAAGGAAAACATGGATGTTCCCTCTCACTACAGGAAATTCACAATAGAGGATAGGAAGGTGGTATTAACCCAACCTATTCGAGAGAGAAGGGAGAACGAATCTTATGACGGACCGGAGGATGCAAAAAAAGTTGATTTAGCAGCTCCAGGTGAGACACCTAGACCGGTGTACATAGCCACAGATTTGTCTCCAGGCGAGGAAGAGAGACTTTTGAGTCTTTTCAGAGAGTACAGGGATGTGTTTGCATGGTCTTATAAGGACTTAAAGGGAGTTGACCCATCAATATGCCAACACACAATCCCACTAAAACAAGACGCAAAGCCTAGCAGACAGAGACCATACACATATAATGATACGTTTGCTAAGCGAATCAAAGAAGAGATAGATAAGCTAATGGAAGCTGAATTCATATACGAGATTGAACACACCGATTGGGTATCTCCGATTGTGGTGGTACCCAAGAAGAACGAAAAACTCCGAGTGTGTGTCAACTTAAAGAAAGTGAATGCTGCAACAATTAGGGACAATTATTTCCTGCCGATAAGTGATCATGTTCTAGAGTGTGTATCAGGGAAAACAGCATACTCCTTTCTTGATGGTTTTTCAGGATATAACCAGCTAGCCATAGCACCGGAAGATCAACATAAAACAGCTTTTTCAACGGAGTGGGGAATTTATGCTTATCGGGTTATGCCTTTTGGTCTAACCAATGCTCCCGCAACCTTCCAGAGGCTGATGACGCATGCTTTCAAAGAATACTTAAGGTTGTTTCTAGAAATATACATGGATGACTTATGTGTACATTCTCTTCTGAGAGATGAGCTTCTAGAACACCTAAGAAAAGTATTTGAGAAATGTAGAACATATCGCATTTGTCTCAATCCTGAGAAATGTGTGTTTATGGTCCGACAGGGCAGAATTCTGAGACATATTGTCTCACAAAACGGAATATCCACGGATCTAGAGAAGATAAAAGTTATAGTGGATATGCCTAAACCAATCAATGTGAAACAAGTACAGAGCTTTATGGGACATTGCGGATATTATAGACGATTCATTTACATGTACGCTATAATAGGCCAACCACTTTACAGGCTAATAGTGAACTTTGAATGGACAGAGGAGTGTGAGGAATCATTCAAGAAATTGAAAGAGGCACTCATTACTGCTCCAATCTTGAAATCACCAGATTGGGAGAAGATATTCCATGTGCATATAGATGCTTCGGCATATGCAATAGGATGCATTCTGGCTCAGCCAGAAGAAGGAAACATGGATTTTCCTATCTGTTACGCCAGTCGACAGCTCAACAATGCAGAGAAGAATTACACCACAACAGAGCGAGAGGGATTAGGAATGATATATGCTGTGAAGAAATTTCGGCATTATCTTCTAGCCAACAAGTTTGTGTTTTTTACGGATCACCAAGCCTTGCTCTACCTAGTGAATAAACCATGCAATACCGGGAGAATAGTGAGATGGTTCATTATCTTACTGGAATTCGACTTCACGGTAGTAGTAAAGAAAGGAAAAACACATCTTAGAGCTGATCATCTTTCGCGATTGACGAATGGAGAAGACCCTATAGGAGTGGATGACGACATGCCGGACGCGTACTTGTTCAACATAGAAATGATACCGAAGTGGTCTCAAAATGTCGTTAGTCTATTAACCTATGGAGGAGAGTTTGATAGAAGAGAATACAACCAGAAACATATTGCTATTCAGCAATCCAAGAATCTTCAATTGGTTTCAGGAAGGTTGTATCAATTGGGAAATGATCATGTTTTACGACTATGCATCAATCCTGAGGAATATAATATATATCTGCGCGAAGCACATGTTCAAGAATGTGCATTTCATTGTTCAAGAAGGAACACATATAGGAATTTGTTACAATTGGGAGTCTATTGGCCAGGAATGAAAGAAAGCGTACATGAATATGTCACTGTATGTATTGTATGTTCATCAAAACCGCCAGCAGAGTATTCGACATTATATCAGATAATGATCGCTCCGGAATGGAGTCAGTATATTGTTGAATATCTCACAAATAGAACTTTCCCAGAAGGAACGTCAAAAGCTCGTCAGAAATCTGTAGAGACAGAAGCTAGAGATTACGCTTTAATAGGAGATCAACTCTATAAGAGAGGTAAAGACAACCAGCTTAGAATTTGCGCATCAGAGTCTGAGTATGTGATAATCCTGGAGCAAGCTCATGGAGGAGTAGGTGGAGGCCATTTCTCAGGTGATAAGACAGCAAAACTTGTCTTAGCCGCAGGAATATGGTGGCCAACATTACATATGGACGTTGAGGAATACGTTAAACGGTGTGATGACTGTCAGCGGACCAAAGTACCACGTAAAAGAGATGATATGCCTCTTAGACCAATGATGGGGGCAAGAGCTTTTGCAAAATGGGGGATTGATTATGTCGGACCCATTTCCCCTCCTGCATATAAGACTCATGCACAATACATCGTTGTGGCTACAGACTATCTAACAAAGTGGGTCGAAGCAAAGGCAACTCAAAAAGCAGATGCCAGGACCACGGCACAATTTCTATATGAATACGTCTTTGTACGATATGGATTGCCAATAGAAATTGTGAGTGATCGAGGCACACATTTTATAAATGAAGTGATAGAGATCCTTCTAGATGAATTCATGGTAATCCATAGGAAATCAGCCCCGTATCATCCACAAGTAAACGGACAAGCTGAAGCAACAAACAAAACCATATGCACGGTCCTTACGAAGATTGTATCTGAGTCGAGAACTGACTGGGACCAGAAGTTGCATTCAACATTATGGGCATATAGGGTAGCATATAAAACATCAATAGGAACGACCCCATATAACATGGTTTTTGGGCTAAATGCTATCTTACCAATAGAATTCTTGATTTCAACCTTAAGGGTGGCTAAGGATCTAGAGTGGACAGGGCACGATCTTTCTGATAGAATAGATGACCTGGAAAAGCTAGACAGCTTCGCCTAAAAGCAGTAACTTCTATCTACGCTCAAAAAAGGCGACAAAAGGAATTTTTTGATAAGCATGTGCGGACTAAAGAGTTTAAGGTTGGGGACTATGTCCTAGTTTACACTCTGAAACAGCATGCTAAGAAGCTTAAAAAGCGAGGGATGGGACCTCTGGTGATTAAAGATCTATCACCAAGTGGAGCCATCAAGCTTGCTACATTAGACGGAGAAGAAATGCCCAATTGGATTAGTGGATGCAGAGTGAAAAAGTATCTTTTGCCACTAACCCAAGACATGCTTCTCAAAATACATCAAGAAAAGCTGCGTGTCCAGAAAAAGAAAAAGATTGTGGAGGAAGCGCAAGCCGAGGCGAAGGAAAGAATGGAGAAAAGAAGACTACTACGTCAGAAACAGCGCAATGAAGGAGCAATACGAATAAACGCAGTCAGTATAACAAAAATGGATAATGACAAAGAAGAACCCATCATTGAATGCAAAGTAGGAACCAACCAAATCAAAGCCAGAGCACTATTGGATTCAGGAGCTCAAACTAACCTACTTTCACTCAGTTTGTATAGACAATTGACAAATGACACTAAATTACAAACTGCCAAGCAAGAGTTAAAGAGTTACTCTGAGAATTCAATCAAAACTGTCGGATGCACAGTTTTACATATACAGATTAACCAGTATGTGTATCCTCATATGTTTTACGTGGTTGAAGACCAAGCTACACAACATCCATTATTGCTAGGACAACCATGGCAGAAGCAATACAATGCAATGATTGACTGGAGTTCTAAATCAGTGCTTATCAAATACAAAGGTGAAAGTCAATCAGTTAAGTTCACCAAAGGAGCAGAGCCAACTCCAAAGGAAGAATCCAAGAACAAAGGTAAACAACAACCAGAGAAAAAGAAGAAGCAATGGCAACCAAAAGTTTCTATACAACTGGATTGCTCTTCGACGAGGAACTCTCAACATTGGATAAGGAAGACAAGCAATAATATAACAGCTCAACCTTGGGAAAAAACGGAGTCAAACTTGGTATGGAGACCAAAAAAGGTTGTGCCAAAGAACACAAAGGTGGAAAACAGAGTCTTCAATACCAGACAACAGAGTGATTCGAGACAATCAAGGACAGTGAAACAGATCTGGATTCCAAATAAGTTCATGACGGCACAAAGCTATAGCAAGCAAATTTGGATCCCAAGGATTTGTAAACAGGAACTCCCTTCAGTACAATCCACCGAAACTCCTAGGTATTTCAAGGCGAGGAAATCAACACAAAGAACAAAGCAGGTTTGGGTCGCAAAGAATTTGTGGCAAGCACAAGCGAAGCGGAAGCAGATTTGGATTGTGAAAAAGAACAACAAGGTAAAGAAGAATCCATCTACTGATTCTACTACTGAAGTGCCAAAACCAACCCAAAACCCGACCACCAATCCTTCAATCAAACAAAGAGCAGCTTTATTGGAAAGACTGTTGTATCATCACTCTACAATTGCATTGGGAACTTCTGACCCAAACAACTACAATGCTTCGCCCACAGACACTTCATAGTCGTCCGGGAGGACTCAGACTAGGAGGGGGGGAGGTATACAGGTATACAGGAGCTACAAAGCAGCTACAAGCGACAAAAAACAAAGAAAAACAAAAATTATATTACAAGGGCAGTGTCTTACATGATTTTGCAATTTTTATGTTTGATTGCGGATATTGATAATATTTATGCCCTTATATACCTTGTTTTGCAATAAGAAGAGATCAAATGATGAATTTGGGTCTCTAGACGTGTAAATATCACTAAATAAGAGTGTTTTTGGAGCTAAAAAGTGGAAAAAAGTGGTAATCCAACTCCAGAAATCACAAATAAGTGTATATTCATATACATAGGGTTACCAGCTATTTATTGTGTATGTTTGGAATTTTTTGGCTTCAATTTGCTATTTTTCTTTATTTTTTATAATTTTCTTAATAAAAGAAAAAGAAAAATTAAAAAAAAGCATGTGAAATGAGATCGGAAAAAAGAAAAGAATAGACGGTAATGGTCCTAATGACAAGGGCAACCCATGGTAAAAATTGGGTACAATTCTGAAAAAGTTGCGGAAAGTCCGAAACGGCAGAATTTTGGTAAGTGGACGGAATTCTAAGAAAACAGGTCAAACGGAGTCCGATTTGGGAAATTTCAGATCCTAAAGCGCATCTCACAACGAGATAGGAGCACATGACAAATTTGGTGGCAAGTGAACCGGGAAGTCCGAAGTCAAGTATTTTTCACATCACTTTCAAGCTCATTCACACTATTACCTTCTTGGAGAAGAGCAGAGAGCCACAGGAGCACAGATCTTCTACGACCTTCTACGACTTCCACGAGAGCTCAGAGGACACCAGACATGAGAGGTAGACTCGTTGCCATAAGCTTTTGATGCTTATCATTAACTTTGTCGCGAAAACTGACCAAAACCAAGAAACAAGAGCAGACGGGGAATGGGGTATAATGCTAGGTAGTGGCACAACCGCCTAACCAAACCTTGCAAGAACTTATAGGTGGGTTACCCTAGTATAGAAGATGGGTTTCTAACACTCAAAGCTCGAGAAAGAAGGATTGGAAAAACCCTAGGTCAACAGAGCCTGCAAGAGGCAAACAGGAAAAAGTTGTCGAAACAACACGAAACTTCACAGGAAGTTCAACCACATCAAGGACGATGCAACCATAGAATATCTCCAAGTTTGAATCACAAAAAGTAGGTCGGAACAACCGATTTGGCTGCGGACACACAAAGCGTCATTTTGGCATAACAGCTGAAATTGACGACCGAATGAAATGAAACTTCACAAGCAGCTTCAAGTAACTATCGATGACTTATGTTTACAAGCAAAACCCAAAAGAAAGCTGATTCACTTACCGATGGTGAAAAAGACGCTTTCGGGCAACCAAAGGGAGAAAGATGGAGAACGGGGAGCCAAAGTCAAGTTCAACCAAATAGATGGCTTCACAACATATCCAATGAGCTGGAAATGCAACTCTCGAGAAGAAAAGTTGAAGAAATTCAACTCCAAGGCAAAAAGACGACTTCGGAGACTGAAATGCCTATAAGGGGGCTTTTTAGCTAAACTGATGACTTTTTAAGTTGAAAACTAGTTAGCAGGGCTTAGGGCACTAGCACAAAGCATTCTTTGCACAAAAAGACCAACATTTCAAGAAAAGACATCATACGCTGAGAGCGGATTTTTTGAGATGGGGCTCAACTCAAGGCTCCCACCAGACAACCACTCCGTGAGACCCTACACACGCATATTTCTTAGGGGCACCACCCTCTTTTATGGAGAAACAAGGAAACCAAAACAAACCATACACACACACACACACACACACACACACACCTTCCTTATGTGCTTCAACACAAAATGCCCTTCAACCATTCAACACACACTCCTTAAGCAATCCCTTTGAACGCTGCACAAACTCACATGCAAAGATTGACCTTCACCATATTAGTGCTCATATACTTCTAAGAAAAGCAATCACAAAACCTCAAAACTCAAAACACCACAATACACAAATACTTGACAACTCCTTTCCTTTCCCAAAAGAAGAGACTACTTACACACATAAGGCGGCATGCATAGAGAGCTCTTCTCCATCTACGCAGCCCCAAGACTTACTTACACACAACATAAGGAGAGAAGCCAAGCAAATAGACACCATGGTGCACAAAAACTTTCTCAACAAACAAGCAACCCAATGAGCACAAAATATGAAAAGCTGCCAAGATAGGCTTACCAATTTTACATGCGTTTAGAGCAAAAGTGTGACGACGACACCCCAATTGCAAGATCAAACCATGAGATAGATCATTGAACTTGATATCCTCGCTCTCATATAGAATCTACAATCTTATTTAGGGATGAGTATGATAAGAGAAATGTTTGCAAGAGAATGGTAGCAATAGCATATTGATGCTCTCTCTATGGTGCCGCTTATGATAGCGAGCTTAGGAAATGGATAGGGAGACAAGAGGAGAGAGAGATTAGGGCTTCCCTAACCTTAGAGGAGCTTATTTGTGGCAATGGAGTAGGTGTGTGTGTTTTTGTGTTTGCCAAAGGGCCTTTTTATAGTTGTACAAGACCTTGGGTTAGGTTAAACTTGACTAGGGTAGGTAATTAACCATAGTTAGGTTCCCTTTTGACCATTCCTTCAATTATGCAAATAAGGGACTTATTTTTTCATTAAAAATAGCCTTTTAGGTCATGGAGGCTCCATAAGGGTTGATAATGTATGTGGGCCCCACCATGATGTCCCTCCAGTGGCTCCTGAAGAGTGTCCCCATCCTGTTTGTTGTGTCTCTGGAAGCATCTTGAGCCGACCCCTCCACATGCAAGTGGTTTTTAACTCCCCATTGGTATTTTAGAATGTTGAAGAAGTCAAGAAAACTTTTCACCTTTGTGGTTTACCTGATTGTAACTTTGACCTGCAGTAACAGTGTCCGCAGCACCTTGTTTTCACCATAACTTTCAGCCTGTAACTCAGAATTGGGTGCTGTAAAAGGAAAAGTTGACCTTCTCAAAGTGTTTAAGCTGATTTTGGAGTGTTCCTCAAGTATACCCACGAGCTAAGGCGTTTAAGATGCATCCAAAACACCTTTTGAACAAAGTCTCTTTGTAGGGGGCCCTTTAGCATGCATCCAAGGTGTAGCATGCTTTTTCAAAAGAGAATCCACCTTAAACAAATGAGGTAGGCTCCAATAAAGTTTGATTTATTGGGGATATACATTATATTTAAGATTTGTTGACCAACACAAGTAAATGATCCACGACTTGGGTCACATAGTGGTGGGGAAGGGAAGGCCTACAAGGTTAACCCTACCCTTGAGAGAAGATGGGTAAGATAAGTGCCCATAAATTATTTATTTACAAATTATGGGATGTAGATAGCTATTTAAATTAGTAAAGGTAATTAGTTAAAAGAATATACAGTAAAAAACTAGGAGAGTAGAATTAAGTTTACTATTTACATTTAGCATGAAGAGAGAAATATGATGTAAATGCATAAAGATCTAAGAAGGGTAAGGTCTTTGTATGGAAAAAGGCTATTACGGAAAGAGAGAATGAACACTATGTTAAAACTTTGATAAAAAATATATACATTTGAGTAGAAATGTAGTGCAAATGCACGGTTAGCATTTAACGCTACTCAACGCGTATGATGTCTCACAGCATGAATTTCACATCCATTTCAACATTTGAGTGCATAGCCTCATTCCACATGTTAATCACATCCTATGAACCAAGTATCATGAGAATTGGAGTTAGAAAACCCAAGGAAAACCAAAAAGACGCAAAGTAGGCCATAAAATTGATTTTTGGTCCTAATTTTGTCAAAATAACTCCAAACTCATTGAAACTTTGTAGGATTGTTGTTAAACACATCTACAAGCTATCTGGAACCAAAAAGCACCATTTTGACACAAAAGACATCATACATGTATGATGTCTATTTGCACTTACAGAGCCAAAACTACTCATTTGTCATCATACATCCATTATATATATCTAATACATGCTACATATGAAAATTGGAACCATTTGGTCAAGAGGATCACCCCATTAGCCCAATTGAGGGAAAATCCTTCACCTAAAGCCTATTTTTGGCCCAAATCCAACAGACTCAAGTCCAAACCAAGATTTGAGTAGGAACAGTCCTTCAGTGGTACATGGGGAGTCCACAGAACCAATCCCATGCAAAATTGATGAAAAAGACATCATACGTGTATGATGTCTCCAGAGCCATTTTTAGCCCAAAATCTATCCAAACTTCATAAATCCACTGAATAAGCCTATCTAAAGCCATATCCAAGCTTATAGAGAAATTTGGTCCAAAAATACACTAAAAGACATCATACGCGTATGATGTCTCGCTATGTGATTTTGGCACCTCAGGGCTTCACCCACCAAACAGAAGTGATCTACATGCCATTTGAAAGTGAACCACCAAGTTTTATCCAATTTGGATCATAAAATCCAATTCCCTTTCAAAATTTTGCCAAGAGCCGGAACTGGACTAAATTGGCCAAAACTTGACCAAATGGGATCCAAACTCAAATCCAAGCATATGATAATCATGTATACACTATCAGCTACAAGCACAACCAATATGAAGTCATTTTGACACAAAAGACATCATACGCGTATGATGTCTCCAGCATGATTTTGAGCCCATTTTGCATATTTTTTCACCTACCTTGCATCCTTAGGCCCTGAATAGCTCATGTTTCAATTTTCAAGTCATTTGGATAGTTAAAAGCTTCATTTCGGCTTTCAGTACTAAAAAGACGCTAACTTCTGAAATTGGAGTTACAGGATCCATGGATTCCACCAAGTCATCGGCAACGAAGAGAAAAAGACCGACAATCAAAGATGCTATTGCAGAAGCGGAACCATTTGACATTCCAGCAGAAACCCTCAAGCCAACCAAAACTTGGGTGGACAAAGCAGTATTGGAGAAAGAGGGAATAAAGATCTACCAGGGGACTTTCAGAGATCCTCAAGGGCAAGCGGTGGATGTACTGATGATCCCACAGGAATTGGTAGATTATAGCAGGTCAGAAGACATCAGCAGGTACCTGGAAAGAGCAGACTTTCACTTTTTCTTCACCTCGAGACCCTCAGGTGTGGATACAAGAAGAGTGTACGAGTTGGCAACATCCATTCAGAAGGATGGAAAAGCCACATTGACAGCCATGGATGGAGAGAAGGTAGAAGTACAGATCACTCCACAGCTAATTGCAGACGCATTGAAGCTGCACAACAAAGGGAGCTCGGTCAGGGAGAGAAGGGAGGCCATAGAGGTCTATGGGCCCAAGAAATAGAATGCGACCTATGGAGATATGAAGGACCCAAGAGCGGCAACCCTTTGCCGACTGTACAACCAATTTCTTCATGTTTGCAGTAAAAGACCGCAAAAGTATACGACACCACCCCATGCCATTGCGACCACCATCACATGGGCATTAAAGAGAAATATGCCAAAAGAGGTGAATTACGCTCAACACATCCACGAGCAAGTAATTTCCATGCACAACGAGAAGCCAAAATACATAGGAGGAGCGGAAATTCTGACAAGAATAGCTTATGAAGCTATTGGAGCTAGAGATCAGTGGCCAAAGGCTCCCTCCCAGAATGAGTGGCTTAGAGAAGCCGACGAGGAGGAAGAACAGCCCGAAGTATCCAAGAGGGCATCCACAAGAGCACGCCGAAAACTAGAAGTAGTTTCAGAACCTGAAGAGGATGTGGACGAGCCACTTAAGAAGAAATTAAAGAAGAAGGTTTCTCCCAAGCAAACCAAAAGTCAGAAAGCGGCAAGAATGGAAAGATTAGTGGAGCAGTTTAGAGCGGAAAGAGCTCTAAAGGGTGACTTTGAAGAAAAGTGGGTGTCAGACCCCACTAAAGTCGGAACTAGCTCGGCCAGGCCACATATTGATCAATACGATCAATATATTAAAGCTTATGAGGAGTCAGAGGCTATTTTGGAGCAGCAACCTGTCGAGCCATACACTGAAGAGAAGGTACAACAATTAAAAGATGAGCTGAAAAAAGACGACAAGGGGAAAAGGAAAGTAGATGGGTCTACTAAGCCTCAAGAGAAAGATGGGCAAGCCGACAAAGGGAAAGCCAAGGAAGCTGAGGACAAACATCCCTCTATGACTGATGTACCAAGCCCGAAGAAGACGGAAAATATTGTGGAAGTGACCATAGTAGAGGTGGACACAGATGTTTTGGAAAAGCCAGAAGCCGAGACCAAAGAAAAGAAGATAGATCCAGTTCAGCAAAAGAAAAATGATTATGAGGATCTGGGAGAGATAGGATACACCGAAGAAGAGGCCCTTGAGGCAGTTTATGGGATCACCCTACAAAAACAAGATGAACGGAGAGGGACGGAGAAAAAGACAAAGAGTAAAAAAGAAAGTGAAGAGAAACTGGACGAACCGAAAATACTAGAAGAGCCAAAGCCAGTGGAGGTGGTGGTGGAAAGAGCTTTAGAGTTGACAGATGATAATGAAAAAGACATGCACATGGTGCATGAACTGCTCGGCAAGATAAAAGAAAGGTCCAAGGCAAAGGAAGTAGAAATTGAGACAGCCAAACAAAGGGAAGCGGAGTTGCAGAGAAATTTAGAGAATGCTATGACTGAATCTGAAAGTCATAAAGCATCACTCTATGACGTGGAAAACGAGAGAGACGGCTTGATACTCCAACTAGCCGAGGCTTCAAGAGAAGTAACAAGTGCACAAGAAGCAAGGGAGCGGATAGAGGATGAGTTGGAGACGGCTAAGGATGAGCTCATTGAGCTAAGGGAAAGAGTCGAGCTCCAAGAAAGAACAATCACTAGACTCAGGTCTACCCCTAGAGCTAGCAGAGCAGGAACCGAACAAGAGGGAGCTATCGTACCAGTTTTGGAAGACCAGGTCCGAAGCTTACAAAGAGAGCTAAGATTAGAGCAAGTGCAAAGGTTGCACATTGCGGAGGGATCATTGGCCGCAGAGGAGAGGCTCACATTAGAAAATCAAACACTACGGATAGAGAATGAGGCCCTCCGCAAACAGCTCCAAGATCTACAAGAGCAACAAAGAAGAGAGACAGAGACACCACACGAAGAATCACGTGCAGCAGCCATAGAGCTACCAGAAACTGGAGAGGCAACCACAATTGAAGATCCAGCCCCAGCTCAAGAGGTGACCTCGACTTCAAGAATCTCTGAAGAAGAAGAACAAAGGCTCCATGACCAAATAGAAAAGTCAGCAGAGGAGAGTGCCAAGGCGGAAATGGAATGGGAGAGGAGACTCCTAATCTCCATTAGATTTCAGGGACTAGACACAAAAGTTCTCCATGAACAGTGGATGCAACCCAGCCTGCCTTTCCCTTTGATGAAATTTGAAGTGCTAAAGACGAAAAAGAGACTAGAAGGAGAGCAGTATGTCGCTCTTTACGAAAGCGACATCACAAAGGAGGAACAATCAAAGAAGATAGTAGATTCACAACCTAGATGGAGGAAAGGTTGGCTGAACAAATACCCAGCCTACCTCATCTACTTGGTGGAGGCACCAAAGGAGATCTGGGAGGATGCAACCTTCTGCCCGGTGCCAAGAGTCAGAAACTGGAAAGAGCATGGCAGGATTGCAGAATTGAAGCCAAATTGGCTTAATTATCCCAGGATGCCAGGACCAAAGGCAGGAGAGAGAATAGGTAAAGCCTACATGGTGAAAACCCTAACGGGCACCATCAAGCTCTTTACTGGCTCTCCTGACCTTTCATGTTAGATGCTCAAGAAAATCTGCAGGACTCTCTTAGCTTGCATTGAAGTGTTCGCGTCAGATAAAGCCACGACCTCGAGTCTACTATCGACGGCCGACACGGTGTCTGATATGATGTACGATCTTTCATTGCAGCCTTCTCCAAAAGTGTTACACCTCCTATACCAAAGGATTATGTTTTTGCCTAGCTACCACATGCAAACATTCAAAGAAGCTTTCTACACCGGCTTTTTCACCCACGAAAGCAAAATATTCGGCCCAACCTTGACCATCGGCAACCTACGATACGAATCACATTTGCAGATGCTCAAGACGACAGGACTTTATTGACCAAGCATAAAAGACATGTCAGGGATGACATGAACGCGGGGGGGGGGGGGGGGAGTGTTGAGCCAGCAGAGGATCACACCCACATTTTTGCTCACACTCATCATTTTGTAACCATTGATTGTAATAAATGTCTTTCCGACATTAATTTTGATTTGAGCCATTCATTAAGTAACGGGACTCAATTGAGTTTCCAGCTTGTAATCCCGAAGTAATTTCACTTGCTGATGTAATTAGTTAGAGATGTTCTCACCTCCAAGTCTGAGGTATATAAGCCAAAGTTTTTGTAACCTAAAGAGGGGATTATTAATCAAAGTGAGTTTTTGAGCGCCGTGACTGTGTCTGAGAGAGAGAGAGAGAGAGAGAGAGAGAGAGAGAGAGAGAGAGAGAGAGAGAGAGAGAGAGAGTCTTATCTACTTGCTACGCGAGCTACGGAGCCGCCATTGGAGAAGCGACACCGCCATTGTGTTAGCAACGGCGAGAGCTACGCACAGATACCAAGAGTGCGCGCTATTGGCTTCTATGTGTGGTAAGTTCCTACAAGCTTCGGTGTGAGTTTTCTTCCAACTCGTGTGTCGGAATTGAGCGTGCAGCATATCTATAGAACCACAACGAGTAGAGCTACACATTAGTACCATCGGGGTCAAGTTTCGGTCACCTGTATATTTCGGCCTGTCTTCATACGCGTTTACCGCACGGAGTGGTTATAGGTTGATTTTGCAGTTCAAGTCTTTAGGGTGTTGTTCTTACCTAGTGTATAGACTTCCCCTTGAGTTTGAGATCGATTCAATGATTCTAGATCTTGTTTTGTATAGCATTCGTTCGTAGTACGGATTTCAGTCACTTGCGTATTTTAGAACTTAGATTTGATTTCCTTAGTAGTGATTGTCATTAGAAGGTCGAGTAGGTGATTTGACACCCACCTAGTTGTTTCCATGCGCCTGCAGGTCAAGCTCCGTCCTCGTCTGACAAATTCTTTTGTTGGTTGAGTTCTCGCTATTTAGCTTCCGCTAGCGGCGTAACTGCCTTAACAAGTAATAATGTGTTTGTTAAAGTTTTATCGTTGTTTGAAGATTTTTTTTTTTTTGCCTCTAGCTTTTACAGATAACTGCCTGACACACACACATACAAATAGAGAGATATTTTATATCGTCCTTGTCATTGGGCTCACAAACTTGAATGTTGGCAATCGAAGGTGCAAATTTGGTTGTAGGGTTGCAAATTCCTGTTGTTGGTGTGGCGGTTCTAGAAATTCCCTTACAAAATGGCCTTCTATGCCATAATTTTAGTAGGTCCCATGCTTGAAAGGTGGTCGATAACATGTCCTTACACCTAGTAGCCTTGAGCTTAGTTGTTCTGATTTTTGGCTTGGCCTTAGGTGCCTACTTTAGGTGCTACTATCTAGACGGCTAGCATTGTCCTTTCGGGACAATTCTCCGATAGGTGTCCCCTCCACTCACAGTTATCTACTCTACCACCACTTATCTTTTCCTAATGCATCATTTGTAGTCGTTGATATCACTTTTGATTGCTTCTTGAGCTTCCTTAGCTCTTCCTTCACAGTGTCCAATTCCTATGAATTCCGCTTTTAAGCCTTCTAAACTAAACCCATTTGAGCTATCAGATGTGTCCAAGTCCTGTTTCTTCACCGTTGCTTCTAGCCTAATCATTCTCTTAACCAAATCCTCAAAGGTCTTTGTTGGCTTAGTAATCTCCACCTCTTGTAAACCCTTCACTAGTGTGTCGTTCATGAAGATGTTCCTTCCGCTATTATCGCTTGGTGTCGCAACAATGTGAACAACCAAGTCCTTGAGCTCTTCCACTAATCGTTTGACCTTCAATTTTTTCTTCTTTATTTTACCAAAATTTGTTAGTAAATGCTCATCAATTTTCCCATTTGTGGGTAGGTTCTTTGGGGAGTACTTGTACTACCATTTTGAGCCTTACCCATCATTGTTTTGTTACAACTAATCATGGTTGTTCTCTTTGAGAGCCCGCTTAAGTCGGTGGGCCCAATGCTCGAGCGGGGTTTGCATGTGAATATTAGCACCATTGCTCATGGGCCCTTTAAATTTCATCATCTTTAACATGAGGTATGACACCGTTTCATTTCTCTTGGCCAATCTTCAAGGCCACCCCTGAACATCTTGGAACTCGGAATTGGTTGAATAAGTAGCAACACTCTCCTCTTCTTGCCACAATGTTGGTGGATTTTCCTTCTCTTCCTCGTCAATCCTAGGAGGTCAATTCTCCTCCCTCCATCCTCTTCAACATTCTTTGCTCTTGGATATTGGCTTGGTTGGCCATAGCAAGAGTGTTAGCCACGTAGCTTCAACAGCTCCCAAAAATGTTTTTGAAGTATTTCCTCCCAATAGACCTCCATGCTCATGAATCTTTTTATAATTTCTCCAAAATGATTGGAAAATGTTGACACTTTTTGGTGTTCTTAAAGTGCAAAGATGTGAATAGTGGGGGTTTTGACTGACTTCAACCTCAATAGCTTGTGTTTGTGAGGTTGTAGCTATGATGCGACACAAACTAGACTGTTGATAGACAAAACTAAATAGAAAGGAACCTTGGTAACAACATAAAAGTGGAACAGAAGACATGAACACCAAGAACAAAAGTATAGAGAGAAAATGAGACAAAAGACAATAGCTTAATTAATATAGTGAATAGTTTAATATCCAATAGGGTCAATAGAGAATCTTTGTATACCAGGCTCGTAGACTATTCAAGAATAACCCCTGATTTTTCATGTAGCAGTGCTAATCCCTTGGGATGAAGGGGTCTTCTACTTTTTAATCTTTGCAGTTTTAATCTTACAGTAATTTTAGTGTTGGAAATGTGGTTGCAAGAATGCACTCAAGGATGCAGAAGATGAAGGAGAAGCTCAAGAGCACACAACGCAAGAACTAGTATTTTTGGGTGTGCCAATACAAAGATAAGGATTGATCTAGTGTGATGGGCATGTATACAAACCGGGGGGGGGGGTGAGCATCATAACAAAAGGGAAAAAAGTGCCCCAACAATCCTAAGTGTGTTCACACACATCACTATCATAATATGGTAACAAATCCCCCCTTGGAGTGATGTGGTGAACATGATCTGGCAATCATGTATAGGTGAAGTGCCAGACCTTGCGTTATCATTCCACAAAAGGGTGTAAGCTCAAAACTTTGTGAAAAGCTTCAAACTTCTCATGAGGTCTTTGTGAAAGATGAGATAGGTTTTCCTATGTATGTACATAAGCCAATCCACCCACTCTTGCAAAGAGGTTTAGGGAGGTTAACTTGGACCATTGAATTTTCTTGGAACCGTGAAAGAAATCTAATTGTTAGTGTAGATCATGGTGGTAGCCCCAACAATCTAAGTGTGTTCACACACATCACTATCATAACATGGTCACAAATCCCCCCTTGGAGTGATGTGGTGAACATGAGCTGGCAATCATGTATAGGTGAAGTGCTAGACGTTGTGTTATCATTCCACAAAGGGGTGTAAGCTCAAAACTTTGTGAAAAGCTTCAAAATTCTCATAAGGCCTTTGTGACAAGATGAGATAGGTTTCCCTATGTATGTACATAAGACAATCCTCCCACCCTTGCAAAGAGGTTTAGGGAGGTTAATATGGACCATTGAATTTCTTGGAACCGCGAAAGAAACCTAATTGTTCGTGTAGATCATGGTGGTAGCCAACATCCAAGTCAGGTAATAGGCATATGACCCAAATGCAGTCAATAATAGTTGTGGAAGTTTCACCATACTTATCCTCACAATCAAAGCTAGCCATTGTAGGTTTCTCCTTGCTCAACCAAAATATGCATGACCTGAGCATGAACCAAGAACCAATAGTAGACACTAGTGTGTCATAGCAACTAGCCTATTAAGAGTTTGAAAAATCATGTGTAAGTGGCCACAATTATTCCCCTTGAGATAAAACAACCCAAGATGTACATTTCCACTCAAGTAGTGAAAGATTTGCTTAACTAACTTCCAATGCATAGACCCTAGGTTATGCATAAATCTGCTTACCTATGAGACATACTAGACATCTAGTCTTGCAATGCATACATATATTAAGCAACAAATAGTTTTGGGGTAAAGGCATTGTGGCCTCCCGGATACCTTTACCTACTAATTCACTAACCCTATTCTTCAATATATACACATAATAAAGAAGCACACTCCAACTCTCCTTCTATAAAGTGGTGCTTCCCCAAAGCTTGGCATCCTCTCCCCCTTACCTGCACATGCACGAGCATGGGCACTCCTACCCCACAGTTAGTATCAAAGAATTCTCCGATTCCTACCTTGTCGACTTTCCTCTTCCCACCCCGCTCATATGCAAATCCCCTTGGAGATTCAATGGAATCTTGAGGAATATATATCTTTGCAGGAATTGGGTGTCAAGCAAGCAAGAAGTTAGTGAATAGGCATTGAAATTGCACAAGCTAGACAATGTATTTAGATCAAGGCAAACCAATTAGGGAACCATTGCAATCTACCTCCATAATTTGGCAGTTTTGCAGGTCTCACACTTGCAATAGATCAGCCAAGACAATAGGTAGCAGGCTACAAACTAAATGAAGCAGGTTGGGAAGATATGTAGCAGGTAACCAACGCTCAAAATTGGGCAATTTTGAAGTGAGAAGAGCCGTAGAATGGAGCATGTGAGCAAGGAGGGAGCTTGAGGAGGAGATTTCAGATATGTACAGAGCATCAAGTAGCACTTGTAGGGTAATGAACATCAATAAATTGGGATCTGCAGAGAATTGAGTAGATCTTGGGGAGATAGAGATCAAACGGAGTAAGGGCACTACTATTGTGTGCAAGTTGAGGCCCCAAATTGGAGTTGTATCAGTCTCAAAAGTGGTCATGCATTCCCAACAAAAATGATGAAAGAAAAAAATAAAGTTAGGGAGGCAGGAATCGAGCAACACTACAATGCTAGCAAAATCTCAAGAAACCAAGGTAGCCTGTAGAAATTAAAAATAAAAATAAAAAATTAGGTCATGATTTTAAAATCAATTAAAATCAAGATGTGTGTCTCACACACACACACACACACACACACACACACACAACACACTAGCAAGATGTGTGCCCACTCTACACTCTCTCGAGCCATTTTTTTGGCATTTTTTGACAGTTTTTGGGCCATTTTTGAGACTGGAATCAGAAGATTTTATGCTTTCTTGGGCTTTTGGAGGGTCCTATGTGAGGTTTTATTGATCTAGGGTATTCTCAAATGTTGAGATACATTTGGTGGTATAGGTTATTGGAGTTTCCCATTATGGTATCCTCGCCATAGGCTATGTATTTGATCGGACATGTTGTTTGACACCGTGTATGCTAGTAGTTTGTCAGTGGCAGTAGACAATTTATGCCCAAACTTACTCTTGAATCTATTTTATACATTCTATACATAATTTTGGTTGATTTTTCACTCCTCGAATGCAGGAGTCACTGTCAAATTCCTTCCACGGGTTTGTTTATGCATTTTAAAAGGCTTTGAACAATGTTTTGGCTTGAGTTTTTGCCCTCATTACAAGGGAGGTTCTATCAAAATCTCGCTAGGTTTTCTTTCCATAACTTTTGGCATTCTTGTCATAGTGCTTGAGTCTTGCAAAAATGGCATTGTCTGTTGAGAAGGACATTTATAATATTAGAAAGTTCGATGGTACAAATTTCTCCATGTGGAAACAACGAATCCAAGATGTGCTCACCCAAAAAGGCCAATTAGAGCCAATCTTTGCGTGTGCAAAGGGAGATGAATATACAAAAGCGTAGTGAAAGGTGCTAGATGAAAAGGCTAGGTCAACTATCTGCTTACACTTAGTCGATTGTGAGTATTTCAACATAGAGGGTGAAGCTATTGCTAGATCCTTATGGGATAAGCTATGCAATACATATGAGAGCAAAAGTAAAAGAAACAAAGTGTACTTGGTATGAATCTTTTTGAGCTTTGCATGAAGGAAGGTGATACACTTTCCAAGCACTTGAATGCACTCAGTGTACTTTCTAGTCAATTGACATCACGGGGACTACAAAAGGGCCCTATGATTAGCAAGGCAGGTCCTATATAGGACATGGTCGGGTGGAGAGTTACATGCTAAGCTCCTCTCAGACTCACATCAATGCAAGAAATTGACCAAATGTAATATTAGCTTTTTGATTTTAAACATCACTCACCAAATCATACTCCAGATGACCCCACCCTAGCTGGGGAGTGACCTTGCATGGCTTTGCATGCTCTCTCTCTCTCTCTCTCTCTCTCTCTCTCTCTCTCTCTCTCTCTCTCTCTCTCTCTCTCTCTCTCTCTCTCTCTCTCTCTCTCTCTCTCTCTCTCTCTCTCTCTCTCTCTCTCTCTCTCTCTCTCTCTCTCTACCAGCATGAGAACTTGGACATGGCAAGGTTCGATTTAGTAAACCAAGAACTGACCTAAGGGTGGGAAGGGGCAATGGTGGAGCAATGCAAAATGCCCACGAGATGGGCTCTATCTGTTTGTAAGGCTATGAGGGGAAAATTTTGACACAGCAGTGCAGGTCGATGAGGTCTATGGAGCATCGTATCTCCTCTTCTCTCTCTTTAAATCACTGTAGATGCACCGTCATCATGTTGGAGTTTTTTTCCCCCTCTTTTTTCACACTCCAAGCACCACAAGTGCCCTAAAGAGACACTCTAAGGGGCTCTCACATGCAAACCCTTGTTGCATGGGTCCGTGTACCTTGTTGGGGCTAAGACAAGGGGGTGTTCCATTCAAACGGCCACCGACAACCATCTCGTTCCCAGCTGCGATCTTGAGTTGCACTACATGAAAGCATAGAGAGAGAATTTCCATTGGCAAGCTTGGAAATGCTTGTCAGCAAACAACTGTTACATGTTGATGGTATTGTGCAGTAATGCAAATGTTTTCACATTCTCGCTCAAAGAGTGGGTGTTCAAAGTTAGACAATGTCATCATTGCAGCGCCGTAGAAAATCATTAAGCTGAATTGAAAATGCATGTGAGAGGCATGTAATTCTTGTAGTGGTTGTATGATTGCAATGACTCAAGTTGTAAAGCTCGAACACATAGTCAATGTGGCCGGCAATGCAAATCGACACAAGTAATTAGTGAGGTATGCAGTACTGCTTGATTTTGTTTGACAAATTTTTCATGAACATGCTACGACGTGGCTATGGCATGCAATGGATATGTGAATTGCCATTGAAGCTTTTCCATAATTGTGCAATTTAAGCACTCAAGACACAAGCGAGGCTTGTGATCATTAGCAAAAGCGTGATATTTTTTTTGAACACACTGTTCACAAACAACCAAAGATTAAAGACCACAGTCAAGCTTCGGTCAAGTGAAGTCTAGCAGTTAGATGGCATTTGATAGCTAAGCTTCAAGATCTATCTCTTGTAATATTGGGCAATCTCATGCTTCTCAATAAGGTGCATGATTTGGCAAGGCTGTTTCCCTAGGAAATATCAAAAGTGTAGATTCTCTTTTTCTTTGATGTTTGTGTGTCAACCCAAGCACTTGTTAGCTAAGAGCAATGACACTCAATTCTGTCTCATCCTTTCAATGAACTTATGCAAAGCAAGGCTTCACTTTGGAGAATTTTGCCTAGAATCTTCCAAAGTTTGTATGCTAGTAGCATACAAGCTTGGGAAAACTTGGCAGCATGTCTGTGTGTTTTTTATTAGAGGTCAGTATGAACCAAGCCCAAAGGGCATACAAGGTACATCTGATAGATCTAAGTTTCTCAGTATACATGGCTATCAGCCACATTCAAGCGAAGGCTATTTCTCTTAGAGGGGCGGCAAGGTTAGAAAATTTCAAGTTCCACTTGTATTTTTGTCTTTAACATTACATTTGAAATAGATTTCTCTGTTATGCAAAATTCTTACACATAATTACTATGAAGCAAGGATTCTATTACATGCCGTAGTACTATCCATTTACTTAGGATCAAGGATAATGACACACTACTTTGGAAATAAGAGGATATAACTCACAATTATGGTTTGCAATGAGAAATTGTGATGTATCCACGCCACTACACATCATGCAAGGCATGTATGGCATTTGCTCGCATTGTGGAGACCGTCATTGTAGCCAAGGGCTTATCACACTATTTTTATGATATGCATGCTTGGCATGCCAATATTGTGGACTCATTCCACTAAATCATGGTTTACGTTTTCATGATAACATCAGCTACTCTATTCAAAAAAGGTTGAGGCTGGTATGTTTGCTTGTGATGGTTGTATATCATGACTACAGTGGTGGGAAATTTCTGTGCACAAGGTGTTAGCAATACATATGATTTTTTTTGTTGATAATAAGTAGGCATGGCCTTGCTATCAAGAAAATAATTCATGGGATGACATGAATAGACTAAGAGAGCCTCAAAGTAGGTGATCTCCTGTTTGAGCAACCAAAAAACTTTAGTATGACTACCTTGTTTGGGGTGTTGACAATTTTTCTCTTCTATTCATGGAGAGAGATGATTTATTCAAGGTCCATTTGTGAATAAGATTCCAACTTTGAGACGATCTATGCTTAGTTGTAGTCCTGATTGTGTCTCCAAGAGTAGTAATTTTAGGTGTATGACCCATATACTATACAATCACTCCACAAGTGTTGAGGGTCACAATATGATCCCATCATAGTTGTACTTTCAAAAAAAGAAGTTTGGAATCTACCAAGAGGTAATGAAAAAGTTTAACTTTCCAAGTTGATTACAATCATTATTAGACATAGTAGCAAGTGTTGGTCATCATTGGTTGCTAGTTTGAGCAGCTTTTATGTAGATCTTACCAAGGGTTTTGACACTATAGATTTAACCCCAAGGGGTTTGGATTGCATGGGCAACACCAAGGATTATCAATGCAGTACTACTTGATTTTCACTAATCTTTTAATTAGTGTTACTAGGCTTTTTTAGGTAGGAGATTTGGTCATGTGTATTTGACTACAAGTAAGTGAACACCATGTTTAACCTCCAACTGTGCATCTGCTTTGGTTTATTTTCATTTTCGAATATGCCTTGATTTATTTTTTCAAGTAGGATGTATAAGCTTCAATGCTTTCATCCACTTTTCTCTTCAGAGACATGACAAGGTCATGTAGGAGCAAAGAATTTTGGTAGTGTCCTAGATATGTTCTTGCATTATGCAGTTAGGACATGCATGGTAGAGTTTTGTTTAGCACATGTTGTCACATGAGGAGAAACATGGTCTACAAACTCATGGAGTTCGGTATAGCCGGTGTGGAGCAAGACTAATGAGGGTTCCTCTCACTCATGTCACAAAGTGTTTACATTTAACTCCACACACAAATACATCTCATACTTGTAGGATGTTCTTTTTGCGGATATCCTTATCTGAGACATATTCAACCTGTGGAGAATATGATTCTTTGGGACTAACACTAGCACATGTTATTTCAATTATGTGTCGCAACAAACTCCCCAGGTGCTAGTCAAATCCATTTATTAGACCATTTTGAGCACTTCGTATTAGTAACAATTTCAGTTGGCCAAAAATTTCAGTGGACACCTAGTAAGACTTGTTAAAAGTACGAGTATAGCTGTCATAATAATCAATATCTAATTCTCTTAAATGATTTTCTCATGTTAAACTGATCATTTCATATGGGGAAGTGCCAAGGGAGAAAAAAATAGAATATTGGTTAACCTAGCAGACTGGACACACAGTAGGGATCCAAAGGAGGGAAAATAGGGATCCAAAGGGGGGCCATCTGCAAAAGAGCCATGTGCAATAATGGGCTTAAAAGACCCTAAGGTTCAGCCCATTAAGACTTCCAAAATGCTAAGGTTCCAAAATTCAAAGGTTGTGTACGAAGGTCAAACTTTGGGAAAATTGAATGCTTTGTGTGTGCCCCAAAAGTCTTTAGCAATCCCTACATAGGAGGGGGCGAGCCTTGCTTGTAGGGGATGAGAGAGAAAGTCACACACACACACACACACACACACACACACACACACACACACACACACACACACACACACACAAGCTCCCTTTACACAAAGGGAATGAGAGACACATGTCAGCTCCCTAGCCAGATGTCCACAAGGTGTACCCAATTCCTATTGGATGGCCTTGGAGGTGGACCAATGAGAATTAGGCTAGAGTAAATCTAGTTTAATTAATTTAAAGACACTTAATAAAAGAACCAATGAGAAATAAGCCCTCTAGAAGACTATTGGACAATCTCCCAAGGGATCCAATGAGCATTCAACAGCCCAATGGCTTGCCTGATTCCTATTGGCCAGGAGGCAAAGGGGTCCAATGAGATTTTAATTGAATTATTAAATTACCTAAAGCTCTCACAAAAGGGGAAAGGGGGACACATGTCAGAAGGCTATCACTTATGCTGCTTAATTGTCATTGGCTAGCCCTAGGGAGGTCCAATGAGAGGGTAGCATGAGAAAATAGCAAGAGGGGTCAACCACGAGAGAGAGGGGGCTGATTTTTGCAAGGCATTATCACACACACACTCACACAATCTCAGGTGTGAAGTAAAGAAGACTCTCTCTCCTTCTCAAGCTTTAATGGAAAGCTTATCACCTACTCCAAGCTTGTGAGAAGGGAGGCCTACACCAACAACTCTTGGCTTTGTGACGCAAATCCAACCAAGAGCCAAGCTTCAATGCATGCTCATCTCCTCTACCATGCTAAAAAACTAAGCTAAGCTATGCTCATATGAGTGATTATGTGAGGAGTCGTAAGAATACTCCTACTTCCTCTCAATCTACTCTCATACCCTGCTAGCTCTCACCATCTTCGAAGGTGTGTGAGGTCTTGGTTCTGAGACCGGGGAGAAGTGATGTTGTGTTTGATAAGTGTTTTGCTTAGTGCATGAAGCTTTCATCTTCATTGCACTAGCTAGTCTTGAAGGAACACAAAGAATTGTATTGTACAATGTCTCTCTTGATGGGAGAAACCATAATACAAAGTCTTTCGGAGGGGGGACCGGCTCCATGAAAATCTGGTCCTCAACTGTTGTCAATAGCTTAATTTCTCTCTCTTTTGAAAGTATTGTTCATGCTACCTAACTAGGTGTTATGCTTTTTGTTTCTCTCTCCACCCAAGCACTCTTGTAATTCTCATTAGGAATCTATTCTAATGAAATGCCCACTATGTTCATACTAATTTCCTCTACACACAAGTTTTTAGGCCATTAAATGTTACATTGGTATCAGAGCACAAGGTTGCTCTTTTCTTGCTCAAGAAGGGAGGTCCTCAAGCTATTTAACTAGGTGTTATGCTTTTTGTTTCTCTCTCCACCCAAGCACTAGTGTTCATGCGATCTAACTAGGTGTTATGCTTTTTGTTTCTCTCTCCACCCAAGCACTCTTGTAATTCTCATTAGGAATCTATTCTAATGAAATGCCCACTATGTTCATACTAATTCCTCTACACACAAGTTTTTAGGCCATTAAATGTTACATTGGTATCAGAGCACAAGGTTGCTCTTTTCTTGCTCAAGAAGGGAGGTCCTCAAGCTATTTAACTAGGTGTTATGCTTTTTGTTTCTCTCTCCACCCAAGCACTAGTGTTCATGCGATCTAACTAGGTGTTATGCTTTTTGTTTCTCTCTCCACCCAAGCACTCTTGTAATTCTCATTAGGAATCTATTCTAATGAAATTCCCACTATGTTCATACTAATTTCCTCTACACACAAGTTTTTAGGCCATTAAATGTTACATTGGTATCAGAGCACAAGGTTGCTCTTTTCTTGCTCAAGAAGGGAGGTCCTCAAGCTAGCTATAAATGGTTGGTATTATTAATTTCCTGTGAGCAAGTAGAATAGGGATTTTTCAGCCTTGCAGTGTGCCTGCCTTTGTGCAGTTAATGGGGCATCACCATCGAGAGCTATGGTATTAATAGTGGAGTCCTACGGGGCTTGCCTACAGCTTAACCACTATTGAGCTATTAGAAGCTTGACAGGAGCCGGTGTTGTTTTGGTGTTGAACGACCCTCTCTTCTATTCCTTGCAATTAATGGTATTCGAGCCACGGGTACAGTAGCTTGAGTGCTTTTTCTAAAGGGGTAAAGAGGAGTAGCAACTAGGGCTTGAAGTGCCAAAGTACACCTAAGAAGTTTACACCTAAAAGTTGTTAGAATGGCTGACAATAGTAAAGAGAGTGAAATTAATGTTGATAGCTTTGATTTTGCTAATGAGCAAGCTACTAATGATGCCCCGATGCTTGTTAAATATCTTGTTTCTAGGCTTCAACAAGCCATGGGCAATCCATCTCTCCAAAGTGAAGTGCAACGATAGCTCCGTGCTCATGGGATTCTCCAAGCTCACCACCATGACGAGAGAACACCTAGGAAGCCTCCTTGTGAGACTTCCAAAAGAGGTCTCTCTTCGATTTGGGAAGAAGAAGAAAATCCATACGAAGGGCTCAAGAATTTACTTCTTGATGATGCATCTCCTTCCCAAATGAGAACTCAAGAGCCTCCACCAAAGGAACGAGAAATAAGTGAGTCTCCCGCCACCTCGGCGGAGATGGCTCCACGAAGACGGCGGGCTAAATGCTCTCCATCACCACCAAAGCGGAGAAGACCATCGTACCCTTCTCCACACCATAATTCAAAGAGGGATGATAAAAAGCAAGAGAAGAAAAAGGCAAGAATGAGGACACCCTCTTCTCCATCTTCTTCATCCTCTTCCTCTTATGAAAGTGATGGTGAAGACGACAAAGATCAAGACAAGAAAAAGGCGAGAAAGAGGTCACCCTCTTCTCCACCTTCTGAAGAAAGTGATGGTGCAACCTTTGAACCATCAAAAAGAAGAGGCCATAGAAAATCCTATGCCGCATGGAAGAGGTCGTCCAATCTCAAGAAGTTCAAAGAGGGAGGGAAGAGCATCTCTTTCCTTACCTATGATGGCACCTTTGGTGCTACGGACAAAGTCTTGGCCTTTATCCAACAATTTGATGCGGCGTTCGGAGATGAGGGCTTCACAGAGTCCTCTAAGCTATGCCATGTAGCTATGCACTTTCAAAAGTCCACCAGGCAATGGTGGTCTAGCCTACGAGCCAACGGTGAAGCTCCGCAAACATGGGAAGCTTTAAGAGCTTCCATTATGAAGCAGTTTTTGGCCATCGATGCCAAAGACAAAGTACTCACCGAATGGCGAAGCTTGAAGCTCTCTCCCTATGAATACATCCACAAATATGTAGACAAGTTTTGGGACCTACAACTCAAAGCCACTGTCTTCAAAAAGTTGGATTTTGGAGAGCAAAAGCAACAATTTTGTGCGGGCTTAACCAAAGAAATGGCGGAGTATGTCAACTCCCAAAGGCCACGTACCATATCGGCCATAATACACCATACTATGGTGGCCTCTCGAATCAATTTCCAAATGGGGGCTAAAAGGAATAATAAGCCCACGGAAAACAAGGGTTCCAACGAGCCTAAGGGGAAGGACAATGTCCAAAAGTCTCCTAAGGGCAACTCCAACAAAGCTAAAGAGAAGGGAGTTTACAAAGGTAAAAACAAACTCTCTCCTGAAGAGCTTGAGCATTATCGCAAGGATAACCGGTGTTTCAAGTGCGGCGAATAAGAGGAGTCGATCAAGAGAGAGAGAGGGCTGATTTTTGCAAGGCATTATCACACACACACACACACACAATCTCAGGTGTGAAGTAAAGAAGACTCTCTCTCCTTCTCAAGCTTTAATGGAAAGCTTATCACCTACTCCAAGCTTGTGAGAAGGGAGGCCTACACCAACAACTCTTGGCTTTGTGATGCAAATCCAACCAAGAGCCAAGCTTCAATGCATGCTCATCTCCTCTACCATGCTAATTACTAAGCTAAGCTATGCTCATATGAGTGATTATGTGAGGAGATGTACATCTTTGTCGTAAGAATACTCCTACTTCTTCTCAATCTACTCTCATACCCTGCTAGCTCTCACCATCTTCGAAGGTGTGTGAGGTCTTGGGTCTGAGACTGGGGAGAAGTGATGTTGTGTTTGATAAATGTTTTGCTTAGTGCATGAAGCTTTCATCTTCATTGCACTAGCTAGTCTTGAAGGAACACAAAGAATTGTATTGTACAATGTCTCTCTTGATGGGAGAAACCATAACACAAAGCCTTTTGGAGGGGGGACCGGCTCCATGAAAATCCAGTCCTCAACTTTTGTCAATAGCTTAACTTCTCTCTCTTTTGAAAGTATTGTTCATGCTATCTAAGTAGGTGTTATGCTTTTTGTTGCTCTCTCCACCCAAGCACTCTTGTAATTCTCATTAGGAAACTATTCTAATGAAATGCCCACTATGTTCATACTAATTTCCGCTACACACAAGTTTTTAGGCCATTAAATGTTACAATAGCTAAACAACTTCAACAGATGGTTGTTTACACATGCAACAAAGTAATGTTTTGTTGATGAACTAGTTCATTCGGTACCTAAATTGTGATGGATTTTACGTTCTATTATGGTGAAATTATGCTAGCACGCTTTTCATGTGTAAAGTATTTAGTTCTTTTCCCATGAGTCATGAGCATAAAATTATCCATAAACATTGGAAAATACGGTTATAGATATGCAGGTTTGGATCTCTTTTTGCTAATTGTATGCACACTAGGTGTTATGGGCCCTAGTGTTTCACAAAGGCTGATTTGGAGCAGCATGTACATTCATGACAGTAGCATCTACTAAAGCGTTTTGCACTATATGTGCAACATCTCTATGAGAATAATAGTAGATCTACCAATCACCAATAGAGTTCATGGCTTGGTTTGGGTGCTTGTAGATCAACTCACTACAGTTAACCAAGATGGTTGTTCCTAAAGTTATTCATTAAACTCAACAATAATGCAAGGACTTGTGATCCCTACTTACCAGTCATTTTGGAGGACTGTCTGTAAATGGTGGGGAGAAACACCTCAGCACTGTCAGTTATCCAGAGAGGATAGGTGGTTTACAAGTATTGATCTTATCTAAAGGATATGCTTAGTGTGCACATTAGCACAAAGCAACCCAATTAGAAAGATTATCTCTCTAATTAGAGTTTGTTTACCATGAGATAAAGCTAAGGGAAAACTAAGTTTAGCCTCTTCCTATTTCAATTAGGTTCTCAACCTTGAACACCGATTATGGTGGGCTTATTTACGAATGAAGAATGATATAAAGTCAAGGACTTGTGCTTTGCTGATGAGTTACGTCAGCCTGTTACTTTCATGGAAAGTGATAAGAGGTACTCTTCTAAATACATAGACTTTGTGATAACTCGCTCAGCATACTCAAGTGAGTTCTAAATGGAGTCTATACGCTATGTTGGTGTATATGGGCCGATTACACAAGACGATCACAAAGGGACAACAATGTGGAAAATCAAGATGCTCTTCTTGATTTCATTGAACATCCTATTGAACCGTGTTCCAGTCAAATGGAGAGTTGGGTCCATGAAGGATGCCACTACAGAAAACATTAGTGTTCTTATGAAGATCTATCACCACTTTTGTTTTCAAGGACGAAAATGCTTCTCCAAGGGAGAGTGATGTCATGTCTAGAATAAGACCAGGCAGGCCAAGGGTCAAGACAAACATGCGATCAATAGGTGCTATATTTTAGTAGGCTATGAGTCTATATATAGTGAGGTTGGGTGGAGAGTTGCATGGTCCAGTCCCCTCTGGTCTTAGACTATGCGACCTATAGGTGGTGCTCTTTGAAATACCTATGAATGGTAAATAGCAAACCATTTTTGCTTTGCACCATGCTCCACCCTCACCCGCTTCTCCATGTATACAAACATACAAAGAGCCCCATTTCACTCAAACACAAGTTTTAAAACTTATATGTGTCATCATAAATGCTATCCCTTATCTTGTTCCACAGGGACACTCTACTGGAGCAACACCCTTTCACCACTAGGTTCCAGGGGAGGTCTATAAGTATGAGGTCCACACACAAGTCTAACCGCTTCTCTTTGATAGTACATTGACTACAAAAAACACTAAAGGCCTCTAGCACCTCCACCTCCATAGCCTCTATCTCCTCTGGTTTTTGGATAGCCCTAACTAGATCATTTACATGCATGTTAAAGACCTGAATTTTCCTCGTAAAGCAATCAAGTATTTATAGCTGCAAATGTATCTAGTGGAGACAACTACCTCTCAAAGGGGCACAAGGGTACCCATGGGCTCTAAGATATTATAGATAATGTTGTCATCATCCCTTTCACCATTGTGATTTCTTGAATTTTGGTGATGTCTTGGAGTCTTATTGCTTTGACCTGTATTGGCTAACCTTACTCTGGTTGCATTGATGTATCTTGTTCACAATCTCCCTTCCAAGATTAATTGGTAAAAATATCCAAAAACAAGTCGATGCCATGGATGTGGCCCCATTGGAAGCTTCCATGGTCTTTTCAACCACTATAAGGTCCACACGTTCATTCAAAAGTAACCTTGTGTCATTGAAACACTTCTAGCTCCTCAAATAGGAAATGATGCTTTTCCATGTCCAACCAACATGGAAAGTTTCTTGTCTCTATAGTAGACAAGGACTTTCATTTTGAAAAGGGAGGGCCATAATATATCTTTGGGCTTATTTTTGGATGATTACCCAACCAATATTGAGGTCCACATACATGAATCTTGTATTATCTACATAAGTTTATACACTTTCCAAGGGTGGCATCCTATGAATCAATATTGGAAACAATGAGAGCTCCTTGAGAAAACATCTACCATATAATAAGAAGGATGACACATTAATGAAACCCCCATGAGGAAAACGTTAGCATGGCTAAGAAACGATAATTGTTATTACTAAATTTAAAAACACTAGAGCTTGACTTCATTATGCCTTTGTGGACTTGATTCCACCCACAAGTGCCCAAAACGACTTTTTAAAGTACTTTTCATGACACAGCATTACAAAGCTGCTAGATATTCTCTAGGGGGGACCCTGGCGGCATGGTGTGCATGTTATTAGCATGCTAAGACCGTATTGGTTTACTTGAAGCCAAAACAAAACATATGTAGCCAACACCTCACTTTCACCTTGTCATTGGGGAGGCATTTTTAATGACCTAATTGTTGCTTGGGAATTTTCCAGTAACCTCACAAATGGCAAGGACAAAACAACACACTAGAACTCCTCGTGAGATAAAAAAATCCTTTCATAATTTAAGATCTTTCCCCTATAGGTGAGGTGTATCTTCTTGATGATTTTTTTTGTTCTTGCCTTCCCCAATCCTTTTTCCAACTCCTCAATCTTTTGATCCATTTAGTCTTGAAAAAAAAAAAGGCACGATTGGACAAGAAGGTGGGACCAACTTCTCTCACCCTTGTTTGACAATTTTTATCATATTATGGCAGCAATATGTGTGAACGCACTTTCGACCACCTAGGAACTTTTTTCTCTGTTTAGGAGGTTTTTCTTTCCTTAGATTGTATCACCATCACGGTAAGGCAATCCTTATCCTTGTATTGGCACACTTAATAATACTACTCCTTGTGTTGTGTGCTCTTAAGCTTCTCTTTCATCCTCTCCATCTTTGTGTGCACCTAAAATTCTAAAAATTAGTATCAGAGAAGACTTTGACATCCAAGGTAGCACTACCAACAACCTTCCTGCTCATGTTCTCTAATTGATGTAATTTTTGGTGAGCATTTGTAGGATGACATAACCTTTAGGAGTGATCTTGATCTTGGGACTATAATTTTTTGATTTCGGCTCATTTCAACCTTTTTTTCCACCACAAGGAGTACTATGCATGCAATTTTATCCTTTTTTGTAGGTTTTTTTATAGTATAAAATTTGCAAAACAGACACTTTGTATTTCTATTGTGGGTTGTCCTTTATTGCATAGGCTGGTTCTATGTAGTATTCATTTGACAGATCAAATGTAGTTCTTGCATTCGGTGTAGTTATTGGTCATGGTTGATAAGGATGATGTTTTTTGCATGCTGTTTGATGAGGACAAACTAGATGAGAACAACTACCCACTTTGGGCATACATGATGAAACATGTCCTTATTGCACAAGGAATTTGGAACATTGTGCAAGGTCATAATGTAAGACTAGGTCATGTGGGTACAAGTTTTATGGATGATGACATAGGTTCTAGCAATTCTATTGCTAGAGTTGTTTTGCCTTCTATTTAGCAAGTTCGTTGGGATGCTAGGGATGCACAGTCTCATGCTTTGATTTTGATTTCTATTAGAACTTCATTACTCCACACATTTTCTCATTATAAACAACAAAATAGACGAAGCTTCTTTGTATGTACATTAAAATTTGGCAAAAGTTTCTTACATAAGGAGCCGGAGTCCAAGGCTATGCATGAGGAGGATGATATGGATACATGTATGAGGATTAAGTATCTCAATAAGAAGTTAATTTTTTATTATCATTATTGATGTAACTCTTATGTAGACAGTTTTTGATGCATTGCTAGATTCTTATCAAACTTTGCCTTCACCTTTAGGCTTGTGATAAAGGATACACTTGATGTTGTAAAGTTTGATGGTCTTATTTCTACATTGTTGCAAGAGGCCCAACCGAGAAAATATAAGACTAAGCAGTGTGCAAAAGAAGAATGATGTTGTTACCGCTTCCAATGCTTCTACAAGTAGCACATGTGTCCCCCACACCTGCTGCTTCTTCAAAATCAATTAAGTATGGTGATATCTCGGGGGGTTTTACTGAAAAATTTGTAGAATATCACATGAGTTCAACAAAAGGGATTAATGTCTCTTGTAAACTTACAAAAAATATACATACATAAGGATGTTTTAAATTTAAAAAATAAAAATTTTGGTACATAAGGGGTCTTTTTATTGAGAAAAGTGGTACATAAGGGTCTCTATATACCTCAAAAAATGTAGAATAGGGGGTTTTATATATACCTCTTAGGTGCACGTGCTATATAAGATCATTAGATAGTGAAACACCCCCCCCCCCCGGACCCCAAAAAGGTGATAAAGGCAATAAGAAGTTGAAATTTCATTATTGCAAGGCAAATGATCATCTCATTAGGCAATTTTCTAAGCTTAAGACTAAAGGGGCTCCAAAGAAAGAAGCAAATGCTTCTACCAATGCAGATTTGGCAAACTTTGTACAAGATATAGAATGGGCTTTTAGCGAGAGCAATGTCAATATGGCCCATCAATTCATGAAGTATGTATTGTAGAATATATGGACCATGTGTGATACTTTGACATTGGTGCAACTAATCACATTACATCTCATCATGATTTGTTCACTTCTCTTAAGACTATCCTAACAAGAATAATATCACGTGTACAACCAATGCCTCTCATCTAGTTCAAGAAATTGGGTGCTTATCTCTACAAGTGGTAGCTCTTTCACACTTTAAGATGCTTTGTATGTACCTTGGAGGACGAGCAAGTCACACACAAAGTCAGCTCTCTTGAATGTTGGAACTGTACCAAAAAGAGCAACATCAAGAAGGATTGTTGGTCCAAGAAGAAGAAGGAGTCGGAGTCTCAAGACAATAAGCTAACATCGGAGGACAATATAGAAGGTAAAGTAGAGCAAGATGCTCTAATTCTTTCACTAGATAATATGTCCAATTCTTGGATAGTCAACTCCAGAGCTTCATTTCATGCAGCACCACACAAGCAACATTTGCAAGATTACACCCAAGGTAATTTTGGGTAGATGAAGCTTGTGAAATTGTCGGCAAAGGTACAATTTATGCCAAAAAATGCAAATGGGAATGAATACAACAGCTACAAAAGTCGAGAGTGTTGTATGGCACTATCGACTTGGACATATCAGTGCCAAAGGAATGCAAATCCTTCAATCAAAGAAGCTTCTACCAGGTTTGAAAGAACTCGACTTAAAGCTCTATGAGGATTGTGTTTAAGGTAAACAAAAAAGGGTAAAATTCTTAAAAATAGAAAATGAACGAAAAAGAAAAACTTGAATTGGTTTATTTTGATGTTTGAAATCCTACGAGTAAACCATCCCTTGTAAGCTTGTTGTACTATGTAGCATTCATAGACAATGCAACTAGGAAAACATGGGTTTATGTAATGAAGAGTAAATCCAATGTGTTTTCAATATTTCAAAGGTGGAAAGCCTTTGTGAAAAATGAAGCAAGTACCAAGCTTAAATGCCTCGGATCCGACAATGGAGGCAAATATTGTAGCCAAGATTTTGAAATCTTTTGTGATAGTAATGGCATTTGAAGGAAAAGAACAACCCCAAGGACACTTCAACAAAATGGAGTTTCAAAAAAGATGAATATAACAATCCTGGATTGAGCACGAAGCATGCAACTTTTGGACAAAAGCAGTAAGTACATTTGTGTACTTGATCAAGCGATCACCCTCAATGGCACTGGATGGAGGAGTTCTAGAAGAGGCATGTACAAGTAAACTGATAAATTATGCATTTTTTAAAGTGTTTAGATGCGAGGCTTTTATGCACATAGATAGAAGTATAGGGTCAAAGCTAGATGCAAAGTCCAAGAAGTGTTTCTTCATTGGCTATGGAGAATCAGACTTTGAATATCGCATATGAGATCATGAAGATGGTAAATTTTTAGGAGTAGGGATGTAATTTCCAATGATCAAAATATGTACAAAGATTACTTGGAAAGAAAACAAACAAAAGGTGATGAGTACATGGAGGTTGAGAACAGTGAAGACTCAAGAAGTGCAAGTGGTGAACTTGCAACAATGTCAGCCAAATGAGGAACCTCAACAGTCTACGCCCCAAGGATCTACAAGAGTAAGTATATCTCTAGCGAGGTTCGTTCCTTTCTTCAACCATTCTTGGTCGGTAAAGATGGATCCATTACATCGCAAACAAACATGGGAGTTGGCTGATTTGCATGAAGGTAAGCGGGCACTGCAAAACAAATGGGTGTACAAGCTGAAGAAAGAAGAAGGCGGGCAAAAGAGATACAAATCAAGGCTTGTGGTAAAAGGGTTTTCTCAAAAGAAAAGTATTAACTTTAATAAAATATTTTCTCATATTGTTCAAATGAATTCCATTAAGCTTGTCTTAAGCCTTGTGGCTTCTCATGACTTAAATCTTGAGAAAATGGATGTAAACACAACATTCCCTCATGGCGACTTGGAGGAGAAGATATACATGCTTCAACCAAAAGGGTATGAAGAAAAGGGTAAGGAGAAAATGGTTTGCAAGTTAAAGAAGGGCTTGTATGGTTTAAAGCAAGCATCAAGACAGTGGTACTTAAATTTTGACTGGTGGATGATAAATCATGGATTCAGAAGACGCAACTGAGATCACTATGTGTACACAAAGAATTTGGGAGATGGAAAGTTTATCATCCTAATGTTGTATGTTGATGACATGTTGATTGAAAGTGCTAACATGTAGAATATCAAAAATCTAAAAGAGGAGTTTTCTAAATATTTTTTAATAAAAGATTTAGGTGTTACAAAGCGGATACTTGGTATGAAGATATCAAGGGACGGGACAACGAAGACAATAAAACTATCTCAAGAGGATTACGTCAAGAAGGTAGTAGAAAGGTTTGCAATGCAAGACGCAAAACCAGTTTCCAAAGATTTGTGTCCAAAAACACAAGAGGAGATAATCTACATGCCTAAAGTTCCATAAGTTGCAGCGGTAGGTTCTCTAATGTATGATTGGTCTTGACAAGGCCAGATTTTGCACATGAAGTGGGAGTTGTGAGTAGGTTCATGGTAAAGAGCATTGGCAAGCTGTGAAGTGGATACTTAAGGCCCCTGTCAGATGGGGATGGACGCCTTTCTCTGATGCGTCGTTGGACCAATCGAAGCAGCTGCCATAGCTTTCAGCTGTCACACACGTCCGGAGGACAGCTCCCTCAGTGCTGTGTTGGCGTGCCAGGTCATGGACAGCAACCCCTCACAGTTGGGCGACCCTCCCACTCCGCCTACGCGTAGCCATGAAGGATTTCGGCGGCTCTGATTCGTCAGTTTCCAACAGTGTCAATTTTTTTTATATTACTTTCGTCCGCCTTGTCTAACTGGGTACTCGGTCATCCTTTTTTCACTGAAAATTGGCGCCCGCCTCAAACGTGCCATGTCATGGATGGGCGCCGCCCTTGTGTGACACAGACCTAAGTATCTAAAAGGGACAACGACAAATGCTTTGTGTTTTGGAGGCACTGACATTTTCTTGCAAAGGTATGTTGATGTAAATATGACAGGTGACAAAGATACTCGAAAGAACACTACTGGCTACATCTTCAAAATTGGAGGCACAACAGTGAGTTGGACTTCAAAGCTGCAGAAAGTAGTCTCACTTTCTACCATGAAAACGGAGTATGTAGCTTTCACGGAGGCAAGCAAAGAGATTGTGTGGCTGTACAGATTCTTGGAGGAGCTTGAATACAATCTAAACAATTGTATCTTGTATAGTGAAGCGCCATTCATCTTACGAAGAATTCAACCTTTCACTCAAGGACAAAGCATATAGATATCATTTCATACGTACTCTTTTGGTGGACCTTATGTAACCCAAAAAAATTATAATTGTAAATTTTTAATTTGGTCCATGCTATGGCTGCCCAACCCAAAGATAGTATCGACCTTGACTTCCGCATTGAAGCACTTCCATATTTGCAAGCCTTAGCCACCCTTTGCCTTTCTAGCTTATGAATCTTGGCCATCTTGCTACAATGTGCAGCATCAACTCCTTAGTCTGTCAAGTCCCATCGCAAACTCACAATGGCTACCTTCATCGATCGCTGATCCTCCTTGGTGACAATTGCGCAGGCTTAGCACAAGGAGAGGACGACTGCTGTTGGCGGCCGAGTTCTTCGATCACAAGGAGCTGATTGCTGATTGCCAATTGCAGTAAATGTGGCTGATTAAAGTGCCCACAGCTGACATCGTATGTGAATTCTGTTTGTCAGAGGTGATGTTCTTGCAAGAGCGAGGGGAATTTGTGGAAAGGGGCAGGAATACGCTCATCGCAAGATCTGTACAACAATTTGAAGCTGTAAAACGGCCACATTGTTTTGTATGGAGGCGGATTAGGAGCCCTGACCTTAGCCATAAGAGCATGAGAGCAACCCAAAACAGAGGACATCATCATGAGAAGGTGCTGCCAAAGCTTCATATCCGACTTTCAGTGGCTCTTGAAAGCATGCAGAAAGCTCCTAAGAATGCTTGTGTTTGGCTTTCAAATGTAGCACAGTCATGATGGACGTGCTTTGAGCAAGGGTAATTATCTGGATGGAGCCCCTACTTGCTTTTGTTTTGAATGCCACACCCAGCTACCTCAAATATTTGTCTTGCGTGCTGCATGCTGAGGGATGGGGGCAGCTCACGAAGCAACAAAAGAAATGGCACAAATTGAGAATTTTCCCTTCTCTACATTCATATAGGATCTGCTGCCCGACATGCAGATTATTTGGGCCCATAAGTATCTGGGCTATGCTCATTGGGACCCAGAATGATCTGAGGTAGTATGTGTCTGCCTGCTCGACCTCCAGCGTTATGAAAGCATCTTCACACTCTAGCAATAGTCACATAGCATCGTTGAAAGAGTGCATTCGGTTAAAAAATCTGGAGAAAGGGCATAATATACATCTTGCGATTCAGCAAAATGGGCTGTTGCAAAAAGAGAACCCTTTTGTTTGCAGTTTGCTGGTTGATATGTATGTCAAGTGCGGCTCAATGTCACGAGCACATGAGGTTTTTGACGTGCTTTCCAATCAAAATCAAGATGTTGTTACATGGACAGCCTTGATTGCTGGATACACACAAAGTGATGGTGGGGGACACATGGCTTTGCGCTGCTTTCAAAGAATGCAGCTTGAGGCAGTATGTCCAACTGCTCACACTTTTTCTTGCATTCTAAAGGCATGTGGCAGTATTGGCAGAATAGATACTGGCAAAGGGATACATGTTACCGTGTTTTCTTCTGGGATGTTGCTGAAGAATGTCTTTGTTGCTAGTGCATTGGTCGGAATGTATGCGAAATGCGGAATCTTTGTGGAAGGAGAGAAAGTTCTTATTGTGCTTCCAGCCCGAGACGTGGTCATGTGGACAGCATTGATTTTGGGATATGTTGACCACGAGTGTGGTTTAGAGGCATTGAAATGTTTTGAGCAAATGCAACTTGACAAGGTCTCTCCAAGTGCGGTCACTTATGCTTGCATTTTGAAAGCCTGTGGGATTGTTGGAGACACAGAAAAGGGCAGAGATTGGCATAGTGAAATCGCTAAGAGAAATCTACTGAGAGAAGACCTTGTTCTTGGCAATGCATTGATTTATATGTACGCAAAGTTTGGCCTCATAGCAGAAGCTAGGGGAGTGTTTGATCATATGGAAGTCCACGATGTAGTGTCATGGACTACGTTGATCGCAGGTTACACTGATCACGACTTCGGTGAGGAAGCGTGTGTTTGCTACATCAAGATGCAAAATGAGGGTGTTTCTCCTGATGCTCATACATTCTCGAGCTGCTTGAAAGCTTGTGGCAATATTGGAGCGGCAATGAAAGGTGAAGAAATACATTCCGATGTTAAAAGAACGGACTCTTGGGAAGATGATCTCGTTATTGGCACTGCGTTAGTAGACATGTACGCCAAGTGTGGCTTGCTCGATAAAGCTCAGATTGTTTTTGACAAGCTTTCTAATCGAGATAACGTGTTGTGGAATTCATTACTGACAGGGTATTCTCAGCATGGAGATGTCGAACACGTGATTTGCGTATTTGAGGGAATGAGAGGAGATGGGTATGAGCCCCACCCTGTCACATTCGTTGGTGTAATCAATGCATGTGCTCATGGAGGCTTGGTGGAGAAGGGCCAAATGTGCTTTGAGAGAATGAGAAAAGAGTTTGGCATTCTTCCTCTTATAGAGCATCACGCATGCATGATAGATCTTCACAGCCGTGCGGGCAGGTTAAATGAAGCCGTAGCGATGCTGAATATTCTGCCTTGTCACCCAAACGTGTCGATGCTGCTGATTATTTTGGGAGCCTGTCGAAAACTAAACAATCTGGAAGTGGGAATACTTGCCTTCCAGCAAGCATTAGGATTGGACAAGCGACATACGGCAGCTTACATTGGCATGTGCAACTTGTACGCAGAAGGTGACATACAGGAAGATAAAGACTACATTTGGTAAGAGGTTCCAGACAGCAGCAGCCCTAAAAATGGGTTTGTATAAGAGGCTAGGGTTGGGTAGCTAGTGGCAAAATGCGGGCTAGACATAAATCCCACTTCTTTAAGTCATACCGCCAAGCATGTGCAGAGTTTTTGACAATTTTCTTGCACTTGAAAAGTTTCATAGGCAGGCTGTTTAGTGGATGATGAGTCTTTAGTTTATCACACTAATGCACCTTGCTTGGCCTTGAGAATCATTTCTGGTTTATGTGACCTCTGCTGTTAAGGTGAGTCATTTACATGTGGATCTAAGCAAAGAATAAACAAGCCAGAAAACTGTTTAGCCAAAGTGCATCTAGTCGTCACGTGTGTAGCTTATGGGCTAAATTTGCCTTGGAAATTTTAAATATTTTAAGATAATTACAGGATTTATGAGCTTGTGCAAGTAACCAGCATCGAAAGTGATTCGCCGAATTATTGACAGTTAATGTTATGCCTGGCCCTTCTCATCCCTATGCATTGCAGTAGAGGCTTACCTTGACAGCCTAAAAGGAGACCTTTAGAAATCTACTCTCCATTGTTCCAATGCATTTGCATGAGATTAAATTTGTCAAGATTTGTATCTTTATTGAGCACTACATGTGCCAAAAAAAAATAATGGGGATTTCTTTCTTTTGGCTATACTTACATGCTATGAGAAAATAAAAGTCCCCCTTTTTCTTGTGAAACTTATGAGAAAAATGCAATAAAAAACCCTTTTTGTAGTGTAATCTCATAAATTTTAAAAAATCTCACAAAATAAATTACCCCTTCTTTTGAACTCACATGGTACACTTACATTTTTTGAGGGGCACCACTGGGGTCTCTTCTTCACCCTCAAAATTTCTTTCTTTTGGCTATACTTACATGCTATGAGCTTTTTCTTGTGAAACTCATGGGTTTTCTCTCAAAATGCAATTAAAAACCCTTTTTGTAGTATAATCTCCTAAATTCTTAAAATTTTCACAAAATAAATTACCCCTTCTTTTGAACTCACGTGGTACACTTACATTTTTTGAGGTGCACCACTCAGGTCTCTTCTTCACCCTCAAAATAGTGATGGATCACTTGTGCATGGTGACAATATGTAGCTCTATGAACCACTGCTTAAACGTTCAATATTCTTCGCATATCTACTTGTTTAGGTGAAAACTCTATAAGCTAATATGGTTAGGCTTTTTAAGTGACTTAGATAACTTCAAAAAATAAACACAAAATAGCCAAAAAGACACAACAAACAAATTAAAGAAGTTGTTGGTAATACAATTTTGTGTCCCAAAAGGTAACCAACACAATAACACAAGCATCAATTGTGTTTACAAGTTGATGTAGAGACACTACAAGTGATAACACAGTGAGTGAGTGAGTGAGTGAGTGAGTGAGTGTGTGTGTGTGTGTGTGTGTGTGCGTGTGTTGGCTAGTTTGTGCATGAAGTGTCAAGAAGTGTATATATGAAGGCTTCTAGAAACAAAATTTTCAATCTTAAAGCCATGAATCAAGTTGGGAGGTAGTATGAATCCCCCCCCCCCCGCCCCACCTCTCTCCCTCTCTCTCTCTCTCTCTCTCTCTATTTTAGAGAGGATTAGAGGGCACATGGATGTGTGCACCATGAGACACCAAGGCACTTTAGTGCATGTTAAAACCAAACATTCCATAAAGAAACTTTGATGCATATAATGAACAAAGTGGGTGGTTTCACTTTTCTATATGTAAAACAACATTGAGCTGTGAAAGCAACTCTTGGTTTTTGAAATGCACTCTATGGAAGCTTGAGCTTCAAGCCTAATTCAAATTCCAAATAGAAACTCTGAGTTTACTTGCCTTCTTAGCACTAAACACTCAAAAACAATAGCTCATGAAATAAAGATAATGCATTTGCAATCACATGAAACAATTCAACAATCTCTTTTCCTCCGGGCTTGCTCACATGAGCAATAGAGATAAAAATAAAAATGTCCATGGCTTGCTTGGTCACTCTAGCTTACACATAATGGAAGGACATTTACACAGGGACATCAGAACAAACTCAATGTAGACAAGTAAAAAATAGGAGCTCTTTCTCTCAACAAACTCATGTGCACTTTTGAGTAGACCAGCAAAACTTTGCATCAAGAAATATGCCTCAAAGCTCCCATGGGCCTATGCTCGTTAATTTCTCTTCCCTTATAAAAATGTCATTCATTTTGATGGTACGATGAGTTGGTTGAAGATATCATTCTATAACAACTCCTTTAATATCCTCCCAAGACTGGGAAGATCCTGGGATACCCAAGTCCTTGCAATGTTGCTTCCACCATATCTTCGCATCACCAACGAGGCAAAACATTTCAAGCATAGTTTGATTTTCAGGTTGGGTCCCCGTAGCTTCAAAATAGTCTTCCATAGTCTCAATCCAAGCTTCTGCATTGTGCTCAATATGGGCATCCTCGCTTTTGAATGTGGGAAGTTAGGCTTGTTTTGAGATATTTTTTCCTGCACAGTAGTGTACAAGGCAGCGGATGGTATCTATGCAATAATACACTTATCGGTGGTCTGATTCAAGACTCAATGCCATATCATATGATTTAAACTTTAACAGGTCAAGACAAAACTAAAGACGCAATTAATCTCATTCAATTCAAGATGCCATAATTTTATTTAATTCAAGATATATATAAAAGTTGGGATTTCGTTGAGAAGTTGGAGGAGCATCACTTTAATCTTTTATAGTATTTACAAAAGTTGGATTTGCTAGAAGCTAGATAATTCTCTGATCCGGATTCTCAGAATTATTGTGGTATAAACGATAAGTGTTTGTAATTAAGTTCTTACAATCCACTATTTCATTCAAGTAGTAGCTCTTACATACATCATTAAGAGGTTCATAAAATACAAGGCTCTTGTTTTGGGGGGGAAATATCAAGGACAAAGATTATATTGAAGAGAAAAGGTGAAAGAATATGTGAATACATGGTTCCATCATCCATGGAATTGACTTCAAATATATCCATAGTTTCCCACATGTTCAAGTCTTGGACTCTTAATTTGGTCAGTTATTTTTAGTGAAAATAAAAAGAGAACAAGTGAAATTGATTAATAGTTGGTGGACTAACCCGGTCAAGGCTTGGGATCAAAAGGGAAAAAGTGCATAACAGAGCAAGAAAAATTCCTATCTAGTTATCTCAATCATAGGTACAGGTCAAAGAAGGATGAATATATGCTTAGAATCCTTGATCAAAGGTATTGGACAATGGAGATGACCTAGATCAATTATAGGAGTCTAAAAAGGAAAAGTAGTTGTGCTAAGTTCAACTCATTAGAATAACTCTTTAGACTCTAAGTATGAAGTCTAGGAAGCCTTTGAATAAAATTCTAACGTGCCACAAACTATTACTTTTTACCAAAATCTATCCCAATTTAGCAGGTCCTAAATTAGTAAGTAGGATGTAGCCCAGGTTAGCTTCATGAGCCTCCATGGTTTGTGCAAAGGTGTTGCACCCTAGCTAATTAAAAAATGATAATTTTTTGGTTTTTAATAAATGGAAGGGAAAAGTTAAATACTAAGGTTAGATAACCCTTCCTCATTTAGTAAGTTGACTCTAGTCTTTCTTACTAAGCTTAGCTAGGCCACATGTCCAAAGTAGCACATACTTGCTTTGTGTGAACTCAAAAAGTGTATGGAGTGTACACTTGCCAAGACAAGCCCTAGAGAGAGAGAGAGAGAGAGAGAGAGAGAGAGAGAGAGAGAGAAGGGGGGGGGGGGGGGGGGGGGTTCATGCATGGCAAGAGTAGAAAAGTGTGTGATCAATCTTGAGTTACATTCTGGAGTATTCACACCTCATTGGCCAAGTTGTATGCATTATAATTGAAGACTAGTTGCAAGTTCGCATGTGTATAATTGCAAGGGCTAGTTGGACTTTTTCTCTCTTGCTCCTCTCACACACTCTATGAAGAGACCAAGTTGGCAAAGCAAGCTCTCTCTCCCCCTCCCTCTCTCATGGGAGCTCATGAGGAGACCATCATGCTGGCTATGGATGCAAATCCAAGCAAGTGAAAGCTTCTTCTTCATCATCATCTCTATATTCTATTATGGTAAGCTATACTAAGAGCTTGCCTATGAGCAAGTGTATACACAATACCAATTCTCTTGCTTGAAAAATACTTTTTTTAAATCCTCATCTACCTCTTACCCTGCAGTTCTTAATTTGATATTCTCTTTGATTCATGTGCATAATTTTTGTGTTTTTAATGTGATTGTGTAAAGAAATTAACCCCGCACAATCTATAGTCTTCTCTCTATCTTTCTTGAGGAAAACTCTCTCCTTTCATAGTTAAATTCCAATAAATCTAAAAGTAAGTATTAGATTCTCTGACATTGGTATTAGAGCTGAGCTTTCTCTTAGGTCCTTGAATAATCCATGAAAGGTTGGAGTTTTTCATTGCAATAGGGTAAGTGGGACTGGGATTTATTATCTCGATTGGCATGCATGTTTACAGGATATGGGGGACACCATCGAGAACTATGGTCTTTATAATGGAGTCTTTTGGAACTTGCCTACAGCTAACCATTATTGAGCTATTAGCCGCCCGATAGGAATCGGTGCTAGCTTAGCATTGTTAAGCCCACTCCACTACCCTTTGCAATTATCAATATTTTAAACCACGGGTGTAGTTACTTGAGTGCTAATTTTCAAGGGATAAGAGGAGTAGTAGCCAAAGTTTTGGAAGTGCCAAGAAAAGAGATAGCATACACATACAAGGAACTTCAATCATGGCACAACATAATCAAGAAAATGTAATTAATATTGACAACTTAGGTTTGGCTCATGGTATAGCATTTGATGACGGTTGTAGATTTTTCAACTACGTCGTTGACAAGTTACAAGAAGCAACAGGAAACCCTATTTTGCAAGCAAAGAGTCAAAGCCAAACTCAAGCCCTTCAATCCCAAATTTCCCAAGTGCCCAAAAAGAGAGAATTCATGAAAAGCCTCCTAGTGAGACCTTCAAAGAGAAATCTCTTTGGGTAATGAAGAGCAGATACGAGAAGGACCTCCAAGGAAAACTGTTTGAGCACTAAACTGTCATGGCAGAGGGATGAAAGTGACACCCCTCCTACCTCTAAAAGTGATGTTGTCCCAAGAATAAGGTAGGCACGATGATCACCTAGTCCCCCAAAAAAGAAGAGGAAGTCATCAAATACTCCCTCCCATGAAAATCCAAATAAGGGAGAAAGAAATCCAAGCAATAGGAAGCAAAGAAAGTGATCCCCATCACAATCTTCATATGGAAGACAGTGACTTGCCACCAAATAGAGAGAGAAGAGAAGGGGTAAATGGAGGGGTTATACAGCATGGAAGAGGTCATACAAGTTGAAGAAATTCAAAGAGGGAGGGAAGAACATCAACTTTCTTACCTATGATGGAACCTTCAAAGAAATTGATAAAGTGGACTTTATCAAACAATTTTACACGGCTTTTGGAGATGAAGATTTCTCGGAATCTTCAAAGCTCTAAAATGTTTCCATGCATTTCCAAAAGTCAGCCTGTCATGGTGGGCAAGCCTACGTGGTCAATGTGGAGCTCCAAAGACCTGTAAAGCTTTGAGGATTGCTATTACAAAGCAATTCCTTGCAAGTGATACCAAAGACAAAGTCCTCACGGAATGGCAATGCTTGAAGATGACCCTATATGACTCTATTCAGAAGTATGTGGATAAGTTTTGGGAGTTACATCTCAAAGCCACTATATACAAAAAGATAGACTTTGCAAAACAAAAGAAACAATTATTTATTGACCTATCTGAGGAGATGAGCGAGTATGTCAACTCACATAGACCAAAAACTATTTCGAAGGTCATACATCATGCTATGATGCTTCGAGGATTCATTTCCAACAAGGGATTAAGAAGGGCTCCAACAACAAAGGAAAGGCAAAAGAAAAAGGCTACAAAGGTAAAAATAAACTTTTTCCTGAAGCGGCTAAAAGTTATTGTAAAGATAACAAGTGTTTCAAGTGTGGAGAGCAAGGTCATATTTTCGGGCATGTCCCAATAAAAATGAATGTAATGTCCCTCCTAGAGCCACCATGGTGGAGGCTCTAAAAGAGGAAGGCCATTGCAAAGGAGCATCACTCTCTTCTACTTGGGAAAAAATAAGAGAGCATGATGCTTTCATATTGTTTGACACTGGCTCTACCCACATCTTTATTTCTATTGAACTAGCTACCAAGCTAGGAACTCATGACTTCAAGATGGGATATGTGGTACAAGTAGATGGAGATTCAAAGGGCAAGAGGCCTTTTCACTTCGTTGATTAGTAAGATAAGGCTCAATGTGCAGAGCTATGTTGACAAAGAAGATCTCTTCATCTCTCCACTTAAGCATGAAGATATTATCCTAAGGGCACCATGGGTTACTTGCATGGCTACCACTATGAAGTTTTCTAAGAGAAAGGCCCTCTTTTCCTATCGAGGCAAGGATGTTTCACTTGATGTAAATAGTGTGGGAAACACTATACCCCTTGTATAGACCCAAAATTTGGACAAAGTAATAAACATCTCTCCTTCTTGTTACATGGTTTTTGTCAAGGAGTCTAAGAAAGATGCATGTGTTTCTAATGAAGTCAAAAATGAAACTAAAGAGGAGTTAGGATTCTCTAGTTTCCTAAATGAGTTTCAAGATGTGTTTACAGAGATGAAATTTCCACAGAGCTACCTTCCAAAAGGTGACAAGATGATGATTCCATAGAACTTCTATCCGGTAATTCACCTCCTAAGAAGCCTTCTTATTGAGTCTCACAAGCTCAACAAGAGGAGATTATATGGTAGCAAGTGAACAAACTTGTGAAAAAGAGATGTTCAAGCCTAATTCATCTCCATTTTGTTCACCCAATCTACTCTAATATAGAAGAAACATGGTACTTATAAAGTGTGTGTGGACTATCGGGCGCTTAATTGGACAACCATAAAGAATAGATTTCGTATTTCTAAGACAGAATATTTATTTAATAAACTACAAGAGTAGAATAGATCTTAAAAGTGGTTATCATCGAATAAGGATTGTGGTTAAAGATATTCATAAGATGGCCTTTCAAACAAACTTTAGCCTACATGAATCCTTGGTACTCCCTTTTGGATTATCAATGCACTGACTACCTTTAATGGAATAATGGAGGGGCTTTTTAGACCTCATCAAAGTTTCACAAGAGTGCTTTTTGAAGAAATTGTCATCTACTCAAAGTCTATTAAGGAACATAAGAATAATCTTCATGTAATATTTCAAGTTTTGAGAGACAATAAGCTTTACATTATTAAAGAAAAAGTGATTTTTTCTTAAAAGAGATTCAGTATTTAGGTCATATTATCTCTCAAGCAAGGATTGGATGGACCCTAAAAAGTTGGAGGCAATAAAAGAATAGCATATGCCAAGGAATCTACATAAATTGAGAAGCCTTATAGAAATGTGTGCATACTATAGACGCTTGATAGTAAAATTCTCATTCATGTAGGGCCATTGTATGATTTGACTAAAAAGAATGTAAATTTTTTATGGACTACAAAAGAGAATGAATATCTTGAAAACTTAATGTTAAAGCTTACCTCTAAACCCGCGCTAATATTACCAGACCTTTCAAAGACTTTTGAAGTCAAATATGATGCTTGTGGACAACGCCTTGGACTTGTTTTGATTTAAGAAAGGCATGCCATAGCATATGAAATTAGGAGATTGTATGACCAAGAAAAGAATCTAAGAATATGTGAAAAGAGTTTCTAGCTATATTACATGCCCTAGATGCATGGAAGCATTATTTCCTAGGCATTCCATTTATTTTGTGCACGGATCATCAAAGCCTTGGATACTTTTTGATGCAAACTAAATTAAGTGACCAAATGAGGTGGACAAACGCTCTTTCACAATTTAATTTTCATATTGCTCATATAGCTCGTAAGCACAACAAAGTGTCTGATGCTCCTTTACGAAGGCCAAGGGTGAATGTTGTATCAATAGCTACTCAATTATCTATCCTCTATGATATATGAGTACACTATAGATCTAGACTTCAAAGATGTAATGTCAGCTATTGCACTAGGGAAGAAAGAGGAACCATACAATGTGCACGATGGTAAAAAATACTATTAAAGCACACCATATTTTTTTAAAGTACCATGGCTAACCAACATCTATAGTATCCGACAGAGATCCAAGAATCACTAGCAATTTTTGGAAGGGTCTCTTTGAGAATCTCAATACTAAGTTTAATTTCTCTTCTATCTATCATCCACAAACAGATGGCCAAAGTGAGATAGCAAATTCAACTATCATTCATCTGCTTAAAGCCTTTGTTACGGAAGTAGATCAAAGAGCAATGAGAAAAGTACTTACCCTTAATAGAGTATGCATATAATAAAACAATCCATACTTCTACAGGAAAAGCACACCTAAGTCACACTATGGGCAAGGAAAGACAAGAATGCCCAACAGATCACCAGATATATTATCCTAAGTTAGCAAAAAGATATCATACCCCATTTCAAATTCTTAAGCCTATCAATGAAACAACTTACAAGTTAAGGTTACCGAGTACTTGGTTCGTTCATAATGCTTTTCATGTAAGCCTCTTGAAACCTTATAATGGCAAGCCACCCAAAGAACTTGAAGGTCAAGATGAGATTTCAACCAAAGAGCATCTTAAGACATGAAGACAAGGTTTTAAGAAGTAAGACTATCCGTTGATATCTTGTCAAATTTAAGAATTATCCTTTTGAAGATGCCTTTATATATAAAGGATGAAGGCACGTTGTTACTCTCAAGGTAAAGATATTGGAAAGGGTCCTTCACTAGAGAGACTCTAGGAAATAGTTTCCTCTAGTTTAGCACAAGTGCTAAGAGTAGTAAATGAGACTACATGTGGAACACCCATGTATAAGGCTTGCACCACCCGGCTTGAAGGAGACAAAGAAACCATTCAGCAAAAGTGAGGGCCATCGATTGTGATTTTTGTTGAGGATGGAGACCAGAGCACAATGCAAAAACAAGTGACCACACAACACAGAGAAGGCCAAGGAAGTTCATTTTCATGGAAGATTCAGGGGTAGCAGATGGGAGTGAGAATTCCAAAGAGAAGATGGAGTTTTGAGTTTTGGAACAAAAGGTCAATGAAGCTATGTGGGCAATCAGAAGAACCCCTCTCGGCAGTCATGTAACATGTAGTGGCAACCCAGCGGTGAAAAAAAATGTGGACAAAATATAGTGGCATATAGTAAAGAGACTCTTGTACCATCCTAATAGAAAACATCCAAATGGGCTACTCAGACAGTGGTTTTGGTTATGTCCCAGACATTCTATACGAATCAGGAGCAGAAACACCTGTACCACACTGTCTTCTCACGATAATCCGCTTTCTAACACGAACAATCCGTAGTCTTGGAGCAAGGATTTTGCATCTTCGACCCCAGTGAATATGGCAAAACCCATCCACGTCATCTCTAGCAGCACCTTTTCTTCAAAGGTTGCATCTTTTGAATCACCACTTCGACATCAACTAGAAGCATCAGACCGCTCCTCAGTGGGGGTACCAGAAGATGGAGAGGGGGAATGGGGGAACACACCCTACACACGGTGGGCGGGCGGCCAAACATCGAACGTCCGGCCCCAGGCAAAGGCGCATCACCTTTACCTCAACATGTGCTTGGTACTACTCCCTTGAAATGAGGAAGCCCAATTCCTTTTGGCAACTATCGTAGGCTGTGAAGAATCTTGCCAAGATTTGACTTCCTTGCAGGAATATCTTTGCATCAAGATGTCTTTGAGCATATTTATTGTTCCTTTTCGTAGGGAATCTCAAGAGCTCAACTCCCAATGATAGTATTCATAGAAGATCCTTCTGAAGTTTTCCCTTTGCCTTTGCTCTTGGCCCTCTTTGGCCCCTATCAAAAAATTGAAATGTTGAATTTATTGTTCTCTTTTTTTTTTTTAACCCATGTCATCAACTTGTGCACCTCTTCAAGCAACTTCGAGGTTTGCAACCTTAGTAGATATGACGCTAAAGGCCTTCTTTGAGTGGGCATAGACCCTTGGAGGATGTGGCCAAAACAACTAAACTAAAAGGGGTGCTTGTGTGAACCAAAGGACCATCCATGGCATGTGTAGTTCAAAGAGAGAGAAGAGAGATTGATTCACACTAGCCTCTAGAGCCCGTATTGGTGCATGTAGCAAAAGCGAAAAGCATTCCTCATGCATGGGCACTCCTTTGTGGAGCCAGAGTGGTGCCAAATAGTCGAGGTCAAATGTATTTCTCCCTCCTTGCAAGCAATGTTTCCTACACAAAGAGAGGTCTCCATCAAAAACTCATCGTCTCCTCCCCACAAGGGTGCATGCATGCAAGCCCCTGCAAAACTCAATCAAGATTCTCCATTAATCCCCTCTTCAAAATCTTTGATACTAGTGTGAGAACAATGGTAGCTAACACATTATCTTCTCCTCCCAACCACTCTCTATATAACCCTTGTCCTAGAGACCCCTAAACTGAATGCTTAGCCTAGGATCTTCCCACTGGTCCTACCATTACCTTTACATAGAAGGAGCGAAAGTCTTGTAGAGGGCCTTCAAGAGGCCTATTGCACTCACAACAATCTTGAGTACTTAATGATAAAAAACCTTGAACTGGGTTACCTTTCTCCTTCTCTAAACATGCAATTTGCACTGTTGATAAGCTATGAACTCCCTCTTGTTCAAGCAGGAGACCTATTGCTTGGCCATTAGGCTCATAACAGGAAAAGAGGGAGGGGCCCAATGGCATCAATGCTCTGCAATCCGCTCGTCTAGCACACGATTCAAACTTGCCAGGTACCACAATTGGTCCCATTAAGAGCAACCAGAAAAAGCTAAGGTCTACAATTTTCTATTTCAATGTTCAAAATATTATGTTTTCCATAACCTCTCAACACCTTTGTGTTTCATCTTTGCATTTTCAAATTGAAACAATGTGACATGCAATGTTTCTTATGACTACTAGTAAAGCACTGCCGCCTCCAATGGCGACATGGCCCCTATGTTAGAACTCCATGCAACGTCTGTAACATACTCTCTCTCTCTCTCTCTCTCTCTCTCTCTCTCTCTCTCTCTCTCTCTCTCTCTCTCTCTCTCTCTCTCTCTCTCTCTCTCTCTCTCTCTGGTCCAGTTCTCAGTGCCCACATTGTTACACACATAGACGACATTGGGTGCATGTCTTTGCCCCCCTATCTCTCTCTCCACCACATCTGGTTGAATGTTGTTTGGAGTCAGCAAAGTGTTGACACTTGGTAGGGAGGGTCGTAGGAATCCCTCGTTGTTTTATTAATAGTCCCGTCTTTTGAAAGAATAGGGGCCCCTTCAAATCCTATCATTGTTGGGCCCGTATTTTTAAAGAATAGGGGCCCTTAAAATCCTAACATTGTTGCGCCCGTCTTGTGAAAGAATTTAGGGGGCCCTTCAAATCCTAACACTGCGATCCCTGGCCCTCGCCCCTTGCATGAGTCAAAAAGTAGGAGGACTACCATCTTCTTATTGTCTATTTAATATCAACCAGTCACATAACTCTCCAGTTGCTCTCTTCATTGTTGCAATGAGTAGCCATTGCAGCCTTGGCTACTGCTGTCTTAAATTAAGCTAACTTAGCTAAGTGGAGCTTGAATCAATTGGTTTCTTGAGTGCATCACACCTCCCCCCCCCCTCTCTCTCTTCTCTCTCTCTCTCTCTCTCTCTCTCTCTCTCTCTCTCTCTCTCTCTCTCTCACACACACACACACACACACACACACACACATGCACATTTTCATGCTTTGAACACAATCTTGAGCTCCTTGCCCACCAATTGATTGGTCCTTCGTTTCAAATAGTTCACTCTCTTACTTTCGTTGTAAGCGGAGCAGCTGATCCCATGCATCAACTTCTTGTTCACTATGTTTCTCTTTGGTGCACCCAGACTTGCAACAATGCGAGCTCGCAATGGATGCTTTCGATACGGTTCACCAATGATGCTCGCCCTCAATGGATGCTTGCCAATCCTTGCACATAGGCACGAAGTCTTCTCATTCCAAAGAGAGTCTGACAGGCCCAAACCAAGAGTCTGATATTCCCTTGATATGCCACGCACATAGCGAGTGACGACTACATCACCGTGGACATATCAGCTAATGGAGGTGCTGCCAGATGATAACCCCTAGAGCCTTCACATGCAAGTAGATGTTCACTATGCCTTTTGCAACTTCGCATACAGGCAGGTGTGAATGTGAGCATTCCGCTTTAGGTCCACTTCTCATGGCTCTTCTTGCCATGGCACAGACAATACCTCTATAGCTATGAGCAAATTCTACAAAGCTTGTTATATGATCCTACAGCCTCCTGACGTAGCGGCCAAAATTATGGGCCTACTACCTCTCCATCATGCCATTAATGGCATGGGGGGGGGGGGAGAGAGAGAGAGAGAGAGAGAGAGAGAGAGATGGGAGGAACTCTGTGTTGAATCCTCATCGAAAGGAAGGCAACAAAAGATGCTCTTCACCTCCTCTTCACAAACCCTTATATGACCGCAAAAGCAAACACCTTCCCATCATAGGGATGCCAATAGACAAGAATCTCTCTCTCTCTCTCTCTCTCTCTCTCTCTCTCTCTCTCTCTCTCTCTTTGTGCACGTGCTATCCATTTGTGTCATCGAGGTTGCAGGGAACCACATTTGGGATACATGTCGACCAAGGCAATGCTAAGCATGATGTTCCTTTCAATAACCTAAGTCTAACACAATCATCGTGAATTCTTTTACCCTAGTATCAACATCTTGTGTAATGCCATATGCCTTCAAGGTGCAAGTGTACGTGATTACGTTTAGAGAGATGTCCTCTCTCTGCATCTTCTGAAAATAGCCCATAGCTTTGTGACCCTCTCACCCTTGACTTTCCTTCCCCCATTATAGAGCCCGAGCTATAGACATCTCATCGTAGATCTCCCCCTTCGCCTTGCCATGTTTGCCTTCAAGATGCAAGCAAATGTGACTGCATCTAGAGAGACACCCTTGCTTCACATCTACCAAAAATAGCATCGAGCTTCGTGACCCTGACCCTTGCCTTTCCTTTACCCATTATAGAGACCGAGCTATAGATGTCTCGTCATAGATCTCCCCCTTTGCCTTGTCATGTTTGCCTTCAAAATGTGATTGCATTTGGAGAGACACCCTTGCTACACATCTACCGAAAATAGCATAGAGCTTCTTGGCCCTGCCCAAGTTGACATATCTTGCAACTAGTGCATTCCAAGAGATGACATCTTGGTTAGGAGGTTCGTTGTGCACTTTTTGTGCTCTATGTAGTGCACCACATTTGGGATACATGTCGATCGACGTTTCTTTCAACAACCCGAGTCTAACAATATCATTGTGAATTCTGCTACCCATATCAGCATCTTGTGTAATGCCACATGTCTTCACGGCGCAAGCATACATGATTGTGTTTAGAGAGATACCCTCTCTTTGCATCTGCTGAAAATAGCCAAAGCTTCATGAATCTGATCCTTGCCTTTCCTTTCCCCATTATAGAGGACAAGCTACATACATCTCGCTGTACATCTCCCCCTTCACATTGTCATGTTTTCCTTTTTGTGCTCTATGAAGTCACCACATTTATTGATACATGTCAACCAAGGTGGTGCTAAACATGACGTTTTCTTTCAACAACCCAAGTCTAACATTATCATCGTGAATTCTTTTACCCATATCATCATCTTGTGTAATGCCACACGCCTTCAAGGCGCAAGTGTACGTGATTCCGTTTAGAGAGATGCCCTCTCTTTGCATCTCCTAAAAACAACCCAAAGCTTCATGACCCTCACCCTTGCCTTTCCTTCCCCCATTATAGAGCCCGAGCTATAGACGTCTCGTCATAGGTCTCCCCCTTCACCTTGCATGTTCGCCTGCAAGATGCAAGCGAATGTGATTGCATCTGGAGAGACACCCTTGCTTCACATCTGTTGAAGATAGCATAGAGATTCTCGGCCCTGTCCAAGTGGACATATCCAATTAGTGCATTCAAAGAGACGGCATCCCGGTTAGGAGGCTCCTCGTGCACTTTTTGTGCTTTGTGAAGTGCACCACATTTATTGATACATGTCGACCAAGGTGGTGCTAAGCACGGTGTTTTCTTTCAACAACCCCAATCTAACAATATTATTGTGAACTAGTATGTGACCCGCGAGTTGCTGCGGCAAAGGAAACAATGCCTCTAATCTCATATGGTTATCTTCTCTTCAAAGTGGAACATTGTTAATACTCTCTTCCTACACATATAGTCTATCATATTTATAAAAGTGATGCATGACACGACCTCTTAATAGATGCTGCAAAGCATTCTTTGATACCAAGATTGGAAGCTTCTCATAGACATTATTTTTCATGAGGTGCTAGCCCTTGTTCAACAAACTTAAGAGTGCTCTAATTCTATTGAGGTGTGTGTGTGTGTGTCTACATATATATATGTATATGTATATATATATATATATATATATATATATATATATATATATATTATATATATAGAGAGAGAGAGAAGAGAGAGAGAGAGAGAGAGACAGATTCCTTCATTTGGTCTACCTTGATCTAGGAATGCTACCAAGTTTGATTATAGAGATTAGATAAATTAGCCTGGTGTAAAGAAATGAAATCTAAGAGAATTCAATGTAATAATAAAACTTTTTTTAATAAATGGAGTGAGTTCTAGAATTGGCTTCGAATATAGGAACGCAATTGGATTCAATATTTTTGCTCCACTCTCTTACTTGCTTCTATCCTTGTACGTATGCATGGATGTATACATACATACATACATACATATATATATATATATATATATATATATATATATATATATATATATATATATAATATATATATATATATATATATATATAATATATATATGTACACATAGTGCACGCGCACACACACACACACACACACACACACACACATACACACATATATGCTTGAAGTGAAGATTTGTCACATAGGTCTTGAAACATCATGATATGTTCCAATTATGTATATATGTACACATAGCGCACGCGCGTCCACACACACACACACACACACACACACATATGCTTGAAGGAAAGATTTATCACATATGTCTTGAGTTTGTCACATTTGTCACAGAGAGGCATCTTGCTATTGTTCCAATATAGTAACTATGACATTGAAAGTTTCTATGCTCCCCTCGTCCCCCCCCCCCCCCCCCCCCCCCCCCCCAAAAAAAAAACCCTCTAGTTGAAGTGACTATCCCAGGTGGACATTTAAAAAGGAGAAGCGAACTCCTTGTTCTCATTTTTTTGAAAAGAAAAATATAGATGGCTATGATTGGTCTCTCTCTCTCTCTCTCTCTCTCTCTCTCTACCATCAGATAGATCTTCGAGATCTCATTGGATGTTCCTACAACATTTCAAATTCTCCTCTTATCAAGACGTGTGTGTGTGTGTGTGTGTGTGTGTGTGTGTGTGTGTGTGTGTGTGTGTGTGTGTGTGAGAGAGAGAGAGAGAGAGAGAGAGAGAGAGAGAGAGAGAGAGAGAGAAGATGAAACATAAATAACTATATTCTTACCCATGTTGTGAGATATATCTTTTGGGATTGTTCCGATGGAATTAAAAAACTTCTTCTTGTTTATCTCTCTCTCTCTCTCTCTCTCTCTCTCTCTCTCTCTCTCTCTCTCCTCCTCCCCATAGATATTCACTTTTGTTGAAGGCTTGTCTTGTAACTTTAGGGTTCCTACACGCGAGCAGTTTGTTCTGTCTTCCTCTCTCCTCTTGCGTCATTTGTTGGACTTTGCATTTCAGCACATTAAGTACGGCACTTAATAATTGTCCCCCCCCCCCCCCCCCCCCTCTCTCTCTCTCTCTCTCTCTCTCGTTGATTTTAGAATGGCACCCTTGCCTGCCAAAATTGAAGGAATTTATAGATTTTTAAGCATGGCCCACATGTTAACTCTTAAAAATAAAAATAACAAAATATCCAAGAATTAATAAAAGGTCCATCAACTGGGAAATCTCTCTACCGACTTGGGGTGTTCTCTTTCATTGATTTTAGATTGGCACTCTTGCCTGCCAAAATTTAAGGAATTTATAGATTTTTAAGCATGACCCACATGTTAACTCTTAAAAATGAAAAGAACAAAATATCCAAGAATTGGTAAAAGGTCCATTAACTGGGAAATCTCTCTACCCATTTGGGGTGCTAATGTGAGGATTGGTCTTTGTCGGGCATTTAATCCATTTTCTACGGGTGAAAAACTTTAGCCTTCTTTTAAGGAATACACTAATGTCAAAAAATAATATCTTAAAAATTTAAAAAGTACGTGAGCTCAATGGTAAAATCTTTCTTTCTCTCTCTCCCCCTCATAAATGTACATGTGTATGCACACATGCAATGTGATGATCTCTCTCTCTCTCTCTCTCTCTCTCTCTCTCTCTCTCTCTCTCATGGTCAATAAAGTGGATAACCATCCCTGCATTTGCATGTCATGCATGTCTTCAAATCGAAACAACCCTAAGGCGACGTTAGGCGAGTTTTTTTCTTTTTCTCAAGCTCTTTAAAGAAATATATACTTCCAAAGTTTTCTAAAATATATCAATATTAGTCTTGAAAAGAGCCCCTTCAAAAGATAAAACCAAATATATCTTCAAAAATTACATTTCCATTAAACAAAAAAAAACTTTTTTTTGTTATATCTTAAAAAAATAAATTCACATTAAGTAACAAAACCTCCACTAAAGCTATCCATTTTTTGTTATCTGCAATCAAACTTCAACATTTATTTTATGTGGAATAGAAAGTCACTTGACTTCTATATCTATACTATATATAATTGAGCTTAAAATTTTCAAGGAAGGAGAGCGCATCCATGTGTCACTCTTTCCTTCATTACAAGAAACTTAGGAAACATTTGGTTTGAAATGTAAAAGTGAAGGGTAAGTCACACTGTCACATGTCATTTGGTTGGAAATGTAAAAGTGAAAAGTAAGTAGCCCATCCATGTGTCACTCACTCCTTCATTACAAGAAACTTAGGAAACATTTGGTTTGAAATGTAAAAGTGAAGGGTAAGTCACACTGTCACATGTCATTTGGTTGGAAATGTAAAAGTGAAAAGTAAGTAGCAAGTACTCTGATAGTAGAAAATAAAAAAACTTAGTTTTGACTTTTCAATTCTATCAAAAAGTCACAATACTTAGTACTATATATATATATATATATATATTACTATATATATATATATATATATATATATATATATATATATATATTACTATATATATATATATATATATATATATATATATATATATATATATATATATATATATATATATATATATATGTAAAATTTAAACTCTTTAGCAAGGTCATGGAGTTTCACTCCAACCTTCAATTTTGAAGGGTGATTACTTTTGTTTTTGTAAAGGATGGCTCTACTTCGCAGCTTGGGAAAATAACGAGCAACGAGATGTGCCATGCTTCGATAAGCTGGTCCGCCTCAAACGTGCGTGTGTGTGTGTGTGAGTGAGAGTGAGTGAGAGAGAGACGTTTTTGTTATTTGCTACAGCTGTGTGTGTGTGTGTGTAAGAGAGAGAGAGAGAGAGAGAGAGAGAGCCAATCCCATTCAATCCTGTTAAGGAGTGTATGTGTCTACTTCTATTTGAAAGAGAGAGAGAGTGCCATTGATTGGCCTTGGCGCTTGACAGAGAATGCCCCCCACCCGGCCGTCCCCTCACCAATGAACACAACCCACCACTTACTTCATGTACAACTTCTTAAATGTTGCCGCAACAAGCCTCATGTAGTCTCCTCTATCAACACCCCCAAGGACTGCCAACAGCTGATCCGCCACGAGCCCCACACCCTTATACAACGTCAATCCTCTGCTGGCCAGGATGCATAGACTCTGGATCCAATACATGTCCCACTCGCCACAAGCGCTTGCTGAGCCACATACTCCTCTATCGCTGCGTGTTTGCCACCCTTGATCCCGACGACCTCATTTTTTGCCTGCGGCTCTCCACACCATGAGAGACAGAGAGAGTCCCACATCCGTCTCCACACTTTCTTCATCTTTTTTCAGCCAATCAGCGGATGCTACAATATTGAGAGATCCAACATGACCATCCAGGCTTTTTAGCTTTCCCAACTTTTCACATCTTGAACTCCTAACATAGGCAAGAAAAAAGGGGTTCTGCATGGGGACATGTGGCATTTCTTGCTGCTACAATTCTCATGGCAACGGTCGTGCAAGGCGGGTCTTCGATTCAATGTTGGAAAAACGTGTCTCAGCTTAATATAGAGTTGTTTTCAATTTCAAAAATGCCAGTTGAGGAATGGGAAAAAGGAGAAATTATGCCCCAAAATACAGAAAAATAGTGTGAAAACGTGCAAAATAAACCTAATTTTCCTCTTGGAAAATTAAAGGAAAGCAATTTTGTATCTTTGAAAAAATGATTTTTCCACAACACTTATGTGATTGCATTCGAGGATGATCATTGCCAGCCAAGGGTATTGGCCTTGGTCTTGGAGTTAGCAATCCTTTGCTCATTTGGATCCTCCTTGGTGTTGCATACCTAATGTGGGACCTTTGGCTCCCCCTAGAAATGATGACTCCGGTCCCTTATTGTAGGGTTGCCTCCATGTCATTTTGCTTATATTTAGAGACTGGTCACTTTGGAACGGCTAAATAGCCTTCTAGCTTTGTTTGCAAGTCAAGAAAACCGGTTGCTTCAAAGATAAATGCTTGATTTGACTGAGTTATGAGACAGATCTTGAGCAGGTTCCTGCTAACCGAGAGGGCCTCAAAAGTCAACCATGTGAAAGGCTATGCCCATTTGGAGGCTCTTAACTACCACGATTAGATAGGTAGAAAGAGAAGAGCCGGCTCATGATCAAGCAGAAAGCAGGCTCGCTGGTACACGCAACCGTGCTCTTAGCCTCTCACATGCTTCATTTTAATACTACAAACAAGACATGCACATAGAGAGAGAGAGAGAGAGAGAGAGAGAGAGAGAGAGATTTTTCTTCCTACTGACGTGGTTTGAGACCCGTTAATCTTGAGACCGACTAATCTCGACTCTCAGCTATTAAGTGTAGGCAAACCTTATCCAATCCAAACATTGTTGGCAATAAGTTGTCATGTTGCATAGCAAGTTAGAAGAGAGAGAGAGAGAGAGAGAGAGAGAGAGAGAGGAGGAGGAGGAGGAGGAGGAGGATGAGGAGAAGAAGAAGAAGAAGATCACAAGAGACCTAAAAATTTTAGATGATGAACGTTGATTCTTGAACTCGAGCGCTTGCAGGCTCACATACTTATACAAGGAGAGGGGGACATAACTTTTAATATCATAGAAACAATCACAATGACCTCAAATGTTAAAGAGAGAGAGAGAGAGAGAGAGAGAGAGATCATCCTTAAAGGTCAGATTGACCTATGGGACCGAGTACAACATGTAACATGCTTGAAGACTATGGATATAAGGGTGGTCACTGGCAAGTTGAATCCATGAGGTGGCTAGAAGAGAAAGGTATGTAGACCATGGTATAGGCTAAAATGTGGGTAAAGCAAGTTTGATGTGATCAAAAGCTGAGCACTCATGTAGGGTATGATGATTGCACTCTCAAATTGTTAAGGGATATAATTCGCATACAAAGAGAGACTCTCCTCCATGTAGTGCCTCAATGCTCTGTCTCACATTTAAGGGAGTGGGAGAGCTAAGCCAAATAGCTACTATGGTATAGAATATGGGTAAGGGCAAGCATGTGAATGGTTGAATACAGTCTACTCTCTCAAAGAAGAACATACATGTGTGTATGTCTGTGTGTGTGTGTGTGTGTGTGTGTGTGTGTGTGTGTGTGTGTGTGTGTGTGTGTGTGTGTGTGTGTATTTTGCAGCACGCCCTTTCTTTTAGCATGATGCCCAAAAACTCTTGCAAAGAGAAACGATTGAGTGAACTTTTCTGCTTTCATTGCCCTCACATTTCAAGATGCCAATGGTGCCCAAATGTACACAAACAAACAATATGCGCCTTATATTACTAGCCTGCTTATGGTCAATTGCAAGAGACCTCAACATCCATGCGACGAGTCTTGGTAGATGCAAGTGTACATGCTAGCTAGATTGATTGCAATCCAACCTCTAAATTTTGAAATTTACTTACATATAGAGACAAAGTTGCTATAGCCATGCAATTACCCCCAGGTCACACACCCATCATGAATACTGCCTTTGAGAAGCAAACGACACATTGCTCACCAAATCAGTTGTGCATACCAATGGCAAAGTTTCTTCTACTACTATGTGGTGTAATGTTGGCATGTTGGGTCATGGATGGTACATGCATTCTAAGTGCCAACAAATAACAGTTGATGACAGTGATGCCCCAAATGCAAGACCAAAACTACACGAGAGAAGCATGGGAGAGCTGCTATCATAACCAATCCTTGATTGGTAAGGATGGTGAGAGGGGATGCTAATGCATCTAAAGATCGTCGTTCAATGCAAACACTATATCCAAAGAAGGATACCAGCTCTCTATTAGTCTATTTAGAGGGCCACTACCACTCATCAGAGTCCCGTATCAATTGTGTGAGAGGACATTTCTAGCCTAATCACAAATTTGTTGCCTCCTTAGAGAGAAACATAGGATGTTAAGACAATACATCATGTGAAGGGATCCCATTACTTAATTCATTCCCAAGAGACTCCAACCTGACCTAATCATTCTTGAACTCAAAACACACACACACACACACATGGATAGAGAGAAGGAGGGGGGAGGGACAAACTTGCCATGATTGGGAGGAGTATGTTGGAGCTTGGCATGACCAACTAGAAGGATATTTGTCCTTGGTCAATCCACAAGAATGTGGAGAGTAACTACACTTCATTAGTTGTTCAATCTTACACTCGAAAAGGTAGACATAGTGTTGATCCAAAAGATAGATTTGTGCTTGGTTGAAGTGAATGTGGAGGGCAATTAGACCTTGTGTGTTGTCATACATTGTCATCTAGAAAATAGTTATAGTGGTGGTTGATGCACGAGTGTATTAAAGAGTTATAAAAGCTCACATGAGAATCATAGGCATTTTCCCACACTACAAGAGGTTGTGTGCTCTTGTGACGCTGTTAGCGACGAAAATACACTGGGTTTTTATAACCCCCGGCGTCGCTAAAACCGTCGCTACGAGCGTCGCTGCGAGAGCGTCGCTATAGGCGTCGCTATATAGCGACGCCCATAGAGACGCTCATAGCGACGGTTACACAGAAGACTATAGCGACGCTCATAGCGACGCTACAGAGCCATAAATAGCGACGCTTATAGCGACGCCTGAGAGAATTTTTTTTGGTGGCAGGACATTGAATGCCCTGCCACCCATCAACCATATTGTACTTGATTCACTTTTTAAAAAAAGTGCAAGGATAGATAATAGACCCAAAATAGTCACCCACAAGACGCATTGTTTGCAAAATTGACAATTGTACACATCATAGGCAAAATGAATTGATTGGCAAATATAATAATGACAATTGTACAACATCATAGGCATAAAGAATTGATTGGCAAAAGGAACTGCGGTGACAAATGTAATAATATACATGGTTCAAAAAGACGTATAAAATCCGTCTCACGATACATAAGCTATGAGAAACCCTAAACTAATGCTATCTAGCTACGGCTAAATTGACGTCGTCTAGTCAGACGTCTCATCGCGTCCAAGCGGCGTATTTGTCGGATTCTGCAAAAAAAGACAATAAGACAGCTTTCAGTAAGTATAAACATATAACGACATTTATAAAACAATACAAAAAATAAAAAAGAGTAAACCCTAATACTAACCATGCCGCCGCGAGAACTGAGAATGTCCATCAGGGCGTTTAAGCCCTTCCTGCCTGCGTACTCGCGCTCGTACGGTGTGGGATCACGTCCTGTCATCGACCACTGTCAAAACATACAAAGATTTCATTATGTTAGAATTAAAAAACTCATAAACCCTAAACTATCGAACACAAAGAGCAATGCGAAAACACTTACAAAATCGGCCTCAAATGATGCCCATCCACCGCTCCCCAAGTGGTGCGAGCTCCCTGCCTCTACTCGCGCTCTGGCTGCATCCTTTTGTTGCTTCCACTTGTCGGGATTCTCGTGCGCTGCTTTCTTCGCATTCTTCCAATCTTCTTTGGCCAGCCAATCTGGCCTGTTCCACCCATTCTTGATTGCTTTTTGCACTTCGGAACGCTTGTGTTTGCAGTATTCGCGCATTCGAATCTTCATCAGGTCTTCATTGAAGCGATGATCCCGTGTTGGAACGGGAAACTCATCATGAAGTATGCTGATGACTCTGTTTTTTAAATCACTTGGTACTTCACTCCATTTGTTTAGTATGTAGTGTCTAAACAGCTGAGAGCAAAGACCACGCATGCGCGAGATCACCTTCTTGCCGTCATCATCCATGATGATGCCGCCGCTGATGTCGACGGAGTAAGGCAAGCCCTCTGGCCGGTGACGCGTGAACCTGGGTGTCCCGGCAGGGGTCTCTAGCGGCGTGTCGATGGGGGTACGGACGTCAGGTGTCTCCACCGGCGTCTGGGCCCCGAAGCGAGGAGTGTCGAGTGGGGTGGCTCCTGGCGGAGTAGGTAGAGGTGTGTAGCTTCTAGGAATAGTCAGCCGTGCAAAACCTGGCGTAGATGGCGATGTTGTGGCTGGTGTGGGGGAGGGCAAAGAAGGGGAGGGTAAAGAGCCTCGTCGAACACGAGGCGGTGTGGAGGCATCGGTGGCGGAATCCCCACAACAACCGCCACCGCCACCACTAGAGCGCCGGTGTCTAGACGAGTGTGAAGCTCGTCTCGTCGACGCCGAAGCTTCGGAGCGCGCCGAATGCTCCGAAAGAGAGGGAGATGCGGATGGAGTAGGAACGCGCGATGATGCGCCAGAGCGATGACGCTCCACGTACCACTGTCTCTGCTGCGGTGACAAAGAAGAAAGAAACTCCTCATCATCCATACCTGCATTAAACACACGAATATTTAAACTTAATATTGAATGAATAGAGTAGACAATGACGCAAAGACCATTAAATACAATGACGTAATGACGCATATAAATACAATGACGCAATGAATTGAGTGATAGAAGAGGCAAGTCGAAAACTCAGAATTTTCAATCAAAAGATGTGAGCGCGAGTAGAAAAGAGCGTTATACACCATGGAAGGTACTTAGAGAGCCAGAGCTTTTACAACACGGAGCAAAATTGTTCAAATACAATATTTGTGGCTTTAAGAGATCTCTCTCTCATCCTCGCATAACTCAGCATAACTTCCTATATCTATATAGAGCTCTCCGTTTAAACACATATCCTCTGTTTCATTTTGTAGCTCCTCTGCATGCACCCCATATAGAGTAGTAGCATCTTGATGCTCGTCTGGCACCACCGCAGCGGCTTCTGATTGAGCATCTTCTCTGATCTCCTCCATTGATGTCGTTGTGATTGGCACATGGTAGCCTTCATACGTCCTTGCACTACGAGGGGCTACCTCTATGACGTACCACCAGTTTGATGTAGACTTTGTAGGATGAAATATTACCTGCCAGAGCCACATAACTTACATGAGAGCTTTCAAGCACATAACTTGTAAAAGGGGGATGTTAACTATTTACATACTTACTTGTTCACAATGCTCGGGTAGTACGAAAGTGTCTCTTAGGTCAGTCCATTTCTTAGTAGAATCCACCTCAAGAAAACCAGACTCTCCTCTACGCACAGTAGCGTTGCGACCCTCCATGATTATCTTGAACCATTGCACGTCGAACAAGTCGACAAAAAATCCTCTGTAATCGATCCTCAAAATCTCTTGCAGCGTGCCGAAGTAAGTGAGTTCCGCCACCACAGGATCTGCATCAGAGGAACGTCGTCGACTAGACTGTTCAAATTTTGCCATGATTCCACAATCTTGAGTAAAACGCTTTTTGTCGATTCGTTCCACCCTAAAATGTCGACCTTTACACCATGCTGCTGTGTATGACTTATACTACAACGAACAAAGATTATGAGTGGCCGTTCAAACGTTTATAAATAAAGTCACTTGCTAGTCGTACATTGCAAACTTACCTTGGTCGCGCAACCCCGAGAGTACTCCCACTCTTCTTCAGTCACTTCGTCACCGCATTGTTGTGCGCTTTTCAATTGGTTGTGCAACCATCTTAAGCTCATGAAGGTTGGTAGGCTCTCCAGAACCGCTGGATAGTGCATCGGTGGTCGTCTTCCCCGTCTCCACTCGATTCGTGCCCTTTGTCGCTCTTGCTTTGCATCCTCATATTGTGAAATCCACTTTTGCATCACTGGATTGTGAAGCATGCAAAATCGGTTGATTTTAGCCTCTAGATCTTCCGTCACCTTCTTCTCAACACCGAGATTGCACATGACAATCCCAGATATGCGCTCATCATCTATGGTTCGCCATAGCGTGTCCCGGGATTTATCAAATCCGTCTAGCCACTCTCCAATGTACACTAGGGACTCTGATACCAACCAACCTTCTGCCATGCTACCCTCCGGACGTGCCTTTTGACGCACATATCCCTTAAGCGTTTTCATGAAACGCTCTAAGAAGAACATCCATCTGGAATGAACTGTGCCAGCTATTTCCACCTCATCAACTATGTGAACAAGAAGATGCACCTGAATGGTTAGCATTGTAGTAGGAAAATGTTTCTCAAACATGCACACAAGCTCCGCAGCATTTAGTTTGGCGAATGGTATGGAGTCTACGTTGATCTCCTTTTGTGAGATCCATTGCACCAGCTTTGCAAGTTTGTAGATTGTGTTACGGATGTCGAGAGACAAACATCCCTCAATGGCAACCGGTAAAATAAACTGTAAAGTATGTGCAGCAATGATATTAAAGTCCACATTTTATGCAATGATATTAAAGTCCACTATGAACGTACCTGACACATTTTATGCCAATCGTGTGACTTCAAACCGGTAAGCTTTCCTTCTTTAGTAAAACACGTTCGGAGCGAGTGCATTACGCCAGTGGGGGTCCGCAAAGATCGAATGGTCTCTTTTACTTTGCGTTCTTGGGCTCCTGTGAAAATCCATGGTGCTTTAGGGAGTTTTATCGATCCATCAGACGCTGTTTGCGGCCAATATTGCTCCATACGATCCACATTTCTAAGGTCAACTCTGGCTCCCAAAGTATCTTTCTTGCCGGTCAGATGGTCCCATAGTAGATTACCCACATTCTTGAATATGTGCATTGGATCGAGCAAGTGATTGATCATGAGTCGGGGCCAGTATGGTAACTCGTACCATAGAGATAGTCTCTTCATCCCTGGAGGCAATCCGTCATCGCACATCTCCTTCTGCTCTAACCATGCTTGTGCAGACATCCTTGGTGGCTCTCTTCCCAAAAAGCCGTCGCGTAACACATGATTCTCTGGAAGATACGCTTGATGACCTTCGTAGATTTGCTTCTTCAGTGAGGGTGCCCTACGTGCATTCAGTCTAGGTCCACATGTGACACATGCTCTGTATCCGCTTGTTTGAAGCCCTGCATGTATACACATGATAATAGATCAACTATGGGAAAAAACAAGATTTACAGTGTCTGAGTGAGGAGTGTCAATAGATCACCTGAGCATTCTGTTAGCCCGGGATAGTCATGCATGGTCCACATTAGAATGCCTCTGATCAAAGCATTCCGTCGTCCTGTGTGTCGGCTCATATCCACCACCTCTATGCCAATCCACAATTGTTGTAGCTCTTCCAATAGTGGACGAAGATACACATCCATATTCCCCACTTTATATCGCCCTGGCACAATCAAGCTTAGCCATAGGTGCCCCTTCTTCGTAGTCAACCACGGGGGAATGTTGTAGTTGACGATGACAACGGGCCATACACTGTAAGATGTTGATCTTTGACCAAATGGATTTACGCCATCCATAGCCAGGCCTAAGCGCAAATTTCGAGCTTCCCTGGCAAAATCCGACCATGTTCCATCTATATGTTTCCACGCTACGCAATCTGCAGGAATTCGTAGCACACCATCCGAAGATTTATTCTCCTCATGCCATGATGCTAGGGCGGCCATGGACTTACATTCGAAGAAATGCTTGATGCGAGGAAGCAGAGGGAAATGTCGCAAAACCTTTTGTGGAATTTTTGTCCCGTGGAGATCTACTCGATATCTTTCGGAATCACATTTCGGACACTTCTCCATGTCTATGTATTCCCCTCTGAAAAGAATGCAGTCATTAGGACAAGCGTGGATAGAATTGTAATCCATCCCCAAGTTTCGCAAAATCTTTCTTGCTTCATCTCGGGAATCTGGCATCACATTGTCAGCTGGTAGTATGTGCTCTTTCAGCAATCTACACAACATAAAAATATGATACAGTCGTGTAAAAATCTATCAGATCATTATACATTTAGAGTTTTATTAAAGTAAACTAATTGTAATAGATCACCTGAAAAGCGCTGTGACGCTAGTGTCACTCCATCCAAACTTTGCCTGCATGTTGAGAAGAACCAGGAGTGCTTTCAATCTAGACATACGTGCTCCATTATACAATGGCGTATCGGCTTCACTTTTCATATCATCATAGATAAGCCTTTCTGAATCCATGATCGTCTCGATCATTTCATCAATCTCGGGCTCAAACATTGCCTCGTTGGGAATGTGCTCTGCATGATCATCCCCCGAGCTGTCAGAGGCTACATCTTGTGGCCTCACATATGCTGCTTGACCAAAGCGCCTGCGAACACGTCTATTGGGTTGCAAGATTGCTGCTTGTTGGCCAGCGTCAGAGTCCGACGAGTTATAATTGGCAACAACTCGATCTATAATAGATGGATCGAACTCGCCAAATTCACGAACGTGCTGCAAAGAAACACGTCTTGTCCGTCGCACAGCATGCTTGCATTGATTACAAGGACATAAGACCCTCGTTGAGAGATAGGTGTTTCGGTTGGACGGTCCCACATCCTCGTCGCTACTCATAATGAGGATAAAAAACTTATGACCTGGACAACAAATTTAATATTCTATTGGCATTCTTCGTCTTATCTCTCTCTCTCTCTGTCTCTCTCTCTCTCTCTCTCTCTCTCTCTCTCTCTCTCTCTCTCTCTCTCTCTCTCTCTCTTTACCTCACATTCTCTAGTCATGTCCAATCCCCGCACACCTCGGTCTAGAGGTGCACGGAGATCAGAACCACCGGGTTATAATCTCGTCTTTATTGGTCAATACCTATATTTGTGGGTACAAGAAATCTACACACCCACGTCTACATGATACTGCATGTAGTGGACAAAACCCCTTTGCCTCTTCTCTAGCTGTAGCACTTCACAGCATCTTAACATCTTTTCACAGTAGATCTTTTCACTGTTCGTCTAACTCTAAACCCTAAACCATAAGTAATTCTTGCGTGGACTCGATCTAACGTAAATAAGCGTAAATCTAAATAAACGTAAATCTAACTAAAAATAAACCTAAATCTAATTTAACGTAAGTCTACATCTAACCTAATCTTTAACGTCTTTTGGGATAGTTTCCTACGACGTTAAAACTCTCTTCTTCTTGTGTGTGTGTGTGTGTGTGTGTGTGTGTGTGTGTGTGTGGGTAAACCTAAATAAACCTAAGTCTAATCTAATATAACATAAATCTAAATCTAACGTAAATATATTATGTTATATTAAAAACAAAAAACTAAACTAACAGGGATTATAAGAACCTTAAAACTGATTTAACACATAATTTTTCACATAACTCGGCAAGAGTTGGCATTCTCATCACTAAAGATGTGAGAGTTAACTTCCGGCGGTGACGCTGCCTCATCTCCATCCACATCTGACGACAGCAATTGGCCCTTTAGACCGTTCTTGCTCTTGTTACTAACTTTGAAGTTGCTGTTGAATGACTAGAGGTTGTCTAGATGGTCATTGTGTCGGGGATGTAGTGACTCTTGCCGCCCTGAAGATCCACCTTCTTCCCTATCTTCTGAAGACATTTCACCAGTACTTTTGGATCGATGGAGCCCACCATGAGTGAAGGCAGCAATACCCTATATTCCATTGAGGGCTTTCTTCACCCGCTTCATGCAGGCATCGCAGTCTATGGAGACCTAAATCTAATCTAATATAACGTAAATCTAAATCTAGCGTAAATAAACGTAAATCTAGTTAAAAATAAACCTAAATCTAATTTAATGTAAGTCTACATATAACCTAATCTTTAACGTCTTTTAAGATAGTTTCCTACGACGTTATAACTCTCTTCTTCTTGTGTGTGTGCGCGTGTGTGGATGTGTGTGCCAATAAAAAGAGATAAATGGTATAACCTTTCTATCACCCATGCCAAGTATGATAGATTGATTATGCCATTTCCCTTTTGAATAATAGGTCTTAAGTTCAACTCCTCGTCGGCTAGATCTTTAGTTCTTTTAATTTTAATTAGTTTCCTACGACGTTAAATTAGTTTCTCTCTCTTTCTCTCTCAATGTGTGTGCGTTTTTTTGGATTGTATGCATGTTTTCTCTCTCTTTTCCTCTCTCAATGTGTGCGTTTTTTGTTTATGCATGTTCTCTCTCTCTTTTCCTCTCTCAATGCGTGCGTTTTTTGTTTATGCATGCTCTCTCTCTCTTTTTCTCTCTCAATGTGTGTGTGCATTCTTTGTTTATGTATGTGTGTGTGCGTTTTTGTTTTTGTTTGTACTCTCTCTCTCTCTCTCTCTCTCTCTCTCTCTCTCTCTCTCAAAAACACTATGTGTGTGTGTGTATGTGTGTGTGTGAGAGAGAGAGAGAGGGAGAGAGAAAGAGGGGAAGGGAACATGAGAATGAGGAGAGGGAAGGAGCATACCTGGCTCTCCTTCCTCTCCTCGTGTGTGTGTGTGTGTGTGGAGAAGAAAAAGAGAGAGAGAGAGAGAGGGAGAGAGAAAGAGGGGAAGGGAACATGAGAATGAGGAGAGGGAAGGAGCATACCTGGCTCTCCTTCCTCTCCTCGTGTGTGTATGTGTGTGTGGAGAAGAAAAAGAGAGAGAGAAAGAGAGAGAGAGAGAGAGAGGGAGAGCATTACCTGCTCCTTGCTTGAGGGCGCCGAAAAACTCAGATCTGAGATCTGAGTTTTTGGGCGCGCTCGATTATTTTTTTAGCCCAGCCGGCGTCGCTATGAGCGTCGCAAATTTCTTTGTAAATTTGCGACGCTCATAGCGACGCCGGGAATTTTTTTTTTGAGCGTCGCTGTGTGAGCGTCGCTAATATGAATAGCCTCTTGTAGTGCCACATTTTCTCTCCCTATGAAGGGAAGGAGAACAATGGTTGTTTCAATTGACGTACATGTAGCCGCGGCAATGCGCGGGTTACATACTAGTTACCTTTGAAAAGGCTTGTCACCTCTTACATTCTGAAAAGGTTGTCATTTCTTACAATCTCACCCTTTACTTTTGCATTTTAGATTAGATGTTTTGTAAGGTATTGTTTGAAATGAACCAGGGAGTGACACGTGGATGCCCTCTCCTTCCTTGAAAATTTTAAGCTGCATTATAAAGAGTATAGATTCTGTTGCACATATGAGCATGTTGTGAAATGCAACATGACTTCATTGTGTACGTGTTAATTTGAAGCTGTTATATAAAGATGCTAGCTGCTAATTAGTGTTTGAAAAGGATCCGTTTTTTTTAATGAATTAACCAAGTAGGTTTCCCCAATTTCAGTAAAAGAAAAAACTTTGAGAAACCATGGAATATTCTGTGAAGAAAGCAATGAAAAGAATTTGGAAGGTGAAAAGTTTTTTATATATTTGAAAAGAATGTTTTCGCAACCATCGACACATGATTCCTACCTTACTCTCGCTCTGTCTTTCTCACGTGCGCAAGCTGCATGAGAGGGTGTTGTGTGTGTGTGTGTGTGTGTGTGTGTGTGACTCGCACGCTTCAGGGTCTGTCTGCATTCACAAAAGCTTGTTTACGTCTGCAAAGTTGATGTGCGATTAAAGTACTCGAAGGCAATTGAGGACGAAGGAGGGAGGAAAGGGCGAGGAGAGGAGGCACAGTATGTGTATTTGGAGAGGGTGGGGAGATGCAGGTCGAAGGAGGGAGGAAAGGGCGATGAGAGGAAAGGGAGGAAAGGTGCAGACGACGGGGCTGAGGTGGAGCAGCGCTGGCCAAGGGCGATGGTGAAGGCCTTAGTGGGACTTAAGTGAGGAGTACCTTTTAATTTTTTTTATAAATATGGTACATGGTGCCATATTTATCAACCAACCCTGAACGCTCATTTGAGTTTTATTATTATGATGGATCAAATTATATGTCTATGCAGTCATTAAGCCTTCAAGGAATGAGATTTTGTCAGTCTAGATCTCGTGTGAGATGGGAACTGAAGTACCTATAAGGACATGATAGTTTTGCACTTTGATTGTAGTCGTGTATTGGAATAGGGATCTTGATAAGTTGACTGGCTTCATCCCTTGGACCATCCAACACATGCGTTCAACGGCTTCATCCCTTGGAAATCTATAAAAACCTTGAACTCAATTGACCATTAGGAGTACCTTTTTAATTTTTCTGAAGCGATTAGGAGTACCTTTTAATATTTTAACAAAGTAAGCGATTGAATTAATAAGAGAGTCAAAAAGGATCTGTTTCAATGGTTGTGCACCTGCAAGCATTCATGCGATTTGCCAAAAATAAAAATAAAAATTGGAAAAGCACCTCCTCCATCAGCAACGGACGTAAACTCGGTGTATGGTTGCAAGCCTTGGGATAATGACTTCTCTTGTCGCAACGTCCGGCCAATTAGCTCAATTGTTTTTACGTGAAATTTTGAGATTAACGAGAAGACCTCGAACGTATCTAATA